>NW_006399949.1:4484491-4518822 GCF_000299155.1 Elephantulus edwardii
ACCTAGTCCACGGGAACCAAAATATGACTTTGAGTCTATCCCACCTGAATTTCAGAACCATCTCAGGAACAGGTTTGAGGCTTTGAACACTAATGAGCGAAGGCCAGATGAGTTGTGGGAGGATATCAAGGGTATCACTCAGGAAGAGTGCAAATGGTCACTGCAAAGATGGAAGAGGAAGAGAAGACCAAAATGGATGTCAGAAGAGACTCTGAAAATTACACTGGAGTGCAGAGAAGACAAAGCAGAAGGAAGAATTCAAGATACTAAAGAGTTGAATAGAAGATTTCAAAAGGCAGCACGGGATGACAAAGTAAAATATTACAATGAACTGTTCAAGGAGTTAGAGTCAGAAAATCAAAAGGGCCGAACTTGCTCAGCATTTGTTAAGCTCAAGGACCTGAAGAACAAATTCAAACCTCGAGTTGCTATAATTTAAGATGCTTTAGGCAGAACATTAAATGATCCAGGAAGTATTAAAAGAAGATGTAAAGAATATACTGAATCCCTGTATCAAAAGGAATTTGCAGACACAGAAGAATTTCATGGAACAACATATGAGCAAGAGCCTATGGTGCTGAAGGAAGAAGCTCAAGCTGCTTTGAGGAAATAGCAAAAAATAAGGCCCCAGGAATAGATGGTATACCAATTGACATATTCCAGCTCACAGATGCTGCCCTGGATGTGCTCACCAAATTGTGCCAAGAAATCTGGAGAACAACCACTTGGCCAACTGACTGGAAGAGATGTATATTTGTTCCCATCCCAAAGAAGGGTGACCCAACAGAGTGTGGAAACTATAGAACAGTCTCATTAATTTCACATGCAAGGAAGATCCTACTGAAGATTATCCAAAAACGACTGGAACAGCACTTCAGCAGAGAACTACCAGAAGTTCAGGCTGGGTTTAGAAGGGGTTGTAGTATTAGGGATATTGTAGCTGATGTTAGATGGATCTTAGCTAAAAGCAGGGAATAGCAGAGGAATGTATATCTGTGTTTCATTGACTATGCAAAGGCGTTTGACTGTGTGGATCATAACAAACTGTGGCTGACACTGAAATGAATGGGAATCCCAGAACACTTGATTGTTTTAATGCGAAACCTACACTTGGACCAGGAGACAGTCGTCAGAACAGAGCAAGGGAACACTGCATGGTTCAAAATTAGGAAGGGCGTACACCAGGGATATGTCCTGTCTTGATACCTTTTCAATCTGTATGCAGAACAGATTATCTGGGAAGCTGGGCTCTATGAGGAGAAATGTGGGGTCAAGATTGGTAGAAGATCTATCAACAATCTGTGTTATGCAGATGACACAACCCTGTTTGCTGAAACTGAGGAGGACCTGAAGCACGGCAGCCTTCAATATGGATTGAGGCTCAATGTCAAGAAGACAAAGATTCTCACCACTGGTCCAATTGGCAGCATCAGGATGGATGGTGAAGAGATTGAGATTGTTCATAGGTTTAGTTTGCTTGGCTCCACAGTCAACACTCTTGGCACCAGCAGCCAGGAAATTAAAAGACTTATTGTGATAGGAAGTCTGCTGTTAGGGACCTCTCCAAAGTACTGAAGAGCAATAGTGTCTCTCTGGAGACTAAGGTGCATCTGATACAGGCCATGGTCTTTGCTATCACTTGTTATGCATCAGAGAATTAGACAATGACCAAGGAGGATAGAAGGAGAACTGATGCCTTAACCTGTGGTGCTGGAGAAGAGTATTGAGGGTACCATGGACTGCTAGGAAAACAAACAGATTCATTCTGGAAAGGTCAAACCAGGCAATTCCCTGGAGGCAAGGAGTCTGAGGCTCCGTCTAACATACTTTGGACATGTTGTAAGGAGGGACCAGTCCTTGGACAGGGACATCATGCTTGGTAGGGTGGAGAGACAGTGCAGGAGGGGAAGGAGTTGGATTGATTGGCAATGACATCTCAAACAAGGATTTTGTAACAAAATTTTATGTAATACTACAGGGTTTCCATAAGAAAAAGACTGGCAACCCAATAACAAAATGAACAAAAGACATGTATAAACCTTTCACAAAGGAAGACATTTGAATGCCAACATACACATGAAGAAATGCTCAAAATCACTGGCAGTAAGAGAGATGCAAATCAAAACAACAATGAGATACTATCCCACCCCAGTAGCAGTTGCAAAGCTTAATAGGACAGAAAATAAATGCTGGAGAGAATATGGAGAGATTGGAACTCTCCCATACTGCTGGTGGGATCAACAAATGGTACAACCATTCTGAAAGACAGTTTGGTATTTCCTAAAAAAAGCTGAACATAGAAATCCGATAGGACTCAGCTACTGAACTGTTAGGAATATACCTCAACAAAATTAAAACTGAAACATAAATGGAGATGTGTACCTATGTCCATAGCAAGCATTATTTATAATAGCAAGAATATGGAAATAGCTTAAATGTCCATCAACAAACAAATGGATTGAGAAATTGTGAAACATTTGCACAACAGAATACTACACAGCACCAAGGAGCAAAGATGTCATATTTTTCTTCATAAAAAAGAGCATGGGAAAGACTGGAAAGCATTAAGCTGAGTGAACTAACTCAGTCTCATAAGAATAAATACTGCATAAGACCATTATTGTAGGATAGATAGATAGATAGATAGATAAATAGATAGATATGTGCATGTGTATACATATATATGTGTGTGTGTGTGTGTGTGTGTGTGTGTGTGTGTGTGTGTGTGTGTGTGTAAAACTAGTAAGATGTGAATAAATGTCCAAAAGGGAAATGGTGAAAATCAACAGGATGACAGAGCTTAATGGGTGGATTGAGGGGATTGAGGGGAGGAAGTGGGCCTGGGGAAAATTCAATGGGGACTTGAAAAGATGGTATTATAATAGGAATGTTGTTGTTGCATCGAGTCTAGTACAATCTATAGTGATCCTAAATGATACTATGAACAACAGATCTTGACTTTGTCCTATCCTATACCATCTTGATACTTCCTGACATACTAAAGCCCATCATAATAGTCACTATGTCAATCCATGTGGCTGAAGGTCTTCTCTTTTGACAAGCTTTCACCTTTGAAAGCATGATGTCCCTCTCCAAGGAAAAACCTCTCCTAGCGATATGCTTGTAGTATGTGAGAATAAGAAACATCATCTTTGTCTCCAAGGACCACTCTGGTTGCACTTTCTCCAAGACCTATTTGTTCTTTTGGCTGTCCATGGAAGCACTCTTCTCCAACACCACAGTTCAAAGGCATCAATTCTTCTTCTGTTATCATTTTTCATTGTCCAGCTCTCAGATGCATAGTAAAGTGATTGAAAAAAACCATGGCCTGAACCAGGCACACCTTAATCCTTAAACTGACACCATCCCTCTTTAATAATTTGGAGAGGTCTCTGACTGCAGACTTTCTCAGACATCTCCTGATTTCCTGATTGCTAGTACCAAGTGTGTTAATTGTGGATCCAAGTAAGATGAAATTGTTGACAACTCAATCTTTATTCTATCTTTAATGATATTATCTATCAGTCCTAGACCCATATATCAACATCAAAAGTACAGAACAATGGTAATTATTTGCATGTGATATAGTATATATGAATGATTGTGTGAAACAAACACAATGTAAAGTATTGTATGACATTCAATAAAAAGCATAAAAATATATATCCAAATGCTCAAGTTTGTCATAAATGTTCATCACCTTTAAAATTGAAGCTATTTTGACCACTATATTATTTATCTGCTCAGTACCAACACTAAAAAGAAAGTTATAAAATCATAGATATTCATTGACCTAACAGAAGACTGAAACTATAAAAGTTATTCAATTTTACCTCTTTCATATTATGGGGTTTAGGAGAAGGTGTGACAAATCTCTGGTGGCTAGTGGTAAGAAGCTTCAATGAAACACATAGTTCAAATCCACCAGCTGCTCCAGTGGATAAAGATGGGCATTCTCCTCTCAATTGATTAACTGCCTTTGAAAACCCACCTAAGGGTCAGCTATGGCTTTGTTCTAACTTGACAGTTGTTTGTTGTTGTTATATGCCATCGAGTCGCCTGCAATCTATGAGTACAACAGCCCTAAACCCTGATCTATCCCTTGCCAATCTTCTTGTCTCCTACACATCTATCCCTAATATCTCATCAATTGTCTTCCTCTCCTGTGTTGTTGCTCCAACCTCCAAAGCATGACATCCCTCTATAAGGACTGATCCTGCCCTGCAACATGTCCAAATTATATCAGACAAAGCTTTAGAATCCTTGCCTCCAAGAAGCAGCCTGGCTTCAACCTCTCCAGGATGAACTTGTTTGTTTTCTTAGCAGTCTATGGTATATGCAGTACTCCTCTCCAGCACCAAAGCCCAAAGGCATCAACTCTCCTTCTATCATCCATAGTCATTGTCCAGCTCTCTGACACATAGCAAGGAATTGCAAACACCATGGCCTGTATCAGGTGCACTTTGGTCTCCAGACTGACATTGTTGCTCTTCAGTACTTTGGAAAGGTCTCTGACAGTCGACTTTCCCAATGCAATTCATCTTTTAATTTCCTGGAGAGGGTTAAACCGGGTGGCTCCTTGGAGGCAAGGATTCTGAGGCTCCGTCTAACTTACTTTGGACATGTTGTGAGGAGAGACCGGTCCTTAGAGGGGGACATCATGCTTGGGAGGGTGGAGGGATGGCGCAGGAGAGGAAGGCCCTCTATGAGGTGGATTGATTCAGTGACTGGGATAATTGGGATGGGAGTGTCAGAGACAGTGCGATTGGCACAGGACAGAGCAGAGTTTAGGGCTGTTGTACATAGGGTCGCTATGAGTCGCAGGCGACTCGACGACACATAACAACAACAATGAGATTTGTGACCTCAGAAACTTGATGGAGGGTTACTATAAGTTGTAAGCTACTTCACAGCAGTCAGTGTGGTTTCAGATGAGACATTGAAGGGGCGGTGCAATGATTAAGAGAGCAAGCAAATCCACTCACATTTGTGAGGAAGTTCTGTCAATCCAATTCTGAGAGATCAAAGCAATAGAGTACAAAGGAATAGAGAAGAGTTCTACTCTGAAACACATAAGATTTCTATGACTTGGGTCAACTTGAATACAGTTGGTATTTTGGTTATATTTTTTTATCAGATGCTATAGTAGAGATATTGCTTATGCCATTTTGGAAAATAAGAATAATTTTCAGGTCTTCAAACTTGTTTTGTTGACTGTGACCCCTTGCTGAGAATTAAAATTTTCACCCCAGGGAGCTCTGATGATCTTGGTCACTCTGGTGATCTAGTTTGTAGGGGATCATACACTTAGCCTAAAGACCATGCCTGTCAGGCTGTTTGAATCTATCAATTGCTCTTTAATGCTCATTGATGGACTATGAGATGGCTGGCACTTTAAAGATTAACCAATTTTATCCTTATTCATACGATAAGGTTTGACAGATGATCATGTTAAGGGGCTTGATGGACAGTTGGCTGGAGAAAGATGGCTAATCTCCCATGCAATCAATTTACAGCTTCAGAAAAACCACAGAAAAGGCATCTATGGATCAGTTTCAATAAAGTGGTAGTGAGATAACTGAATTACAACCTACATTATAGCAAAATCTTGAGGGAGATTCTTAAGAATCTCTATTAGTAGAGCCCCAGATGATTCTTGGCATATATGGGTATCTTGTTAAAATTTACATTGCAATTCAGTAAATTTAAAGTGGAAATACAAATTCTCAGCAGGGTATCAAACTAGAGTGAACCTGTTTTAAACTTCTAATCCTGCTTTTATTAGACATGTGCATTGACATTTACTAGAAAGTAATGGGGTTTACTGTTAAAATGGATGTGAAATCTTCTCTACACTGTGGTACCATCTTTAGGACTACTTGGAGATGAATTTGATTTAATGTATAAAATGAATAGCGTTGCTCATTAATCTCATAGGGTAATTACTTATTGTGTAATGAGATGATGCCCATAAATCTCTGTAGACTTCTTAGGGGAAAAGTATTACATAAACAAAAGACTTTTCTCAGTGTTGAAGGGAACAGTTTTGGTGGATTAAAATCAGAAGTGCATCTTGATGCTTTTGTTATTCTACCCCAGACTAAGGGACTTGTAAATTTTACAAGAGTTTTTGAGAAGTGCTTCAGGTTAGAAATAGAGGTGGTAGACTGTGAGGAGGTGGCATGAATAGTGTGGGCATGGAGCAACAATGTGTGGAATGGTACTGCCCTTCTTACCTATCTAGTAATAAGAATATGCACTGCAATACTGAGCACACACAGTTTGAATTCACCAGCTCCACAGGAGAAGGATAAGCAATCTCCTCTCATGTAATATCTGCCTCTGAAAACTAGCTGGAGGGTCAGCTATGGATCAGTTCTAATTTAATGGCACATAACAACAATACCATCTTTCGTATGGGCTACTGCTGAAAGAGCCCCAATGATGACTACTTGCTGATCAATGTGAACTGTATAATTACCTCCAGTTGAATGGGGTTTGAATTTAGAGTCTTGTCTCTATAGCAGATTAGATTACAAAAAGACTGTGCCTTCCATATTCCTCCACCTCTCTTGCACTCCTCTTTATTTGCTCTTAGTTCTTAGAGAACTCGTAAGCCTCATGGTTAGTGTTGTTATCAAATCAATTCTTTCACATGGTTCTATGCAGAGCAGAATTGTACCACATTGTTTCCAAGGCTGTGTCTTTTTGGAAGTAAGTAGATCACTAAGCTTGTCCTCTAAGGCATTTCTTCTTCTTGTTGCCATCAACTCAAGTACAATTCCTAGTTACCTTACAAACAGTAGATCTGAACCTGTGCCAACCTCACAATTTCTGACATTCTCAAGCTCTTTGCTGTAGTCACTGTATCAGTCTATCTGGTTAAGGGTCTTCATGTCTTTCTCCAAGGAATAGCCTTTCTTATCCAAAGTATGTGAGATGAAGCTTCATTATCCTTGCCTCCAAGAAGCACTCTGGCTGTATCTTCTCTAAGACATACCTATTTGTCCTTTTGGCAGTCTACAGGATATTTAGTACTCTTCTCCAACACCGTAATTCAAAAGTTTCAATTCTATTTTTCTGTATTCCTACTCATTGTCCAGTTTTAAAAACTGTAACAAGCAATCGGAAAGACCATAGTCTGAATCATGCACACTTTTTGTTCTCAAACTAAGATTAGTTTGTATTTTGGAGAGGTCCCTAACTACAGTCTTTCCTAGTGCAATATGTCTCCTGATCCCTTGAGTGTTGGTACCATTAATTGTGGATCCAGGTAAGATGAAATCTACAGGTTCAAACTTTTCTCCTTCTTTTACACCACCATCTATTGGTCCAGTGGTGAGAAGTTGTTGTTTTCTTAACAATGAAATGCAATGCATATTGAAGGCTGCAGTTTGATCTTCTTCAGCAAATTTCCGTCACTTTCAACAGGTCATGTTGTGTCACCTGCGTACCAAAGATTATTGATGAGTCTTCCTCCAATTGTGATGCCATATTATTCTTCATAGAGTCCAGCTTCTCAAATAATTTGCTCATGATACAATTGAATAGGCATGGAGAAAGGCTATAACCCTGACATATGACTTTCTTAAATTTAAACCATGTAGTATTTCCTTACTCTGGTCACACAACAATTTTTTGGTCTAGGTATAGGTTTCAAATAAATACAATTAATGTGAAGGCATTTCTTAAGTCGATTCAGACTTTATGGATTTAAGTTAAGCAAGCACTTAACCATATTTATCACCTGAGGATTCTAAATTATTAGCAGGCTTATGAAAAGGCTTACATGGCTAGGAACTAATATTTCCAATCAAAGTACCAGCAAGAATGTGCATCGATCAATAAGCACATATTCAACTTGAAAGTGATGCTCCTGAAACAAGCCTTGAGATGATTCTAGAGTTTGCTAGCAGCTTGACTGGAGCTTGAGGAGAGTCCCTGAGGCAAAACACCCAAATGAACTGTGTCTGGGCTCCTGATACACAATTGAAAGAAAAGAAATGTAAGTTGATTTAAGCAACTAGAATTTGGGGCTGTTACTATTGTTGTTAGATGCCGGTAAATCAAATATAACTCTTAGTAACCCTATGAACAATAGTTCTGAACCTTGCACTATCCCGCACCATCTTCATGATCTGATATCCTTAAGCCCATTGTTACAGTCACTGTGTCAGTCCACCTTGTTAAGGGTCTTCCTCTCCTTATAAGCCTCTACCTTACCCAGAAGGATGTCTGTTTTAAAGAACTAGTCTCCCCTAATAACGTGTCCAAAGTATGTGAGAGAAAATGTCACCATTTGCCTTTAAAAAGCAAACTGGTTGCATTTTCTCCAAAACAGGCTCGATTTTTCTTCTGAGAAGCCATAAGAATGTAATATTCTTCTCCAACACCAAAGTTCAAAGGCATCATTGATTCTAACAATAATAATCTAGTATAATACACATATCTTAAATGTCTCTACTTCAAACATGTTTGTTATAACCAGTATGAGTGAGCAATATGATTATTGAACCACTGAATGTTTTTTACTTGTTTATGGGCTTTCTGGTTTACATAAGCTGTAACTCTTTGTGTACAAAGGTTCATAGTAACAGCACCTGCACATGGTGACTTTCCACAAGTTTTAGGTGAATGGGTCATTTATCTCTATAATCATCTTCCATGGGTTCTTGGGTATACAAAGAAATCTGAATGATGATCTCTCCCACTTGTAGGCTCACAATCTCTCCCTCCATGCACTCTCTCCCACAGTACGTGAATCCAATGTAATCATCACATCTCAGTGTCTCTATTTAGACCTGCTTTTGGTCCAGTTCATGTCTTTTCTAATTTCCTAAATCCACTCTCTAAAAACCTTTCCCCAGTTGTTTTCTGTCGCCACTCACTCTTCTCCAAGCCATCTCTTACATTTCAGTAATTTTTGTCTCCTTACTGTAAAATGCAAATTCTCTTGAGCTCTTTCTTAGAAACTTTCAATAAATCATCTCCTATGATGACTAAAGCACAAACTTCTCATTCAAAACCAGTCAGCAATTTCCAGCGTAATCTTCCAAAGAGCTAAGACCCAGTCATGTGAGGATTTACCATGTTGGCCTTAGTTGAGTGTCTGTGGATGTGAGAAGAGACTTTGAATATTGTACTGGAGCATCGAGAAGCCAAAGCAGAAGGAAGAAATCAAGACAATAAGAAACTGAACAGGAGATTTCAAAAGGCTGTGCAACAAGACAAAGTAAAGTATTATAATGAAATGTGCAAAGAACTGGAGTCAGAAAATCAAAGAGGCCGAACTCACTCAGCATTTCTTAAGCTCAAGGAACTGAAGAGGAAATTCAAGGCTCAGGTTGTAATACTGAAGAATGATTTGGGCAGAATATTGAGTGATCCTGGAAGTATTAAAAGAAGATAGAAAGAGTATACAAATTCATTATACCAAAAACAATTGGCAGACACAGAAGAATTTAATGAAACAACATATGAGCAAGAGCCTACGGTGATGAAGGAGAAAGTTCAGACTGCTTTGAAAGAATTGGCTAAGAATGAGGCTCCAGGAATTGATGGTACAACAATTGACATATTTCAATTAACAGACGCTGCCCTAGATGTGCTCACCAAGTTGTGTCAAGAAATCTGGAGAACAACCACTTGGCCAACTGATTGGAAGAGATCTATGTTTTTTCCCATTCCAAAGAAAGGTGATATCACAGAATATCATTAACATCACATGCAAGCAAGATTCTCATGAAAATTATCCAAAACTTACTTGAACAGCACATCAACAGAGAACTACCAGCAGTGTAGGCTAGGTTTAGACAGGGCAGTAGTACTAGGGATATTGTAGCTAATGTTAGGTGGATCTTGGCTGAAAGCAAGGAGTACCAGAAGAATGTCTATCTTTGTTTCATTGATTGTGCAAAGGCATTTGACTGTGTTGATCATAACAAACTGTGGCTAACTTTGAGAAGAATGGGAATCCCAGAACACTTGATTGTGCTAATGTGAAATCTATACTTGGACCAGGATGCAGTCGTCAGAACAAAGCAAGGAAACACTGTATGGTTCAAAATTGAGAAGGGTGTACACCAGGGTTGTATCTTGTCTCCATACCTTTTCAGTCTTTATGTAGAACAGGTTATGCAGGAGGCTGGGCTCTATGAGGAGAAATGTGGCATCAGGATTGGAGGAAGTATCATTAACATTCTGCGTTATGCAACTGACACAACCTTGCTTGCTGAAACTGAAGAGGACCTGAAGCACTTGCTGTGGAAAGTCAGGGACTGCAATGTTCAGTATGGATTGAGACTTAATATCAAGAGCACCACAACAAGATAAAGGTAAAGAATCCAATAGAAAAATGGGCACAGGATATGAACAGGCACTTCACCGAAGACGACATTCAGATGGCTAACAAGCCCATGAAGAAATTCTCAAAATCCCTAGCCCTAAGAGAGATGCAAATTAAAACAACTATGAGATATCATCTCACCCCAGTAAAAATAGCAAAATTTAACAGAACAGCAAGCAATAAATGCTGGCGAGGTTATGGAGAAACTGGAACCCTTATTCACTGTTGGTGGGAGTGTAAAATGGTGCAACCCCTGTGGAAAGCGGTATGGCACTTTCTCAAAAAGTTGCAAATAGAGATACCATTTGACCCCGCAATACCACTACTGGGAATATACCCAGAAGAGACCATAGCTGACATCCAGGCAGATATATGCACACCCATGTTTATTGCAGCATTGTTCACAATAGCAAGGAGTTGGAAACAACCTAAGTACCCATCAACAAATGAATGGCTAGAGAAGCTGTGGTATATTTGCACAATGGAATACTATGCTGCATTAAAAAACAAGGAACTCATGCAATATTACTCAAAATGGTTGACTCTGGAGAACATTATGCTGAGTGAAATGTCCCAGACACAAAGGGACAAATATTGCATGGTGCCACTGTTGTAGAATGGGACTGTCCTTAGGGTTGGGGAGAGACTGAGTAAGATGGGTTCAATAATGTATGCTGCTCTGAAACAGAGAAGGGAGAAAACTGTTTAAAAGAGATATGTGATTAGGTATTTCTGTCATGACAGGAGTCTAGAGCAATGGCTACATGGTGGAGTGGACCTGGGGAAGGGTTTGTAAAATAATGAAAGAATCTTTTCTTTTACTTTTCCAAGAGGGTAATGTCTGGTGGGGGGGAGCCTTGGGAGGGGACAAATCTACAACAATGAATGAATGGAAATCCAAAGCCTCTGTAAATTTTCACTGAAATTAATAACACATTTAAATTAAAAAAAAAGACTTAAGTTAGAGTAAGGATGGCAATGGAACCACCTTACCTCTGTAACTTGATTTGTGCCATTAGAACCTCTACTCAGAATATTATTGCTTTTCCATTTTTGACTCATGCACTTTTAACTTATTAGTTAAATTTGTATCTTCTAGGCTGCAACACTTCCATGATACATCTTCAAGGATATGAACCTGTACGGCTAAGTACAATTGATAACAGTGCATCTAAATTCCAAAATCAACCTCCATAATAGTCTATGTGTTTCCTACTGCCAAGGGGGCCCTTTAGAGTAGCGAGAGAAGACATTCACCCTGAAACCCACAGCATCCCTTTTCAGCAGGAAGTAGCTAAGAGAATACACCATCCCCTTTTCCTTATGAATCAGGGTGAAGTCTCTCTCAGGGAGGAAAGATAGGTAATGGCAAGGGACACACTGACAAAGGAGATTAATCAGAACTGGCTTTGACAAGCACTGTGGCAATTGGAGAATTAAAACAGACATTGGGGCGGGGGTCAGAAGAACGAACTGGGGAAGAGGGTGGAGAAAACAGTGAAACAATGAATGAATGAAAACCCAAAATCTCTGTAAATGTTCATTAAAACTAATAAAATTTAATGATAAAAAAAAATCAAAGATTTTCACCACTGGGCTGATTTGCAGTGTCATAATGGATGGTGAAGAGACTGAGATTGCTCACAGTTTTGGTTTGCTTGGATCCACAGTCAACACTTTGGCACCAGCAGCCAGGAAATTAAAAGACATATTGTGATGGGAAAGTCTGAAGTTAGAAACCTCTCTAAAGTGCTGAAGCTCAAAAATGTTAGTCTGGAGACTAAGGTGTACGTGATACATGCCATGCTCTTTGCGATCACTTGTTATGCATTGGAGAGCTGGACAATGACTAAGGACGACAGAAGGAGAACTAATTTCTTTGAGCTGTGGTGTTGAGGAAGAGTATTGAATATACCATGGACTTCTAAGAAAACAAACAGGTTTGTCCTGGAGAGGGTGAAGCTAGGCTGCTCCTTGAATGCAAGGATTCTGGAGCTTCATCTGACATACTTTGGACACTTTGCAAGGAGGGACTAGTCCTTGGAGAGGGACATCATGCTTGGGAGGGTGGAGGGACAGCACAGAAGAGGAAGACCCTCCATGAGATGGATTGATTCAGTGACTGGGGTAATGAGGGCAGGTGTGTTGGAGATGGTGAGATTGGCAAATGATAGGACAGAGTTTAGGGCTGTTGTACATAGAGTCGCTATAAGCCACAGGTGACTCAACAGCACATAACAACAACAACAACAAGGAGCTTTGTCCCCTGACTCTCTCTCCTGAAATTCTGCTCATCCAACAAAGATCTATTCTCATCCTGTCACCTCATAGTCCTTCTGAGATCTTCCATACAAAGTCTCTTTCCCTTTCTGTGTCCACAATATTGTTGGTTTCCACTGGAGCATGCAGCATGGCCTGTTCGAGTTAAAACATTCATAGATATGTATCTTTGTACCTTTAATATTATTAATATGTTTGTAGCAGTATTTATCTTATTTTGTTGTCATATACAATGTGTGACAACATGGCTAGTGCTCAGCAAAGACTTGCTTAATGTAATAGAATTACTGCTTACTCACAATAGATTTAGAACCAACTCATAAGTGACCCATTAGTGGGTTTTCAAAGGCTGTATATTATCTGGAAGGAAATTGCCTATCTTGACCTTTTCAATCTATACGCAGAACAGATCATTTGGGAGTCTGAGCTTTAGAAAGAGAAATGTGGCATCAGGATTGGCTGAAGACTCACCAACAACTTATGCAAATGGCACAATCTTGTTTGCTGAAAGTGAGGAGGACCTTAAGTGCTTGCTACAGAAGGTCAAGGACTGTAGTCTTCAATAATGATTGAAGCCCAACATCAAGAAGACAAAGAGTCTCACCACTGGGCCTATTGGCAGCAACAAGACGGATGGAGAGGAGATTGGGGTTGTTAACAGTTACAGCTTGCTCAGCTACACAATCAACACTCTTGGCACCAACAATCAGGAAATCAAAAGACAAATTGCATTAGGTAAATCTGCTGTCAGAGACCTCTCCAGAGAACTGAGAAGCAATGATGTCCGTTTAGAGATGAAGGTGTGCCTAATCCAGCCTGCAGTCTTTGCAATTACTTGCTATGCATCAGAGAGCTGGATAATAAATAAGAAAGATAGAAGAATGGATGCCTTTGAGTTCTGGTGCTGGAAAAGTCTCGAACATACTATGGCCCACCAAGAAAACAAATAGGTCTGTCTTGGAGAACATGAAACCAAGTTTCTCCATGGAGGCTAGAATTTTGAATCTCTGTCTCACATATTGTAGGCATGTAGCCTGAGGGACCAATCCATGGAGAAGGACATCATGCTCGGTAGGATGGAGGGATAGTGCAAGTGAGGAAGACCCTGGATGCGATGGACTGATACAGTGACTATTGCAAAGGGAGTACGTTTGTCAGAGTCAGTGAGATTGGCTCAGGACAGGGAAGGTTTCACATCTATTATACATTGAGTTGCTATGAGTAGCAGGTGACTCAAGGGCACATAACAGCAACAACATCCCATCGAATACCTGGTGGATTTGAACCACTTGCCCTTGCGTAGGCATAGTAAATCCTTACTCACTAGGTCACTGGAGCTTCCTAATTGCTGCTTAGAAAGAATCTAAATTGGCTTTTATTTGCAAAGCACTGCTCAGAGGAAAGGAGGCTTTGTTTTTGTATTTTTTAAGAGCAAAGACCACAAACCACCTTTGAAGCCAAGAAAATGATGTGATTGGAGAGAACTCCTAAATCGGTACCTTTAATCCTCCACCAAGTTTGGAAAAACAACAAAATGCCAGCTTCCACCAGACAATTTCTCTTTAATTAAAAGTTAGTCAGGTTCTTTTGGAGCACTCCTTTTTCTGGTCAGGTCAACGAGAAGTAACCAACACCATTCACATCCCCCTCCTCTATGTTCCCACCCCAGCTCCTGGAATTATGCAACTCTTGGGGGCGGCATAAACTTCAGCACTACGCTCTCATAATTAGATTGTCTAGACAGGAGATGTTACTGGAGCAATTGGAAAATATTTTACAAGGTGTTCCACAGAACCACACTTATAACAGTGATTAGAACTCACTGACAGACGCGAAGCCAGCAAAATCAGCCTGGACCACGAGCCGATTTTCCCCAGAGCAGAGGCACTTTGAAGCTCTTGTGTGAAGAACAAAGGCCAAATTAGAGCTCTGAGGGCTCAGAGTAGCTCTCTGGCCTTTGAGTCCAAGGGAGCAAGGCTGAAGTGATGGAGTAATGTCTGGGCTGCCTTCTTCTTTGTGCTGACTCTAAGTGAGTAGGTTAGAGGCTGATAGCTGAGGCTCTTCACAGCAGCTCTACAAACAGAAGGCTTGGAGGCCTTGGGGATGAGGACCTCAGCTCTGCAAGGCTGTCCATCCTTTGTGTTTTGCAGAGCGTACATTTGAATGTCTTAAGCAGATAAATGTAGACTACTTGCTCTTGTAGGCAGACATTCTTGGCTTGACCTTTGCACTCAGCTTTTATTGGCGTATCAATAGGAGAGAGCAACTCTAGTTTCTAAGTGGAAAAAACCCTCTTTGACATAACTTTTCACAGGAAAAACAAATGCTCTTTAGCATAATTCTTCATAGGATGAATTGATTAGATAAGATCAATTTTCTCCCTAAGATCAATGACTTTGGGAAAATTGCTGTGTCTAGGGGAGTACCATAGAGTATAGGGTTTCAAGATCAAAAGAAAGAAAGAATGAAAGAAATATCTTAGAGATTTTACAAATGAGGCAACACATTCCAAAAGGGAAAGAGACTTATATCTATAGGAAAGTGAATTAGGATTTTCATCTTTGAAGTTCCTGAATTAAAAGAACCAATGCCTTTCTATGAAAATTATCCTTGTAGCTTTCATTCTTGGAATGCTTATTCTGTACCAGATTTTTAAGAAAACATTTTACATGTATTTCCTTATTTAATATTCAAGACAAATCAATGATTGACACTATGGCTACCTTCAATTTACAAACTAGGAAACTAGAAGCATCGATTATTAAATTCTCTGTTACACATCTAGAATCGATCTCAAAGCAGCCTTATTTCTCAGCTTTCTAAGTCTTATGTTGTCCGCACTCCATCTTCTTGTAACAAAGGTCAGATGAGAACAAAAGAAATAAGATCCATTCATTCTAACAAATTGTCACACATTTGAAGTGTAGGCGGGCAAAGATGGTTCAGTGGTACAGTTCTTCCCCACAGGAGTCTTGAGTTTGATTCTCAGACACTGTATACTCCATCTGCAGTCATGACCTGTCTGTCAGTGGACATTTTACTTGTTGTTGATGCTGAAGAGTTTTCAGTGCCCAGACAAGGATAGATTAGGAAAGTGCTGGTTAAAGCAGCCAATGAAAATCCTACAGGTCAAAGTCCATCAACAAGCAATAATGAGAGTGACTTAGGACCACGCAGCAGTCTGTTCTATTGTATCATCATAAGTTGAGATCCAACTCAACAAACAGGGATCAGCGAAATGAGTGACAAGGGGGCCTGATAAAGGACTTAGTTGGTGAGTCTTCTGTCATATCCTATCAGCATCAGTTTACATGATTATTTAAGTAATCAAGTGATGATTGGTCACTTAATCACTTGGCCTCAGTTTCCCCATTTTGATCTCTTGTGAGTGTATTTTTATCTTTTGTTTCCATATTCATCCCCTCAATTTATTGCTTAAAAAACAGAGATGAAAATACCAGAGAGGTGTATTCTTTAACAAAAAAAAAAAATCTATGATATCTATTTTTCTATCATCTATTTGCTTTGTAAAAAATTTTATTTACTTTTTCCTCTTCTTCCTGAGCATATTAAAAACAGATTAGGAGTTAATGAATAAATTCCTAATATTGCTTATTAAGCATTCTTTCAATGACAACATAGTACTTTACGAACTACAAGGCATTTCTACGTTATTGTTATGTGCCATCGAGTTGCTTGCTGCTCATAGTGACCTTATGTAAAACAGCTATGAACTTACCCCCAATACCCCAGTCTCTGAGTCAATCCATCTCCTCCAGAGTCTTTTCTCTTTTGCACTGTCTCTCCATCCTCCCAATAATAATGTCCCCCTCCAAGGATGAGTCCCTCCTTATATCATGCCCAAAATGCATGAGACAGAGCTATAGAAAGAATACTTACCTCCAAGGAGCAACTTGGTTTCACCCTCTTCAGATGAACATGTTTTTTTCTAGCAGTCCATGATATATTTAATACTCTTCTTCAGCACTACAGCTCAAAGTCATCAATTCTCCTTCTATCATCCCTAGACATTGTTCACTTTTCTGATGCATAACAAGTTATTGCAAAATCATGGCCCGAGGCCTGGGCCAGTTGGCAGCATCATGATAGAAGGTGAAGAGTATGAGATTGTTAATATCTTAAGCTTGCTTGGCTTCATAATCAACACTCTTGGTACCAACAACCAGGAAATCAAAAGATGAATTGCACTGGGAAAGTCTTCTGTCATTACTAAAAAGCAAAGATATTAATCTGGAGACTAAGGCACTTCCATAGCCATCACTGCCCTTATGAGTTAGACCTGGCAAGAATTTTCATTTTATATTTTATGTATTGGAAATTGACACCCCCAAGAAATCACAACATATTTGGAGCTCAAAAAATAAACTGATTTGCCTCTCTTAAACCATGATGTATTAATGATTAGTCATAACCTTCCTACCATGCTTAACTATTTTATAAGCTTATTTCTTCTCTCCTATCACTTTTCTGAAAAGTTATAGACACAACACAATGGAATATTATACAGCACTCAGGAGCAACAATTTTGAAAATGACTACATTACTCGGGAGAAACTAGAAAGCATTATGCCAAGCCTCACAAATGTAAATACTGAAAGACTATTATTGTATAAATAGATGGATTACTAGTAAAATGTGTATAGGGATCCAAATGGGGAAGGAGTGGGAACAGAGGAGTGAGGATGGGCAGGGGAGAAATCAGAGGGTTATACAATTTGGTGGGTGGAGGGAGATGATATAAAAGAAACAGGAAAAACTTAGTGGGTATCTGGAAAGACAGTGTAATGATGGGCATAGTTCAATGATTAATTTTATAAGATAATAAATGTGAATCATTGTATGAAACAATATGAATGAAGGACAGTTTAAAAGCAATATATACAAACTTTGTATGCAAACCATTATGAAATAAGAATTTTCTAAAAGTTAGACATTATCAAGTTATGGAAATTGGCTTTCAGTAAAATCTGGGAATGAAATTGATCATGATAGATATAAAAAATTAGGGTTCCCTCTTAGATAAGGAATAATACAAATCTAAGCAAAAGCAACTAGTTACCTTGAAGGATAAAGCAAATCTTAACCATTTCCTGGTTCTGCCTTTGGTGAATATTCTAACTCAAAGAGAATCTGCCTTCAGCTCACAAATAAATGAACTATTAGATGTTCAAGCCTTTAGTTGTCTTGAACCAGAGCCCTTCACCTCCACATTAAGCCAAAGGCAAATGGTGAAAAGAACAAAACAACTCTGTTTTGGAAGGACCAGTACGTGGGATAAGTTGGCACTTGTTCTGCTAACTTCTAATAGCACTTTTTATGACTCCTTAAGAAAAGCAAGAGTGAAGCGAGGTTGTCTCCACCCACCAAGAAAGAGAGAAAAGAGGATAGGGAGAAAAGCAGAGACAAGTGCGAAGGGAAGATAAAACAATCAACACAATTCCAAAGACAGCAGTAAACAGGGAGCCAGGAAAAAAAATGTCTTCCAAGACCCACCTCAAATTCCAAGTTGATGAAGCTGTTGGAATCTTGCATTTATTTAAATCTTACTTTTTTCATCATAAACTGAACGACATCTACTTGCTTCATTTAAAAATAAAAAGACACAGGGGGCATAAAATCCTTCACAAACAATGTTAGCCAGTGGGTGCTGATGGGTAAAATTGTCCTGGTGTCAGAGAATTTGCTCAGACTCTGAATTCCTCTTACCCCTCCTCCTCCTTTCCTCTCCTGATGCTGCCTCACCTCTGACCTTATAATGGTGACTGAATGCCTGCACCAACTGAGTCGGAAATATAGATGACAATCAAATTAATCGACTTAGACTTAGTTCCTCAGGAACAAATGCTTTAATCTGAGAGAAAAATCAGAATTTGTTAATCACACTTGATACCTAAGAAGTGCATTACAAAGTGCTTTCGAGGTCTCTCATTAGAGACTTACACTAAGCCTGCTAATGAGGCAGAGCGACAATTAAAGTCACCTTTTAATAGATGAAGAGAAAGACTGAGACTAGAACTTGGACTCTACTCCCAGTGTAGTTCTTTTGATTAAAAACCCCTGAGCATGACTTAAACACCTCCACTGCTCCCACCTCTGAGTACCTAGAAATGCCCTTTAGCATTTCACAGTCTGCCAGCTGCTGGCACAGCTTTCTCCCTCTAACCCCAGGATGCAAACCTGGATAAAGTCACACAGGTTAATTAGGAGGGCTGGAATTATACCAACTCCCTGTGGTAATAATTGGGTGCCTTATGAGAAAGAAAGTATTTCATGAAATACAAAATTTGTTAAGTGAAACTTCTAAAATTAATGAAAGAAAAATCTTCAAAACCTAATGAGAACTAAATATTAGAAATAAACAGATTTTTGTTTTAATCTTGAAGAATGCAGGTTTGGTATGTGCTATTTATGATGGTTCATCAAATGGAAGCAGACTGTTTAAAAGAATAGTGATTACATTAACTAATAATAAGAGAGTTCAGATAGCCCTGTGGGTAAGGAGTTCCACGGTAAAGCCAAAGGCAATCTATTTTAATCTGCTAGTTACTAAGGAAGAAAGATGAACAATCTCTTCCGATGCAATTTACAGCCTCTGAAAATCTTCTAGAGGGTCAGCTTTGAGTCAATTATAACAACATAGAACAATAATGAAATTGCAAGTAACTTTAAAAAATGTAAAATAGAAAAAGAAGCTAAAGGAAGTAAACTAAAGATTTATCTTAGAAAGTCAATAAATAAGAGTTTTTAAATTGAAATAATTTGGATAAACTCTGGTGGCCTAGTGGTAAGAAGCTATGTTGTGATTCCAAAAGAAATACGGTTAGAATCTACCACATATTCACAGAAAAGGACAAACATTCTCCTCCCGTGTGATTTAGTGCCTCTAAAAACCCACTGAAGGGTCAGCTCTGGGTCATTATTGTTAAGTGTCATTAAGTACTCCAACTCGTAGAAAAACCTTGACTGCAGATGAAAATCTTTGTCTCATCCTGCACTATCCTCTGTTTGCTATGTTTTAAATCCACTGTTGCAGTCACTGTGTCCTTTTATCAAATTGAGGTTGAGGATCTTCTCTGACACTGTGCTTTTCCAGACTTTGTGTCTTTTTTCCAAAGACTGACCCCTTTTGATAACTTGATATACTTTCATGAAAGTTTGGCATGAGCACAATTAAATATTCTGTAATTTCCCATTTTCCTCAAGCTTAGTCACAATTTATTGTGATCCACGCTGTCAAATGCCTTTGCATAGTCAATGAGTCACAGACCTTTCTCTGGTACTCTCTGCTTTCCATCAAAATCCATCTGACATTGACTATGCTGTCCCTAGTGCCAAGGCCTCTTCTAAACCCAGCTTGCACATCTGGCAGTTTTCCGTTGATGTACTGTTCCAGTTGTTTTTGGATAATCTTCAACAGGATTTTGGTTCCATGTGTTATTGGTGATAATTCTTTATAGTTTCCACAACTTTTTGATCACCTGTTTTTGGAATATGTATCTTTTCCAGTCATTTGGAACAGTCATTTTTTGCCACAGTCTGGTAAGCAAATCCAGGGCAACATCTGTTTGCTCAAATAGGCCTACTAGTATGCCATCAATTCCTGGGGTCTTGTTTTTTTTTGTAATTCTTTCAGAGCAGTTTGAACTTCCCTTTTTATCACCCATTGCCTCTGGGTCATATGTTATTTTATTAATTTTTTGTGTGTCAGCCAATTCTTTTTGGTACAGTTATTCTGTGTACTCCTTTCATCTTCTTTTGCTGTTTCTTGGATCATTCAATCCTCTGCCCATAGCATCTTAATATATTGCAACTCAAGGCTTGAATTTGTTCTTCAGTTCTTTTAGCTTACAAAATGCCAAATAATAACCCTTTTGATTTTCTGGCAGTAGCTTCTTGCGCATTTCATTATACACTTTGCTTTGTCTTCCTGAGCTGCCCTTTGAAATCTTCTCTTTAACTCCTTAATATCCTGACTTCTTCTCTTTGCTTTGGCTTCTCAGCACTTTGTCTCTTCAGACATCCCTCTCAGTCTTTCGTTCTTTTCTGTCTTTGTTGCGACCTTTGTTAATTTTTCCTGGATTTTTTTTTAATATCATCCCACAGCTCATCTGGGCTACATTCATTAGTATTCAAGGTCTCAAGCCTGGTTTTGATATGGCTTTTCAATTCAGGTGGGCTAAACTTAAGGTCAAATTTTGGCTCTTGTGGTTTTGATATCATATTTGTAACTTCAGTTTGAACTTCAGTTGACATTCTATTCCACAATCAAAGGTACTTGGAATGAATAAATCATTGAGTGTACAAAGTTCTATCATTCTATCTCCAGTAGATTTGCTAATTCTATCTTTTAAATGTTTGACTCTTCTTCAATGGGTATTAATTGTAGATACAAGTAAAATTAAATCATTGACAATGTCAATCTTTTTTTTTATTTACCATGATGTTGCCTATAAATGCAGTTGTGAAGACTTTTGTTTCCTTAATGTTGATGTGTAATCCATCCTGAATATTTTGATCTTCAGTAAGTGCTTCAAGTTGTCTTAATTTTTAATAAGCAAGGTTGTGCCATCTGCATAAATATAGATTGTTGACGAATCTTCCTCCAGTCTTGATGCCACACAATTCTTTATACTATATATGGAGAATATATAGTATTCTTCATATATAATATGAACATTGATGCCACCTTCTCAGATTATATGTTCAGCATACATATTGAATAATAATAATAATAACTTTTAAAACATAACCTTTTGATTTGGAAAATACATATAACTGACATACAACTGAGTCTCCATTTGGTTTCCAGAGCTGTAATTTCACAGGAAGTGATTGTCTAACATTAGTGAATTCAAGCTGTAAGAGAAACACAGCTTTTGTGTTAGCAATACAAGTCCATGTAGACCACACCAGAGTGCCTCTGGGCAGGGAGGGCAGCTAAAAAATGTAGTTACAATGAGTAATTAATTGATTGTCACTTCATTTCGGCCATTAAGTCCCTATTTTCCAATTGCCAATTTTCTTTCTTTTCTACTCTTGCATTTTAAACTCCAAACATAATTAGTGCATCTTTATCGCAAGTTCAATAAGCTGCAGACTGCAGATACGTAAGAATCTTCAATTTTTTCATATTTGGTGTTAGTTATTGGTGAGCATATTTGAATCACAGTTGTAGCATTAGATCTTCCTTATAAGCCTATGAATAGTATCCCGTTAAATGATTACACTGCATTTCAGGACAAGTCTTGAAATCGTCTTTTTGACAACAAATATGGAAACATTCATGGCTATTTGTCATTTCTGGCATGGTAGATAATATTCACAATAGCCATTTCAGCTTACTGTTCGTTTCAGCTTACTATTGCCTCCGACAGGGAGCTCTGCTGCCATTGCCCACAGGGAATTGCACTGCTAACCCAAAAGTGGTGCCTCTCCGCTGGTTCAGATCCACCACTTACTCCAAGGAAGAAAGATGGACAATATCATCTTGTGTGGTTTACAGATTCATAACTCTGCAGATGTTTAGTTAACACTTGGTTCTAACTCCAAGGCACTAAGGAAAAGAACACTAAGGAAAGCCATTTAAATGTGTTCCATTTCATTTTTGACCAATTGGAAAATGTCCAATTTGCCTCAGTTCATATTTAGTCAACCCCATGTTCTAATAGATGTCTGTCTGCAACTATTTCTATGCATTCTGAGTTGCACCGAATAAGCAAATGGAATTCGTTAATTGGATGAAAGCTATAGTCTTTCCTTATTATTAAGGAACACTTTGTTTTGAAGAGGTAGCTCTTCCCCTGTCATATTACGATTGTTTTCCAACCTAAGGGTCTCATCTTCTGGCAGTGCACAGGATGTTGCTCTGCTGCTATTCATAGGTTTTGGAGGGTTTGTTATTTCAAAAGTGGATGGCCAGCCCTGCTTCCTGCTCTGTCTTAGTTGGCCCCATAAGCAACCCTACTTGTATTTGGAAATCAGTAGCATAGCTATGAACATTATAGCAGTAAACAAGGCCTCACAGCGTGGCAAACTGACAGAGGAGTGGTGGGTTACAGTGACAAAGTAAGTAAATCACCAGTAGAAATAATGCAAGCCTTCTATATTATGTTGCTGCTGTTGTTGTTATGTGATTCATAGCAACCCTATGTACAACAGCCCTAAACTCTGCTTTGTTCTATGCCAATGGCACTCTCTCTGACACACCCCTCCCGAGTACCCCAGTCACTGAATCAATCCACTTCATAGAAGGCCTTCCCCTCCTGTGCTGTCCCTCCACCCTACCAAGCATGATGTCACTCTCCAGGGACTGGTCCCTCCTTACAACATGTTCAAAGTATGTTAGATGAAGCCTCAGAACCCTTGCCTCCAAGGAGCCGCCTGGTTTGACACTTTCCAGGATGAATCTGTTTGTTTTCCTAGCAGTCCATGGTACACTCAATACTCTTCTCCAGCACCACAGCTCAAAAGCATCAATTCTCCTTCTATCCTCCTTGTCATTGTCCAACTCCCTGATGCATAACAAGTGATAGCAATGACCATGGCCTGTATCAGAGGCACCTTAGTCTCCAGAAAGACACCATTGCTTTTCAGTACTTTGGAAAGGTCCCTAACAGCAGACTTTCCCATCGCAATGTTTTTTTATTTCCTGGCTACTGGTGCCAAGAGTGTTCACTGTGGAGCCAAGCAAACTAAAGCTGTGAACAATCTCAATCTCTTCACCATCCATCCTGATACTGTCAATTGGCCCAGTGGTGAGAATCTTTGTCTTCTTCACATTGAGCCTCAATCCATATTGGAGGCTGTAGTCCTTGACCCTGTGCAGCAAGCGCTTTAGGTCCTCCTCAGTTTCAGCAAACAGGGTTGTGTCATTTGCATATCAGAGATTGTTGATAGATCTTCCACCAATCTTGACCCCACATTCCTCCTCTCAGAGCCCAGCCTCCCGGATAATCTGTTCTGCATATAGGTTGAAAAGGTATGGAGACAGGACACGTCCCTGGCGTATGCCCTTCCCAATTTTGAACCATTCAGTATTTCCTTGCCCTGTTTTGACTCCTGCTCCAAGTATAGGTTTCTCAATATCACAATAAAGTGTTCTGGTATTCTATATTATAAGAAGGTAAATATATTCAGATGAGAGCAAAGGGAAGGCAGATAAGATCTTAATTAATATACATCTTTAAAATACAATGTAAGAATAAGGATAGGAAGACTAAGACCATAACTGTCATGCCAATATATGTATGTAGATGAGTGGGCACTCGATCTCGCTCTCTCTCGCTCTCTCTCTATCTCTAGATAGAGAGATATATAGACACACACTCTGTGGACACTTTATGTTAAATCACATAAAAAATAATTAGACACTGTATGCTCCTTGGAGGCGAGAATTCTGAAGCTTCATCTGACATACTTTGGGGATGAGAACCAGTCCTTGGAGAGGGATGTTATGCTTGGGAATGTGGAGGGACAGCATAAGAGAGGAAGACCCTCAATGAGATGGATTGATTCATTGACTGAGATAGTGGGGGTTGCTACAAGAGACAGTCAGATTGGCACAGGACAGAGCAGGGTTTAGGGCTGTTATACATAGGGTCGTCATGAGTGATGACATATAGCAACAATAACAACATGGAACATCATAGCAAAAACAAAAGAGAAAACCAGAAACCATAAAGTAAAAACAGGCAAAGTTATATATGAAGGATATTAAAAAAGAATGAATGTAAGCATCACAATACTCTATACGAAGGGAACAAAATAAACAAAATCCTACAAAAGATAGAAAGGGTAATTTATAATAAAAATGTTGTTGTTGTTGTTAAGTGCTGTCGAGTCGCAGGCGACTCATAACGATCCTATGAAGGAGAGTCCTCGATGCTTGGGTGCCTTTCATCCTCTCTCCAGGTTCATAGGGTTTCCGGAGGCAAGCTATTAAGGAAGTAGACACCACTCCTCCTTCCACGCTTGTTTAATCAGGGCGCTCCACCCCACTCTCAGTCCGCATTGGAGAACCGCCACAACACAACACAGCTCCCACGTATACAGCATCATGCTCTCTGGCCAAAGGATCACAGCCACCCTGGGTGGGGCAAACCTGGGAGATTATGGCCATCTCCTCCCTCCTCTTCTTCTCCTTTTGGGCTTGAAGCCGCTGCTGCCTTCAACCCAAGGCCTAGCATGGCCTCCAGAGACTTCCACAACACAACACAACTCCCATGTACACAGCATCATGCTCTCTAATAAAAATGTCACAATTTAATATATGAACTATATGAACTGTGCATGCAGACCAGTATAAAAGAAAAATTGAAAAATTATACTTTAAAATAAAGATTAATTTTTACTGTCTCCAAATTTAAAAAAAATCAATGTTCACAAATCTTTCACTACACATGGTTATTATTAATTGGAAGTGTGCTTTTTACAAAATGTATTTTAGTTTTAGGAAATTTGTGACACAGCTCAACATATTTATTAGAGCTAAGAATAAAAGTAAAGATAAAGATGCTACAATAGCATATGGCATAATTTAGCATACAGACATGGATTCCCAGCAGAATTCCTTTTGATAATAGCAACTGAAAGAATCTGAACCATTATTTCAGCCAAATTGAGTAGTGTTGGGGTTGTAAATATTTTCAGAGCTAAAGAGGAATATATTTAAAGGGAGAAAAAAGGGCTCACTTTAATGAGAAGACATAAAAATATGCACTTATATATAAACTCATAATAGAACTTCAATACATGTGAGTTGTGGGAGGATATCAAGAGTATCATCCAGGAGGAGTGCAAAAGGTCTTTGCAAAGATAGAGGAGGAAGAAAAGACCAAAATGGATGTCAGAAGAGACTGAATATTGCACTAGAGCACTGAGACGCCAAAGCAGAGGGAAAAATTCAAGACATTAAAGAGCTGAACAGAAGATTTCAAAAGGCAGTGTGGGAAGACAAAGTAAAATATCACAATGAAATGTCCAAGGAGTTGGAACAGAAAATAAAAATAGGGCCGAACTCGCTCAGCATTTCTTAAGCTCAAGAAATTGAAAAACAAATTCAAACCTCGAGTTGTTATACTTAAGGATGTTTTGGGCAGAATATTAAATGATCCAGGAAGTATTAAAAGAAGATGGAAAGAATATAAAAAGTCACTCTACCAAAAGGATTTGGCAGATACAAAAGACTTTCAAGAAACAACATATTAGCAAGAGCCTATGGTGATGAAGGAAGAATTTCAAACTGCTTTGAAGGAATTGGCAAAAAACAAGGCCCCAGGAATTGACTATAATATTAGTAAACTGAAAGCAACAATAAAGTAATCAGATAAAATAGCCTGAGTAAGAAAGCTTCGTTTAGGAATGCAAGATTGATTTAGTATTTTAAAATTCTAATAAACATGGGATTGTTTAAATGAAGCATACTGATGGAAGAATAAATGTGCATATATAAAAATAAATTCTAAAACCGGAACTAATGGAAGAGGAATAACCTTCTCATATATTATAATATTAAAATAATACAAACTATTTTGTACTTGAATAAACAGATACATAGAATGAAAGGGAGAATTCTGGAATAGACACAAATACAAACAGAAGATTAAGATATGATAAAAGCGACACTTTCAGATTAATGGGAAAAAAATGGAATATTATATACATGATGTTGGCACATCTAGCTAGCCACATGAATTCAAAATAAAGCCTATACCTGTTTTATTCTATACTCAAAGCAAATTCTAGGTTAAATATAAATGTAACTCTTCTTTATTGAAATTATAAAAATACTAGAAGAAAAAGTAAAAATACATTTTATAACTTCAGGGTGAAGAAAATCTTTTTTATATAAATAAATTTTTATTGTGATTTTCATGAACGTTCACAAAAAACTTGGATTTCTATTCATTAATTATTGCACATTTTCCTTTCTATCCCACCCCTAGTTTGCTTTACTCTTAAAAAAATTCATTCATTGCTGCATGATTTCCTCCCTCTCTCCCACCCCAGTCCACTTTCCTATACAACTGTTTTTCTGGACTGTTGTCATGCAGATAATACCTAATCATATATTCCTTTTAAACATTTCTTTCCCTCATCTGCTCCATTGCATAACTAATGTTCATTAGTTATCTCTTCTTGAAGAAAGTCTTTCTAAATGAGACATAAACATAGGAACTATAAAAGACCGGTAAACATTACAATGTGGGTTTTGTCTCTTATTCAAAGAAAATTTAAAAAGCAAAAGAAATATTGCAAAAATTATTTGCAACTTATGTGGGCAGATTAGGGGAAAAGTTCTTTGATTATATATCAAACTTCTACAAAACAATAAGGAATGTTTAAATAAGCCGATAAAAATCAAATAGGCAATAATTATAAAAAGGCAATGTCGTGTTGTAGACTACTCATCACGACCCTATGAACAAAAGGCCGGAGCACTGTTCATAGAGTATCCTGAAGCAAACCATTTCCTAAGTGGATGCCACTCCTGCTTCCAAGCTTGTTGTAATAGGGAAGTTCCACCAAATCCTGTCCACCATGGGTAACCATTATCACGTCTGACACATCAGTGTCATAGTGTTTAGCATCACAGCCACCACGAGTTACCTCTGTACAGCAATGCACAGTGCTATACCACCTAGGAGAATGTTTGACAAAAAAAAACAATTTGAACCAGGCCTGAGGGCCAAGCACATGACCCCAAAAGCTTGTGTTACTTGCATATGTGGACCACCATGCACAGGCAGAAAGAAGCCACAGAGACCCTATGTGGAGTCATCCAGGAACAACCTGGCCACCTTCTCCTCCCCTCTCCCTTCTGGGATTTAAGCCACCACCTGCCTTAAACCCTAGGCCAAGCCTCAAGGGTCTTCAATACATAGAAAAGGCAATATGTAGAAAAAGAAAAAGGTTTTTTTTAAAGTAAAAAAAAAAGTCTTTCAGATTATAATAAGCTAAAACAAAAAAGTGGATACATTTCTTTACCTTCATTGCTACCAAAGTAATAAATAAAATTAATAATCTACAATATTAGTTAGAATATATAAGAAAACATTTTCCCCGTGTCTGATGGAAGCATAAATTGGAGTAAACATTTGTTAGTATGAGAATCTACATTTATGCTTCCCCACTGCTCTCCTCCTTAGAAGTTTTAAGTGTTTAAAAAGCAATCAATAATATCAACTCCTATAAAGTGCACATAACATTTGACCTAATAATTCTACTCCCAGAAGTTTGCACTATAGATTCATTTGTGGTAGTAAAAAATCTAGATTAAAAACAAGTATCTATCAAGCATTAAATATACAGGTAAATAGATTACAACTTATAGTAGAATAATCCATTACCAAATCAACTTTCGTTCATGATGACCCAATATTGGGTTTCTATGTTTATAAGTTTTTACCAGCAGAGATCGCCTACCTATCTTTCTCCCATGAAGCAGCTAATAGATTTGAATGCTTAATCTTTTGGTTAGTAACCCAATATAGCATACAGTTAGCTGTTATGGGCTGCCCAATTTAAAAAAAAAAAGAATGAGAGTGATCTATTGTTTTTGCTAGTTGATATTAAACAGATTCTAACTCATAGACATCACATAAGTGCAAAGTAGAAACACTTCATAAGATTTTCAAAGCCATGGCCTTTTGGAATCAGAATGTCAGGTAAGAGCTTCTCACATTCATGAAAAGAATGCATGAAAAACAGATTTTGATGCTTTGGGTAAGAAAAATCAAACCCTTGATCAAGATGTGTTTTCCTGTGTTTTAAAAGGCTGTTCATTTATTACTATGTATCAGGCCCTTTGCCAAGTACTTTAAGAACAAAAAAAATATGATGGTGAGATTAGGTGCTATAGTGTCAACTTTGGCTCATAGCATTCCAAGGAACTTTTGACTCATAGACACTCTGTGATCTGAACCTTGCCTTATTCCTCACCATCCTCACACTCTATCTGCTCAAGCTCATTATGGGAGTCCCTGTGACAAATATGGTATCCACCTTAAAAGACTTCAATCAGAGTGGTAAAAAGCTAGAGTTGCAGAGGAAGACTTCAATATTTTAAAAAGGCAGCTGTTGTTACATGCCATTGAGTGGCTTGCGACTCATAGTGACCCTGTGGACAATAGCCCTAAACCCTGCTCTATGCTGTGTTATATATATACCGCAGTTACTGAACCAATCCATCTCATCATGGGTCTTCCTCTTCTCTGCCCTGTGCTGTCCCTCCAGTTTCCCAAGCATCACATCCCTCTATAAGGACTGTTCTCTCCTTGCAACATGTCCAAAGGATATCAGATGAAGTTTCAGATCCTTGCCTCCAAGGAGCAGCCTGTTCTCACACTCTCTAGGATGAACCTAATTGTCCTAGCAGTCCATGGTTTATTCAATACTCTTCTGCAGCACCACAACTCAAAGGCATCAATTCTCTTTCTATCTTCTCTAGTCATTGTCTAGCTTTCTGATACATAGCAAGTAATTGCAAAGACCATGGACTGCATCAGGTGCACCTTAGTCTCCAGACTGACATTGTTTCTCTTCTGTACTCTGCAGAGTTCTTTGATAGCCAGTTTTCTCAATGCAATTTGTCTTTTAAATTCCTGCTCCTAGTACCAAAAGTGTTGACCGTGGAACTAAGCAAACTGAAGCTGTTAACTAACAATCTTAATCTCTTCATTGTCTGTCTTGATGCTACCAATTGGCCCAGTGGTGAGAATCTTTGTTTTCTTGATGTTGAGTTTCAAACTATATTAAAAGCTGCAGTCCTTGACCTTCTGCAGCAAGAGCTTCAGATCCTCCTAAGTTTCAGCAAGCAAGGTTTTATCATCTGCATAAAACAATTTGTTGCTGAATCTTCCTCTAATTCTGATGTCACTTTTCCCCTTATATAACCCAGCAACCCAGATAATCTGTTCTGCATACTTATCGAAAAGGTATGGAGATAGGACATATCCCTGGCACACACCCTTCCAGATTTTGAACCATGCTGTCTTTCCTTGCTTTGTTCTGATGATTGCCTCTTGGTTCAAGTATAGATTTCACATAAGCACTCTCAAGTGCTCTGGGATTCCCATTCTTCTCAGAGTTAACAACAGTTTATTGTGATCCACATAGTCAATTGGCTCTGCACAGTCAACAAAACACAAACATTCCTCTGGTATTCTCTACTTTCAGCCAAGATCTGTCTAACATTATTTATAATATCCCTATTATAACTCCCTCTTCTAAACCCTGCCTGCACTTCTGGAAATTCTCTGTCGATGTGCTGTTTCAGTCATTTTTGGATAATGTTTTAGCAGACTCTTGCTTGCATATGATATTAATGATATTGTTTAATAATTTTCACACTCAAATACAGATCTCTTCTAGTCAGTTGGACAGATGGTTGCCTTCCAGATTTCTTGGCACAACATGTGAGCACATCCAGGGCAGTATCTGCTTGTTGAATTATTTCAATAGGTATGCTGTCAACTCCTGGGGCCTTGTTTTTTACCAATTCTGTCAGTGCAGATTGAACTTCTTCCTTCATCCCCACAAAGGGCAGTAACTTCCAATAATTTAACAAATACTTAATACATCAACCTTCCACTACAGACCAGATACAGGCAGGTATCTTTGAAAATCTCTATTATAGCTGATGTCCACTAATTCCGTTTTTAAGGCAGATCTTAGGGAGATTTTGGAAAAACTAACAAGCCATCAGTCCTTGGATGGTATAGATAACCTAATAAGCTTCAAAGAGAAAGGTGGGAGGTTTGAGTTCACCCAGAGTGAAACCTTTTTAGAAAGGCCTAATGATTTACTTCTGAAAGATTTGTCATTGAAAACCCTGTAGATTCATCCATATTATATACAGTACTCTGTGAATTCAAGAAAGCAATTGGCTTTTTAAAAAATCATCTTTGGATCTCTCAATTGACTTTTATCAATATTAATTTCTGAAAGTATTACACTTTTTCATATTGCCATTGTTCCGGTTCTGTCACTATGAGTTCATATTCCTGCCTATATGCCTAGAGTATTTTTCCCCTTGGGTTCTCTTTCTTTGGCAAACTTATCGCTGGTTTTTATTATCTAAATTTTAAAATTCTTATTGGCTTGCTTACAATCATACATTATATTTTGTACATGTATTTAGTGTTTTATATAATCATGCATATGCTTTGTGTGTTTCATTAATGTACATTGTGTTTTATACACTTTAATATACATTATATTTTATATAATTAATTACTATTGATCTGTTCTATTATTACCCTATCTTTTCAAGTCCTCTCTCAGACCACAAGGCCATAAAGCACAAAATGGACAACGAGAAGATAAAGGAAAAAGCAACACACATGTACACAATAAAACATTTTCATCATTTTTGTTTTTGATGTTGGTATATGCCATCAAATCTATTCCGCCTTGTAACAGCTTTTTAGGACAACGTATAATTGCTCCATTGCAATTCCTAGGTTATAATCTTTACAAGAGCAGATCTCCAGATTTCTTCATCTTAAAGAAGATGGGTGACTTTCAAATCAGTTTTTACCAGATAGCACGTAGTCATTACACCACCAAGCCTTCTTAACTAACTCTTATATAATCTCAAACATTGTGTCAGATGCTTCTCTTCCTGAAAGGCTTTCAAGATTCTCTGTGTGGTGCTAACCTAAAAGTTTGCTTATTTTAGCCTTTACAGTTAGCACTCTCTTGTATCCAGCTACCTTAACTGCAGACATCACAGTCTTGCTAAACATCACAGTCTTGCAAAGTATCAACAACTGTGTGAGTAGGATAAGAGAAAGGGTGCTTCTCACACTAGGCAGCAAGACTTGAAGTGAGCAAGACTTGTGGCAACAAGACTTGAGGGAGACTGGAGCAGACCCTGCTGTTGAGATGCTGGTAGTGGTGTTGGATTGACTGTGTCATTGTTGTGAAGAAATTGGCAAATTATAAGCATAGAATCCCTGAGAAAATGGCCATAGGTATTAGTTATTCTTGCCTGATGCTTGGAGGAGAAATTGACTTATAACTTGCTGGATGCTTGTTTGTTTGGAACTTGTTTGACTGCTGAACTGAAACCCGAGCCAAGACTAATTGAGGAATTATGCCTTGGAACTTGGGCTAAAACCTGGACTTGTTTTTATGATACTCTTTAAGGTACCATGGTGCTGGGCTGCAGGCTTTTTATCTGCTTTCTGCCTTGACATGGTAAGAGGTTGTGTTACTCCTACTCCTTCTGACTCCTTCATAGAAAAGCTCACCATCCTGTGCTACCATGTCCTGTTTTCTGCTCTCAAAACGCTCTGATATAACAATTATTCTGAGAAGCTTTCTCCGTGATCCCATACCTCTTTATACCTTACATAAACTATTTACTTGACAGCTTATCTTATTAATGCACGAAAGTACTGACAGTTTTGAACCTGGGGTTTAACATAGAGTAGGAATTAAGTGACTAATCAATTCAACCTTAGGATTTCACTGTTCTCTTGTTCTCCCAGATCACAGGATACTGCTCAACTTCAGCACTGTTTTTTGATACATCCCACCCCCATTAAACAGTTTTTCTACATCTAAGACACCAGACTTACTTGTCCAGTGACATCCCAGGGAAGGTAAATTTGCCCAGGCAAATGCGACACACAGCATGCAATGGGATCCGCTGGAGCTGCACACAGCTAAGCATGATGAAGTCATATTTGCAGATCAGGAGAGTCTTATCTGTGACCAGCACAATCCTCTCTTTCTCATTGTTCCAATGGTCTATCCTGTAGGAACAATTATAGAGAACAAAAGGTTGTTAAAATAAACTCCTCAAGTTAAAGATTACTGAAATCTCTCTCATACCACCAAAATAGAGTAATGTTTGTTGGCCTCTGAGAAAGGGGAATCCAAGGTATAATTAATGCCACTATACTTCTATCTCTCTGTCTAGTCCCATGACCACAGGAAAAGGGAGGGCTTTATGACCACAGGGATCAGAGATGATTATTCTTGACCTGTAATTCATTAGTGAAGCATTAAGTTTTTATCATGTTGACAGGGTAATGATCCATAGCCCCCCACACTATCCCAGTTCTCTAGAAAAAAGAAATGGTAATTAATGGAGCACAGCTTCCTCCAAGGACATCAGATTTATGTCTTTAACTAACTCCTATATACTTAACCCATGCCACACAATCTCCTCTCTATGTTCTAGCTTGTGTTAATCTCCAAAGGTCACATTGTTAATAAGAGATAAAACAAAGACTTGAGCACAGACTTCCTGACTTCCTGCAATAGCTCTGTGACAGAAATACGGTGAAATGGGTGGCAAGAGAGGCTTACGAACTTAGCACAAAATAGATACCACATTAGTGATTATGGAATTTATTTACTTTCTATATGAGAGTATTTCAAGATGGGCATGTCAAATTCTAAGTGAGAGTAAAGAATTTCTCAGACAGAGAACAGGAAAGAATCAAAGCAATGTTTTCATATTAAAAGGAATTGAGCATTGTCTTTAGTTTATCTCACCTACAGAATTATACTGTCTCTCTACCATGACCTGTTGGATATATCACTTTCTAATTTATGTTAGACGTCCATGTCTGAAGAGTTAATATTCCAGGGCAATCTTATGGATGAAAAGGTATGGACATTTTGATACTCTTCTATCCTTCATGAACTGTTACCCTTAAAAATACAAATTTCACCAAATGACTCTCATTCTCACTTTATTCTGCAGTATCTTATTGATATGAAGATCACACTCAGAGTACCCTGCAGAAACTACACAGCCTTGTATAATCTGACCTCTGCCTAGTTCTCTAGGTTCATCTCTAAGCACGGATAGAACAAATATTGTTCAAGTCATGATTTAAATGCCTCTCATTCAAAGAGAATTTCTTAAACATTTTTATAAACTAGACACCTCATTATACTCTCCCAAAGCATACTGATCTTTCCAAACTTTGTGGTATGTAGTGTAGTTCGCAAGAAAAAAAAAATATATTAAAATATATGTAGTAGTAGACACTACATGGGAATTAAGCAATCAGAATAGATACCTCAGTACAGTAAGCACGGCGGAAAATCAACCCAGGTTTAAGTATAAGTGATTTACACATATATGCTGGCCATTAGGTATTCATAAACCTCTAAACCTCACCACAACCCTGTAAAGAATGTTATATACAGTGTGGTGAAGTCAGAGAGAAATGCTTTACCTCCCAGGTCGACACTCTGTCCACTCCAGCCTATGTAACACTCAATTCTTAATCCACTAAGAGAAAGAGAGAAGAGTCTTAATTGTCTTTTAAACCCTCTGTCTTAATAAAAATAGACGGAGACTTTTTATTTTGAAAAGTATTATCACATCACTACATAAATTCTCTAAACAGATCTCATGTACTTAGCAGAAAAGTCGCTACCGTGTTTTTTTTTTCATCTTAAACAAACAAATAAGCTAATTTGGTTCAATTGTTTATCGCAACTTTTAGAACCCCATCACGGAATTTCTTTTTAAAAATATTGGGATTCAGGGAAAGAAAATTCTTTTGGGGAACACAGAGTATTCTGCTGTGATAACAACTCCCACAATTTATGTGTCAAGAAAAGTTGTGGAAGAATTACTAGAGGAAAACTTCCCAGACATAATGAAGAATGAGAGAATATATATTCAGGAAGCTCAGCGAACACCATATAGATTCGA
>NW_006399949.1:4526742-4529149 GCF_000299155.1 Elephantulus edwardii
ACCCTCATCATTTCCTTCACCTGCTCCCTCCACTGACCAAACTGTGCAGCTCTGCAACTGCATCCTGGCCCATCCTCACCCTTCTGCCCCCAACCCTCTCCTCCTTGTACCCCCAATATGTTTTTCCCAATAAAAAAATATTTTTAAAAAAAAAGAATGTCTGAACTAATAAACACAATTTGAGGCCATCATCTCTTGATCATATCTCTTCTCCAAAGAACTTAGTGGGGGAAAACATTGAATCTTATATTCCTAATAGAAATACCATTGAAGTTTGAATAACCAATATAGGAAAGAGTAAGAATAGAAAGAATATGTTGTGTCTTCACCATTCTTGCATTGATGTTTATACAAACTTGATATCAATGTTCTCATTTACCCTCTCAAGTACCCTTTGGACCAAAGGCAATTACCGTAATTGTAAAGGCATGAAAACTAAGGCAAACCACCTCTGTCTTCCGAAAAACATGCAAAAACAGATCCAGAGAGTCCATTGTCCCTCATAGTGACTCTACAGGGTATCTAAGACAGGAAATATCAAAGAAGCAGGTTGTCTTCTCTTTCTCTCAAGGAAAATCTAGTATATTAGAACCACCAGACTACAAACTACAAAATCAACATTTAATCCACTGTCCCACTGGGGCATTTTAAACTAAGGCACCAAGCCCATTGCCATGGAGTTGATTCCAAGTCAAAGCAACCCTCCATCAGCTTTCTGAAGCTGTAAATACTTTATGGTGGAGACTATCTATTCTCTCTGTGTGTATCGCTGCTTAATTCATATATGTTTATAACCCAATGCATAATGCACGATGTTACCTCTCTTTCTTTCATTACTGCCAGTCAAAACTGACTCAGACCTCCAGCATGTTTTCAGAGACTGTAAGTCATGTGGGAGTAAATTGCCCACCTATCTCCTGAGGAGCTCCTGGTGGATGTGAACTGCCAGACAGTGCCATGTTTGGGTTAGCAGCACAGCTCCCTACCCACTAGCCCACCATAGCTCCCTAACCATGCCACCAAAGTTCCTTAAACTAAGGGACAGAGCCTCTTGAAATGACATTGTCTTATACTCAGCAAGCAGTAATGTAGGGAACACAGTTACAAACTTACAAAATCCAGATATAGTGCCTCCTTTCTCCTCTGTACTACCTACTTCTAAACAATGTGGTATGCAAATAAGATGAACTCCAATTCTAGAAGGAGCTGATACAATGATGCATACCATTCCCAGAACTGTCCATTCTAAAAAGCTTATTTCTAATATTAACATCCATATTAATCAGTCATGGCTTGAATTGTATCTTCAACTCCACTCCTCAAAATAAGTGCCAACTTGTCTAGCCCATGAGTCTCAGTAATATGTATGTAAATAGTTGCCCGGTAATTACAGTGGGATGGACTCCATTAACCAGGTCACAGTCTTGATTGGATGGAAGGGATGTTCCCCTTAGGTATGCATCACTTTTTATCTTACAAGAGATAAAAGGAAAGGAGAACTGGCAATGTGGAGACTTCAGTAACAACAATAAAGAAGAGTCTAGAGTACAACTATGAGATATCATCTCACCCCAGTCAGAATAGCAAAATTTAACAGAACAGCAAACAACAAATTCTGGCGAGGTTGTGGAGAAACTGGAAACCCTTATTCACTGTTGGTGGGAATGTAAAATGGTGCAACCACTATAGAAAGCGGTGTGACACTTTCTCTAAAAGTTGCAAATAAAGATACCATTTGGCCCAGCAATTCCACTACTGGGAATATACCCCAAAGAGACCATAACTGACAACCAAGCAGATATATGCACATGCATGTTTATCATGGCTTTGTTCACAGTAGCAAGGAGTTGGAAACAACCTAAGTGCCCATCAACAAATGAATGGATAGAGAAGCTGTGGTATATTCACACAATGGAATATTACACTGCATTGAAAAACAAGGAACTCACTCAATATTATTCAAAATGGGTGACCCTGGAGGACATTATGCTGAATGAAATATCCCAGTCACAAAAGGACAAACACTGCATGGTGCCACTGTTGTAGAATGGGACTGATATCAGGGTTGGAATAAGACTGACAAAAACTGGATAAATTATGTATTCTACATTGAAACAGATGAGGGAGAGAATAATTTAAAAGCGATATATGATATGGTATTATAGTTATCAAAAGAGTCCAGAATTAAGGTTGCATAGTAGAGTTTACTTGGGGAGGTGTGAGGGGTGTGAGGAGATTGTATACCAAAGAAAGAATTTTTCTTTTACTTTTCAAAGAGAGGAGAGAACTTGGGGAGGGGGGGCGGGAGCAGGTGGAGGACTGCCCAGGGAGAAAAGTGCAACAATGAATGAAAGCAAATCCAAAAATATCTGTAAATGTTCGCTAAAATTATTAAAAGAAAATTTTT
>NW_006399949.1:4529249-4558349 GCF_000299155.1 Elephantulus edwardii
AAAAAAAAAAAAAAAGCCAGGAACGGCGTACGTTCTTTACCTGTAAAATACAGAACCAGGAGTCACAGAGAAAATGTCCCTAGAGGTAGCACCCTGAATTCTGACTTGTTTCCCTCTAAGTTATGAGAGAATAAACTTCTGGCATTTAAAATTGTCTATTTGTACTTTTGCTGGCATAGCAATAGTAGATAACTAAGATTTCCACCCTTTCAAATCTGCCCTCCTCATGTGTTTCTTGTCTTGGTGAAGAACTCATCCTCCACACAGTAATGGAAACTAGAAATCTGAGAGTCATCCTGAACTCATCCTTAACCTTCTTTTCTCTTTGTCCAATCCTAACATCTCACTCCAACTAAATCTTTCAAAGTCACCCACTTATTTTCATCTCAATTGCTACTGTCTTAATCCAGACTTTCAGCATCTCTTGACAGAACTACCACAATCACCCTCCCATAACAATAGTAGCTACTGAATCCTCAGTACATCTCATTTACCCACATCTGTTCTTCCTCACTTCCAATCTCTTACTAAACTGCATAGAGATAGGATCATTTAAAAAGACAAATATAATATTTCTCTTATCACTCCAGTTTAAATCACCTGAGCAGTTGCCAAGATCTCTAATGAGAAAAATTACACAAATTCATAACCTGCTTAAAGAGAAACTGCAGGGTTAAATCATACCTGCTTCTCAAAGTTCATTTCAAGGCGAGTCTTTTTACCGCACTTTCCCTGATCTTAGTGTCTCGAATTCACCATACACCCTACTACTACAGGGCCTTTGCACATGCTGTTCTCTCTGCTAGCAGTGTTCTTTGTGATCCTCTTCTACCTAATGCCTGCAGCACTGAGCTCAAGCAGTCAATCAGTCTCCTCTTACTGTAGTAAGCTTACCTAGACTTCCTTCATGACATCTCCTTCCCTCTTTATTCTCTGTACCTTCGTTGTTCTTAGCACTAATGCCATTTTCCTTTTTTTGGGGGGGGGTGTAGTGTCTTTTTCCCCCTCAAAAAAAAAATCTCAACTGATTTAGTAAAAACAGAGCAATCTCTGTGCTTTACCATCCATATGCCTTGGTTTAAGCTTCTTGTCAAATTCTATCCTCAGTTATACACATTTGAATATATCCTCATCTACAAGGACATTTTCAAAACCTAATCAGTAACATCAGGGAAATGAACATACCATAATCATGAGAAAAAGCAGGACACAAAACATTACCTTCCATATGCTTCTAATTCATAATAACAACAAAATACACAAATCAAAATGTTTACTTTTATTATTTCTGAGTGATAGGATTTTAAATTTTTATTTCTTTCATGTTTTTATTTGATAGATAATTACTTTTTATTATATATTAATATAGTCTACTTTCATGATGAAATAATGATTTTAATACAAATACTTAAAATAAAAATAAATATAATGACTAAAATAAACACAAATTTCACCCAATCATCAAGTTCCAGCATAAATGCATATAGTTATAAGAAGTTGCACTGCAATTCCAAAGGTCCGCAGTTCAAATCCACTAGTTGCTTTATGAGAGAAGGATGGATAGAGATTCTCCTCCCATACTGTTACTGAAAACCCAGAGGCCAGAGGATCAGCTATGTTCCGACTTGATGGTACACGAGAACAACTACTTTATTTAACGTTTACTAGTATTCCCTCTTTCCTAAGTTTCTTTCATTTAAATATACTCAAATCTGTGCTTTGGCTGTAACATTAGTCACAGTCCACATGTGAATGTCATTTTCTTTTATGTCCTACCCATCCGCTATTCAATAGTCGCCTCTGTAGGGAAGAATTCCTCAGCCCTGTCTGTGTCCTTTACTATGTACAGTACAGAGCACCGGAAAGAACATAGAATGGAAAAAGAAGAAAGTGAAAGACTGATTCGCTGACGTGTGTCAGTGTGCCCTGCCAGGGCAATAGCCATATCTACTCTGTCGCCCTGGTTAGTCCACATCAGTTTCACTTCATAAAAGACAGAAGAAATCTAGGCGCTGTGAAATAAAAAGGACTAAGACAGGGGAGGGTCAACCAGTGGAAAAAGCGAGATAAAGACAATGCAACTATTGTAATGAGCAACTAGGAACAGGTGTATATATAACTGTTTAAAAAGGAAAGGGGAGAAGAGGTGCAGAAGAAGGAAGAGAAAAGCAACAGGACAAGAGAGATTAGTGGGGTGATGGCGGGATGGGGAAATAGATAAGGTGCAAGGAGGACTGGAGGAGGTGGGGAGATAAAAGGAACAATCAATCAGTTACTTTTTAGTAGTTGTACAAACTAGTAGTTTACACAATGTATAGAAATGATTGTGTAAGACAAAATGTAAATGAATTAAACAATATATATGAATATTTGCATAAAAGTTAATGATGATATGAATTTTAAAACAAAACCAAACGGGGAAATAAAAAAAAAAAAAAATAGGGGGAACTAGGGAACAGAATTGAAATCTTTGTTTCCCAAGGTGACAACAGTTTCGCCACAAGAGGGCAACAGCGAACCAGCAATGACAGACAAGCACCGTAGGTGCAATTTTGGGAGACTCCAGTCTGTAAAGGAAACCATCCCAGATGCTTTCCCAGTAACTCCAACTGCACACCCTCAAGAAATGCTCTCAGTTGTTCTTTTAAGGATTTGTCAAGCTAATTTATAACAAAAAAAAATTATTTCTTTGGCAAAAAAAAATCAATTTTTCTTCTAAAAAATCTCCTTCCTGACTCTTCAAACTCACTTAAAAGATAAAGGCGTCACCGATGATAATCATGAGTGAGTATGCCTAATTTGCTGTTGCTGTGTATGGTCCAGTCAGAATCTACCCATAGGTGACACTCCTGCTGGTTTTCAGGAGCAGTTAATCTCACAGGAGGAGACCGCCCATCCTTTGATTTTTCCGGTGTCCCGTTCAATCCCCTAAACTGTAGCACAGCACAGCCCTTGAGAGCAAAGTCAGGAATCTGCATCCCTAGAGAAATTCATTGCACATACATTCCCTGAGCAGCCACTGGGTTCCAGACTCTAAAGTGAAGCCTATTTGTGTTTGCTTTTCAAATATAAACAGATGGAAAATGTATAGTATTGAAACAAAGCTATTTTTATCCCTTCAAGGTATACAGAGTGTTATAAAACCTCTAGTTAGATAAGCCACCTAAATTTTAAAAAATCATTTGGTTATTCTTTTCTTGGCTCTTTCCAATGGGTTGAAAATTAGGGATTCTCAAAGCAAACATAATTTAAAAAACAAACAAACAAAAAAAAAACCAGCCCACCACATAATGGTTCAGTTGATTTGATTCTTGGTGATCCAATGTCTTATCAAGCAGAACATGAGGTTTTCTTGGTTATAATCTTTATATAACTATAATGATAACAACTATAACTATATATATATAACTATATATATAACTATAATTATATATAACTATATATATAATGTATATAGGATGAAAGTCACACAAGTGTTGAGGATTTTCGTTCATAGGGTCGCTATAAGTCACCTATGACTCCATGGCACTTAACAACAATAACATCAACATAGAGAGAGACCAGTTGGCCTAGTGGACTGAAAGCGATGCTACCAAGGCAAAGAAGGGTGACTCTAATCTGGAGCCCTCAGGCCTGTTTTTCATTGTTTTTGGTGAAACGTTCTTCCAGGTCATATAGCCCTAGTGCGTCCACTTGCCGTACAGAGGTAACTTGTGGTTGCTGTGAAGCTGAACACTGTGACACTGATGTGTCAAATGAGAGCATGGTTATCCATGGCAGACAGTATTTGGTGAAGTTCCCTGATTAAAACAAGCTTGAAAGCAGGAATGGTATCCACTTCCATAACAGCTTGCCTCCGGAAACCCTATGAACCTAGAGAAAGGATGAAAGTCACACAAGTGTGAGGACTTTCATTCATAGGGTCGCTATGAGTCACCTACAACTCATTGGCACTTAACAACAACAACAAAAAAAATGTTTTTATCATTCATATACATTGAGTTTAATGCATGTGCATTGTGTTCTGTAGCGTTTTCTGTTTACATTGTATTTCATTAATTTATATTGAAGGGTAAAGTTGGCACAGGATATAGCAGGTTTCAGGGCTATTATACATAGGGTTGCTATGAGTTGCGAGTGACACTACACATAACAACAACAACTTAAAATCATTCCACCAAAAATTACTTTTGTGGAGCCATATAAGCCAGCTACTTCATGCTTCATGTCCTAATAGTCTCCTTTTAGGTAGGTAGCTAATTGATGTTTTGCCCATCTCTAACAAACCAGTCCTCTGAGGAAACCAGCTTGTCCATTTTGCTGAAGAATTCTCCATTCAACTTGGAAACTTTCAGCGTCTGCAACCATAAGTAAACATCATCCAGTGCAGAGCAATCTTCACGATAATCTTTAGGGAAACATATCATTGGGCATTTTTCCTATCTTGTTCCTTTGGTGGATTTTAATTAGCAATCTTTAAATCAGTGGTGAAAAGTATTGTAAATAAAACCTAATGTCTACAACCTTCCTCATCCCCATGTCTTCTTATTTAACATTCTGTAGTTTGATTACCACCCTCCAACACACCCCCCAATTAATTATCTAGGGAGTTCCTGGGTAGTGCAAAGAGTTAAGAACTTAACTACTAGCTGAAAGGAGAGCTAGTTAGTTCAGTGGTTAAGTGTTCAGCTGTTAGCTGAGAGACTGCTTGTTCAAACCCAGCTGCTTCTCCATCGAGAAAGAAGTGACAAATAAAGGTCCTTACCAATGGGCCAGCATTCTGTAAAGACTATAGAAAGCATTTGATGCTACAAGGGGCAGATTTTTTGGAATTTATTTGATGGCATCATGTTTTTTAGCTGAAAAGCTGGTGGTACAAAATTTGCTTAGATGTTAAAGACAGACCTGGGAGAAGTTCTATTCTGCATGCATGGGGTCATTGTGAGTCAGAATGATTACAATAACCAACAACACTCTATGAGTTCTACATGAGACACTGTGCTAGGTTCTGAGAGTACTGTAAAACAATTCCCTAAGATATGATGTGAAATCATGCAGGGCAGAGCTAATGTGGAGACCAAAGTTGTGATACCACTAGTCCTGATGAGCCAGGTTCACAACTGTGGGGCTCAGGTTACCTGATTTCCAGCCCACTGTCCACAGAAGAGTGTAAAAGGACCCCAGGTTTTATTTTATGCCTTTGAAGACCTTCTTATGAACACATCATGGCTGTTACTTGATAAGCAAAAAAAAAGAGTACACATTGCAAAGTACAGATTATTCTTTGGAGCAAAACCAAGAAGAGTCAGGAACAGTCACTCATTTCTTAACCTTCTCTTTAATGAGTACATACTATTCAGCAGGTAGTGGTAGTGTTCGATTTTTTTAAAGAATTTTTTCTTTTTTTTTAATTGAAATTTTAATGAAAGTTTACAGAGACTTTAGATTTCCATTCATACATTGTTGCACATTTTCTTCCCTGCCCACCCCACCCTCCTAGTTCGCTTTTCTCTTTGAAAAGAAAAAAAAATCTTTAATTGTTATACAAATCCCCGCCCAGTCCACTTCACTATGCAGCTCTTATTCTGGACTCTTGTCATGAAAATAATACCTAATCATATATTCTTTTTAAACTGCTCTCTTGCTCATCTGCTTCAATGCAGTATGCATTATTTAATCCCCTCTTTTCTTAGGTTTCCCCCAACCCATTTTGTATAATATTTCATGAGTTCCTTGTTTTTCAATGAAGCACAGTAATCCATTGTGTGAATAAACCACAATTTCTCTATCCATTCTTTTGTTGATAGGCACTTGGGTTGTTTCCAACTCTTTGCTGTTGTGAACAAAGCAGCAAACAACCGTAGGTGTCCATATATCTGCTTGGATGTCAGTTCTGAGTTTTTTAGGGTATATTCCCAATAATGTAATTGGTGGATCAAATAACATTTTTATTTACAACTTTTTGTGAAAGTGCCATACTGCTTTCCATAGTGGTTGCACCATTTTACACTCCTATCAACAGTGAGTAAGGGTTCTAGTTTCTTCACAACCTCGCCAGCATGTGTTGTTTGCTTCTCTGTTCAATTTTGCTATTCTTACTGGGGTGAGATGGCATCTCATACCCCGATTTCAGTACACTGCTGTAGTGGTCAAGACAACATGGTACTGGTACAATGACAGACACATAGATCAATGGAATAGAACTGAGAACCCAGAAACCAGCCCATCTACCTATGGACAACTGATTTCTGACAAGGAGATGAAATCAGTTAAGTGAGAAATGACAGTCTTTTTAACAAATGGTGTTAGCAAAATTGGAAAACTACCTGAAGAAAACTCAAGCAAGAACCACACCTCACAGCATACACAAAAACCAACTCAAAGTGGATCAAGGGCCTAGGACTATGGTTTCAAGGATGATAAACTTCATTAAAGAAAAGCTTGGAAGAACTCTAGAAGTCCTAATCCACAACATGAACAGTCTTCCAAGCATCCTGAAAAACCTACAGGCAGGAGAGGATAAAATAGATAAATGGGACCTTCTAAGAATCAAATCCCTATGAACATCCAAAAATTCTCCAACAGGGTAAAAAGGGAAGCCACAAACTGGGGAAAAAATATTTGCTAGCAACATGTCTGAAAAAGGACTTATATCTAGAATTTATAGAATATTCAAGCACCACAACAAGATAAAAGTAAACAACCCAATTGCAAATGGGGACAGGATATGAATAGACACTTCACCAAAGAAGACATTCAGATGACAAACAAATAAAAAAGTGTTCAAAATCCCTAACTCTAAGAGAGCTGTTTGCTGCTTTTGAGTAAGCTATGACTCACAGAATCTCTAGGATCAACAGACCTAAACCTTGCCCTGTCATGCACCATTGTTACCTTTCGGCCATGCTCAAACCCTTGTTGAAGCAACTGCCAACTCAACTTGTTGAGAGATTTCCTATCTTTCATTGATCCTCTACTTTTCCATTAATATTATCTTTTTTTCCCCAAAGATAAGCTTCCCCTGACAGCATACTTCCCCTGACAGCATACTAAAAGTATCTGAGGCAAAGTTTTAATATCTGTGACTCTAAAGTACAACTTCTGTAAGACTTGGTATGTTGTTGTGTGCTATCAGGTTAGAACTCATAGTTGACCTTTTGGCAGGTTTTTAGAAGCAGCATATCTCACAGAAGGAGATTACACATTCTTCTGTGGAGTAGCTGGTGGATTCGAACCATGTGCCTTTGGGACTGTAGCATATTCTAGTATAGCCCATGGTATATTCAATAGTATTCTTAATAGTAGTCTTTATTGTTATTGCTGTTGTTGTTATATACCATTGAGTTGGACATGACCCATAGCTGACCCTTCAGGGAGTATTAAAGCAGTAATTCACAAGGGAAAACATGTCCCATCTTTCCTCCCATGGAGCAGGTAGTGAATTCAAACCACTTGCCTTTGAGTTGCCAGTGCAATACCTTAGTACTAGGTAACCAGAGCTCCCCACCAGAGATCCTATTTAAAAGTTTTAAAATATAATAAGAACAAACCTAAGTAAATAACCATGAATTGGAGTATAGAATGATAAATGGTTAGATGGAAGTACATAGAATAGGAATCCAGAAGATTCATTGCTAATATTTGCGTAGTGTTTCCTTTACATGTATTTCTGTTCTTAATGCTTCATTGGAACTACTTAAGATGACAGAAATTGACATGAAAGATAATATTTTGAACCCCATTTTATAGACAGTGGACTATAGCATAAAGAGGTTGAATAACCCAAGTCCCTCAAGCAAAAAGCCATAGACCTTCAACCTGAGGAGTCTACCTCTAGTCCTATTCTCTTATTTAACCATTTTGCTCTTTTTACTAGTAGCTGTGGAGTCATTCTGACTCATGGTGATCCCCTGTGTGCAAGGTAAAACTGCCCCAGAAAGTTTTAAGTCTGTGACTTTTCAGAAGCATATCTCCAGGATGATTTTCCAAGGCACTTCTGGGTGGGTTCAGCCAGCAATTGAGCATTGGCCCATTTATGTCACCCAAGAACTCCATTTTTATCTACTTCAAGATATCTAAAACTACCAAGAAAATCAACTAAGGTTCTGAACAAAGTGATGATTAAAAGAGTTTTAAAGGGTCATAAGTGAGGAAAGAAGTTAATTCTAGACAGAGGTAAGATGGTGACTAAACATGCAGAAGTGTACACAAAATTACTTGTCAGAAAAATTGTTAAATATTTGTGTAATACATAATTAAAGATAATAGAAATGGAATTACCTGACAAAAGTAGTGTCCCACCCACCAAGATTCTGATTCAGGAGACTTTCTGGTCCTCACACTATAACACATTGGCACAGCTAGATATATTTCCATTTTATTAGAAAGTGTATTGGTGTTATTTAAAAATCAGTTGGGTCCTGCTTGCAAGTGAGTCTCCAGCTTGGATCAGTTGGATTCTTGAGGGAGTCTTATTCATTTTAAAGCTGGGGTAAACTGTTTGGGCATTCTTTTTTTTTTTTTCTTTTTTCTTTTTTTAGTTTGTTAACAATCAAGAAAAAGCTGATTGGCTGTTTCTTATTTTATTAACAATCATCTGTGGTCTGGAAGCCGCTTGTTTAAACAATCAGGATCTGGTAGTCAGGCCTTTATATTTAAAAGTCAGTTGGACCCTCAGGCTTGAAAATGAATTGTGCTTGGGAAGAGCATTATCCTAAGTAGTACAGCACTTGTCTATCAGTTTTCTTTACTGAGATAACTTGGGGTTGCAGTGATACTGAAATCTGTGTCACTGGTATGTCAAATGCCGGTAGGGATTGCCCATGGTGGAAAGGCTTTGGTGGTGCTTCCCAATTAAGATAAACTAGGAATCAGGATGGACTAGCTACTTAATAACAAGCCTTTGAAATCTCTATGAACTGGTGACTCCTTCAATGGGTTCTTGTGTGTGAGAAAGTATGAGGATGGTTCAGGATAGAACAGAGTTCAGATCTATTGTTCATGATGTTGCTATGGGACTCGACTTGACGGCACCTAACAACAGCAACAACATTAGTGTTATTTTGACTTACACTACTTCTTTTTTGTTAGGTGTTATTGAATTGATTCTGGCTAGTGTCCATGCTATATAATACAAAATTAAATCGACCTGGGCCTGTGCTGTCTTTAAAACCATCCATGAGAGAACTGTTTAAAAGGAATATAGGATTAGGCATTATTTTTATGACAAGATTACAGAAAAGTGCATATTAAAGTGGACTGTGGACTGGGGGGAGGCATTATATAACAATGAAAGAATTTGTTTTTTCTTCAAAAAGAAAAACAAACTGGGGGTAGGGATAGGCAGGGAGGAAAATGTTCAAGCAACTATAAACGAATGGGGAAAAATAAATGGAAAGAATAGGCTGTAAAACAAACAAACAAACAAACCCACAGAAACAAAACCAAAAACCCATCCAAATAGTTGAGCCCATTGTTGCAGCTAGTGTGTCAATCTATGTTGTAAAGCCAGCTATTTCTAAATTCAGGCATCCGCCACCTGCTTGCCAGCAATGACCTACAGACCTATAAGCCTCCAAAGCCAGCACCCAGTCTGTCCACTGAAAAGTTAGACTTATTTGTCTCTCCAAAAGCCTCACTTTTGAGATCCAACACGTAAAGCTGGAACTTGAAATAAATCTCCCTCTCCCTCAAATATATAACCATTCAAGGGCAATATATTGCCATTCAGTCAGTTCTAACTCTGACTCATAGCTAATGATTCATTAGATTTTTGAGGCACAAAAGGAGAAGACTTTTCTAAGCTGGAGCTGGTAGATTAAAATTGCCAGAGAAGGTTGGCCTTCGGTTTATGTGCAACTTTCTACGGACTGCCTCACCAGAGTTTCCTGTATTTCTTCCACAACAAATTTGCTTGTTCTTTTGGCAGACTGCAGTATATTCTACACTCTTCAACACCACAATTCAAAGGCATCAATTCATTCCTAGTCTTCCTTATTGATTTTCCAACTTTCATATGCATTGTATATGAACCAATTGAAAATATCATGGCTTAGGTCATGAGCACCTTAATCTTTAAACTGCCGTGCATAAAATAACTTAGAAGATAAGAAAATGGACATTCTTGGTATAATTTAGAAGGCAAGAGTTGTGAACAATTAAAAAAAAAAACCTATTGAATAACATAGATCCCTAAGTGTATCAGAAGGAAGAGTCATGAAATATTTATGTAAATGGCCTCACTAGAGAAGTCAACTATGGATTCAGAGATGAGTTCAAGTCAGAGGTTAAAAGGCAAGAGTTCAGATTAAACCTCAAAAGTTAAGTCATAATTTGAATCTAGTTGCTTCTTGCTATGAAGAGTAAGGAAAGTATTTCTTTAGAGCCCTAGTGGTGGTGTAGTGTATGACCAAAAGTTCAGTGGTTTGAATCAACTAGTTTCTATGAGGAGAAATTTAAGTAGTCCCCTCTCACAAAAACTGCAGCCTTGGAAACCCTTTTTAGAGTCAGTGTGAACTGGAATTGACTCAGTAGCAGTATATTTGTTTGCTTGCTTTGTTTTAGTTAACTATTTCAAAACCTCAAGCCTCTATATCATTGGTATTAATTCCTCAGATTCAGGACCTAAATTTGGAAAGACTAACATATTTGATTGCAGCTGTTTCTCTTCATATTTGAGTAACTTTCCTTCTGAGCTGTACCTCTAATACTATAGCTACTCATATTTCTCTTTTTCATAGGGGCTTTGAAGCCCTCTTATTTTAGAAGTGGATGGCAAATCCTGCTTCCTAGTTTTTCTTAATCTAGGATCTCTGCTATAACCACTGTAGTAAGGGAGACACATTTGGTGTTTGACACACTGATGGCATGGTCATATGCAAACAAAATATTACTGAAAATCATCCCAAAATGGCTAAACATCCAAAAGTTCAAGCTGGGTTTAAAAAGAGGTTGTGGCACCAGAGATATCATTACTAATAGTAGATAGATCCTGCCTGAAACAGAGAATACCAGAAGAATGTCTTCCTGAGGTATATTAACTATATAAAAGCATTTGATTTTGTGGAACACAATAAACTCTAACATTGAGAAGAATGGGAATCCCAGAACACTTAATTGTGCTCATACGAAATCTAGATCTTGATCAAAACCTGTTTTCTGAATGGAATAAAGGAATACTGTATGGTTTAATATCAGAAAGGGTGTGCTTTAGGTTGTATCCTTTCTCCATACCTATTCAATCTATATGGTGAGCAAATAATTCATGAAGCCAGACTCTATGAAGAAGAATTTGGCATCAGTATCTGAGGAAGATTCGTCAACAATCTGAATTATGCAGATGGCATAACCCTATTTGCTGAAAGTGTTGAAGACCTGAAACACTTGCTACAGACTTCAGCCTTCAATATAGACTATACCGTAACATCAAGAAAGCAAAGGTCCTTACTAATGATCCAATAGGCAACATCACAAAAGATGGAAAAATGATTGAAATTGTCAATGATTTTATCTTATTTGAATCCACAATCAACACCCTTAGTACTAGCAGTCAGGAGATCAGGAGAGGTATTGCTTTGGGAAAGTCTGCCGTTCAGGAACTCTCCAAAGTGCTAAAGAGTAATGGAGTCAGTTTGAAGATTAAGATGTGCCAAGTCTTTCCAATCACTTGGTATGCATCTGAGAGCTACATAAGGATGCATAAGGACCTAAATAAAGGTAACAGAAGAATTGATGCCTTTGAGTTGTAGTGTTGAAGAAGAGTACTGACTATCCAATGGAATAAAAGAGTATCCCCAAAGAACAAATAGATATGCTTTGGAAAAGGTGCAGCCAGAGTGATCCTTGGAGACAAGGATAGTGAAGCTTCAGCTCTCATACTTTTGACATGTTGCTAGGAGAGACTATTCCTCGGAAAGGGGTATCATATTTGGAAAGGTGGAGGGTCAGCAAAAGAGAAGAAGATTTCCAACTAGATGGATTGACATGGTGACTGCTGCAATGGGCTCAAGCACATCAGAGATGAAGAAGAAGGCATCAGATCAGACTGTTGTTTATAGTTGTTGTTTTGTTGTTTACCATTGAGTTGGACCCATAGTTGATCCTCCAGCGGATTTTCAGAAGCAGTAATCCAAGTAGGAGGAGATTGCCTATCCTCATATAGTTTCCATGAATCATACTTTACTTAATGGTCCCTTACAGCAGTGGCACTTGGAGGAGTTGACCCAGCATTTTGAGTAATATCTACTAGTTCTCAGCTATGAAAGCAACTCCCATTAAACCTGGTGTTGTATGTTGTTTTTGTTGATTGCCATCAAGGCAAGCATGACTCATAGCGACCTTATGAACAAAAGGCCTAATGCCTTTCTATAACTATCATCATTTATCAGTTCATAGAGTTTCCAGGGACAGGTTGTTTAGGAAGTAGATGCCACTCCTGCTTCATAGTGCCATTGAATAAATTTTGACTCAAGGTGACCCCACATAACAAAGTAGAACTAACCCACAGGGTTTTCTAGGTTGTAATCTTTACCACATAAGGTTGCCAAGTCTTTCTCCTAAAGAGGTACTGGTTAAGTTAGAGTCACCAACATTCAATCAACAGCTAAGCACTTGCCTTCTGTGCCACTAAAGATTCCTTTCTTTGAGCCTAAACCTAATGAATTTTTAGTGATCACTGGAAGAGTTTTACGTTTTCTCAACCATTCTAATTGGAATGTTTCAGTGAATTTCCAAGGAGTCCTTGTCCAAGCCAAAGAATTTATCCCAACCATCTTCTCTTGTCAAATATTTTTATATATGAAAACTTTTTATACCAAAAATGAACATCTTATTTGTCAACCAGGAAAACAAAGATCAAACAGGATCCATATACTGAGCTTTAGTGCAACCTGCATAGGCACAGAAAGGCTCTTAAGTGATTGTTATTCACTGTTTTTTCCTTTGTCAAGATTCTTAAGAATTTGTTTTGTAGCCAAAATGAGTCTTTATGTTCATATTGTATTTCAAATGTTGATTTTGTGAGCAATGATCTGAGAAAGAAATGTTTATTTAGTGAGCCAATACAAGGAAACCAGACTAGATTTATTGAGCACCTATCTCACTCCAATTCTAGTAAAAAAAAGTTATGAACCAAACAAGTCCTTGTATCCCACTTTTATTCTATCAGGGAACAGAGATGTATGCCACCACATAAATATTTAGTACATGGAATATTCAATACTCTTCTCCAACACTGCAAATCAAAGACATTGATTCTTCTACTGCCATTCTTAGTCATTGTCCACCTTTCAGATGCATAGGAAGTAATTGAAAAGATCAAGGTTTGGATAAGGTGCATATTAGTCTTTAAACTAACAACTGTGATCATTTTTGCTCTTTAGCACTTTTGAGGAGTATTTAGCAGCAGATTTTTCCACTGCAACATATCTTTGGATTTCTTGATTGTTTATACAATGGGTGTTAATTGTGGATCCAAGTAAAATCAAATTATTGACAACGTTGATCTTTTCTCTACCTTAATGTTGTTGCTTCTGGTCCACTGGTAAAGATTTTTGTTTTCTTGATGATGGATGAGGTGTAATCCATATTGAAAATTATAGTCTTTGAACTTTTTTCCCTATATCACCAGAATATTTTGCTCTTGCCTCACATACTTTGAGCATGTTGCTAGGAGGAGCTATTCCTTGGAGGACATGATGCTGGGAAGGGTGGAAGGACAGCGAAAGAGAGGAAGACCCTTAACAAGGTGGACTGACACAGAGATTGCTGCTATAGGCTCTTGTGTGTCAGGAAGTGTGGTGATGATGCAGGATAGAACAGGTTTCAGATCTTTTGTTCATGAAGCCACTATGAGTCCTACTCGACTTGATGACTCCTAACAACAGCAACAATAACAACCACAAAGCCATCCATAAGAGACCATTAGACACCCACTAAAGAAAAGACTCTGGGCAATCCCCATACATCTCTCCTTCCACAAAACTACTTAATAGTTGTCGAATAGCACGATTCCTCAACAGGAACTACTACTAAGAGTCCCACCCCCTTAAGGTGTTCTATCCTTTCTTGAATTTGCTTTAAGGGATTCACTTGATGAGGAGCCAAGGTAGCTGGCAGAAGGACAAGAACTAATTTTGAGATTATGGTAGAGAAGAAAGAGCAGAGGAACAAAGTAAAACAAATGCACACATTTTGCCACCACCTCCATTGTTTTAATTTATTTTTTTTAAAGGAGAGAAATGTTTGCTTAATGTACTGTGCTAGTTACAGCTTTTTGCCATGCAGAAGTCACAAAGTAGAACAGGCAAATGTGAAAAGAGGAGAAGTGTTATAAAAATATATTATGGAACTGCTTAAAAATTGAGCAATAGGAACCACAGCACAGCTGTGCTTCTGAGAACACAAAAAAGTCACAATCAAGAAAAGCTATTATCTCAAAGATGATCTTTCTTTATCAAGATTTCTCTCTGTTTCTCTACACATATCATCTGTTTTCTTTCTAATGATATGAACCTTCTATTTACTGTCAATTTTTCTCCCTCTTTAGTTTCACCTTGACTATGACATTATTTTCTTACTTATTATGAATTCTCAGATTAGCTCCTACAACTAATTGGGCTCCTTAATCTCTGACTTTTCCAGTTCAAATTCTTGAGCCAGGGAATCCTATTACTCCAAATCATTCTTTTTAACTGCCCCTTTGGTTCACTTGCCAACAAACAGATTATCCTGTCTTTATTAAATAAGCTATGGTCAGGAGATGAGGTTCCAGAATAGCAAAGAGGAGCAGCCATTGTGAATCCCTTTATTCTTTGGTTTGTTTTATTTAAAAAAGTTTTTATTTATTTATTTACTATCCTAATTGCTTTGCCTTTCTATATATGTTTTAGAGTGTTTCGTCTACATCTATAAAAGTGAAATTGCTGAGATACTTACAGAAGTTGAACTAACCCTACATCTCAATGTGGAGGAAATTGGCATCTTTACAATGCTAAGTTTTCCAAACCATGCCCGGTTTGTCTATTTATTTAAATCTTTTATTTCTTTCATCAGAATTTTATAACCTTCAGCATAAAAATACCACACAAGTTTTGTGAAACCTACAGATAATTATCTAAAAAAAATGACATAAGGGTTCAGATCTTTTGTTCATAGACATGCTATGAGTCATACTCAGCTCAATGGTGCTTAACAACAGCAACACGAATGATTATTATTTTTTTGTGACAGCAAATACTATGATATTTTCCACTTTTGATTTCTTCTTGTTTCCCACTAGCATAAAGAATCCAGTTAAATTTTGCAGCTTGACCTTAAATTCTGCAATCTTGTTAAACTCATTCATTAGTTTTTCGAGTGTTTGTTTTGTTTTTATATAGTTTGTTTTATTTTGCTTTTTTATACATATCATCAAGCCATCTAAAGTAGGTAAATTTCTTTATTTTTTCTTTTTAAAATTTTTTTTCTTTACTTATTGTGCTGAAGAGAATGCTTTTTATCATGTTGAATAGCAGTTGCAAAGCTAGTTTTCAATATTAGGGAAAAGCAGTAGTTTTCTCCAAAAGCATACACCTGTATGTTTTAAATAAATCAATCTGTGAAGGTTTCTCCTTTTTCACTATTTTTCTGATGACTTTATCATGCATAGGTTTTGGATTTTGTTCAATGCCTTTTCTGCATTAACTGATATTATTCTATGGTGGGTTTTCCCACTACTTTTCTCTGCTAATATGGTAGACTACATTAATTAGTTTTCAAATAGTGAACAGACTTGCACTCTTGACAGAAATTCCTTTTGGTCAAGTTATATAGTTGTTTATACACCTAAATAAATGTTATTTGTTTATATTCCGTGAAGAATTTTTCATTGACATTCAGGAAGGATATCATTCTGCTGTTTATTTTTGTAATGACTTTGATTTTGATAACAGCAATACTGATTTTATTGAAGTGCATAGGCAAGTCTTCTCTCCTGTTTTCTGTAAGAAGTTATATAGAATTGATATTAATTGTTTAAAAATATTGTTGACTTGTCCATCAAAACTATGTGAACCTGTATATTTCTTTCAGGAAATTTTATAATTATAGATTTTATTTAATTACTAGTTTACAGGGCTTTTAAAATTATTTTACTTTTGGGTAAATTTTGTAGTTTTTTGTATTTTGAAGAAATAGTCCATTTCAACTAAGTTTTCAAATTTATGTTTATAGAGTTATTTGCTATACCCATGACTGTCTACAAGGTCTATAAAAACAGCCCCTGTTTATCCCTATTTTTAGAAATTATATCTTTTTCTTTTTCTTTGTGATAAATAAATTTGTCATTTTTGCTACTATTTTCAGTGAAACAACTTTTTGTTTCTTTCATTTTTACCCCTTATTTTTCCATTATTTTCCCTGATATCTGCTCTTACTTTTCCCCTTCTTCCCCTATTGGCTATGCATTTATTTTGCTCTACATTTTGTTTGGTATTTTTTTACTCTTGAGGTAGTACCTTATAAAATTAATTTGAAACTTATCTTTTAATATTATGCAAATATTCAATGCCACAAATTTCCCTCTTATTGCTGCTTTAGGTTACTCTACACATTTGATACAATGTAGATTTTCCCAGCTAATCTTCTTTTATTAATATCTATAATTATTCAACATGGAATTCAATACTACCTGTAACAGTAAGCGTACATATTTTTTTCAGGATTTCAATTATTTTCTTTTTTTAAAATCTGTTTTATTGCCCATGATATAGTGTGTCTTGTTCTATGAATATTTTCATATTTTCTTCTGTCTGCTGATAGTGTTGTTGAGTTCTCTCAATCTTCACTGATTTTCTGTCTAGCTGTCCTATCAACTGTTTGAATAATGATATTGAAATCTTTAACTCTAATGGTCGATTTATCTTTCTCTATTCAGTCATGTAAGTATCTGCTTCAAATATATTGCAGCTCTATTGTTCTTAACATAGGACTGCTATGCTTCTTGGTAGATTGACTTGTTTATTATTTTACAATGTCTTTCTGTATTTCTGATGATTTTTTTGCTCAAAAGTCAACATTTTTATTCATTCACATATTCAAGAATTCCAGAGACCACAGAAATTCTTACACAGTACTCTTCTAGCTAATGAATTGGCCCAGTGGTAAAAGAGGTGCCTTTTTTTGCATGAGTAAGTAACTCATCCTAAATTTACTCTATCTTCCCTTCCACAAGGCATTTTGGGAAACACAAGGACCTCATTGAGTGGAAACAATTCACTCTGTGTGGATCAGACAGCATGTTTACTCATTAGATCCTGCAATAGTTGTTTGCATATGATCACTTCAACCTTAAGGCTGAGGTCAGCTCCTATTCTTTTTTTTTAATGAAAAAACAAAACAAAACAAAACAAAAACCACACAACAAAACACTAGCAAGTTTCCACATAGCAAAAACTGGGTTTAAATTATCAGACAGTTAAACGAAAGTCTAGTGTATTTCTTATAATGTCAACATTCTATCTTGCATCCTTTAAGAACTCAAGAGGGAAATGACAATAGAAGTCAAAAGAATGGTATGCTGTAAATAGGCCATAATTTCATAATAATAATAATAATAATAATAATAATATCCCTGGTATTTTACGTCACTTAATGTCTCTAGATTAGAAACCCATCATCAATTTTGGCTTTGCTTCTTGATCTATAAGTGGACTTAAATCACAGCAAAGCCAAAGAAGAGTACAAAGTGTACTCCAGAAAGAGAGGAAGTAAACTACACTCCAAAATAACGGCTTAATTATTCTAATATGCATAAACAGTAATCAGAAAAATATGTGTGGTGATTGATATTATGGATGGGATAATGGTGCAAGACACATACAGATGAATTAGTCTAAGTCTATTTATTTTGGCTCACTAAGTACAGACTCTTCATTCAAGAGGTTAGAAAAATATCTAACAGTTTATTTTGGTTTGGTCACTGAAGCATAGATTAAGTTACAGTTACATGAAGTCAAGTTAAAATGTCTTAATTACCTTGGTATATTATAGAAGAAAGTGGAATGTTAGCATAAATATATCAGATTGAGCCTACTGACCCACCTGTATGATATCCATAGGAAACAACTTTTACCACAATGATGAGTTGTAAAGGCAGCTTCAGCATCTTATGACTACTGTAAGTACTGTTTTATGTATTATTAGATTTGAGAGTGGGACCTGCTTTAAGTGAATTATGACATAAAGACAATGGGGTGATGAGAGCCCTCGGGTGCTGGGGGGGGGAAACTGTTGTCTTGTTATGTACTGTAGAGTTGGAATAGACTTATCACTGACCTTTTAGTGTGTTTTCAGAGCCAAGGAATCACATGGGAGGAGATGGTCCATCTTTCTCCCATGAAGCAACTGGTGATTTGAACTGCATGCCTTTCACTTGGCAGAGCAACTCCTTACCACTAAGCCACCAGAGCAAAGTGATGACACCTTATTGCTAAAGACAAGATGATCATGGTTACCCATATTGGGTAGAGCAATGGTCACCATAGAAAACATCACCATCAAAATAGTCTAACTCTGTGGGCTTTTGACCTTTTATTTGCTCATGTCCCTAAGAGTGAAATGAGAAATTGACCAAAGGTTTATTTTGTTTATACAAGCAGAAGAATTCTCAGCCAAGTGAAGGACATTCTAACTTAAATCAGCAAAGTAGGAAGTCTTCTCCCTCATTCAATTTCCAGACTTGAGCAAGTTTATAGACTTGGACCTGTCTGAAAAAGAAAATGCTAGGTCTATTTAAGGAAAGATTCCACTATACTTCAAAAAAACACATCCTGCTTTTCTTTCTCCTACCCTTCCACAGAGATATCTTGGCCTTTTATAAGAATGACTGCTCATTGTGGGGAAAGAAATAATCAAGATTTTGAGGAATTGCTTGATATTGGCTCTGAATGAACACTTATTTCAGGGGATTGAAACCACTTATAAAAATACACAGTTTGGAAGACCTAGAAAAATGCATGGGTTTGAACAGCCTTATAAATTTCATCACCTTGGACACCTGTGCAAACTGAGCAATCCTGAGTACTTGTGCCAATATGTTAGGCAAAATTCTCCGAAAAAAAGCCAAATCATTTGGGGCCAATGGTTTGGCTAGATGGTCAGGTACTTGGAAGGAACATGTTGCTGACAATTAGGTATGAGGGGTGGGGAAGTATATTGTATACCTCTTTGAATATGTCAAGGAAGTGAGGAAATGTGTGTCTCATATGAATGTTTGCCAAAGGATGAGCTTGGCAAAGGAGGATTTTAACAAGTAAGTAGGTAGAATAGATACAGGTCAGCCTATTTCTCTAGCCACTCTTGCCTTTGCCCAATGGCCCCTATTCTGGTGGCAGAGATGGCTTTTATTCATAAGCTCAGCAAATCAGATTTCTAATTACAAAGGCTGATTTGACTCCGTTCACTGCTGAGTGCTCAGTTGGTCAGCAACAGAGACGAACACTGAGTCTCCAATAATGATTACATTTCTCTGGATGTTCATCCAGTGACTTGGTGGCAAGATTACAATGGACCACTTTCTTCATGGAAAATGCAGTGTTTTTTTCTTAGTAGGATAGATGCCTTCTGTGGATATGAATCTCTCTTCCATATATAAATGATTTCACCTAACCTATCATTTGTGGGCTCACATTATTTGTTTTCTACCATCATGGTAACCCACACAGTGCTACCTATGATCAACGAACTCACTTCACTGTAAATGAATGAAGTGTGGCAATATGCCTGTGCTCACAGCATTCACTGGTCTACAATATTCTGAAGCAGCTGGCTTGATAGAATATCAGAATGGCGTTCTAAAGAAGTAATTACAGTGTTATCTCAGTGGCACTATTTTGTAGGGTTGGGTAATGTTCTCTGAGAGGTTGTATATTATCTAATGTGCTCTTTTTTTCTCATAGCCAGGGTTCAAGAATTCATAAATCAGAATATGAAAATGGGAGATACATTGCTCATTATTACCATCAATGACTCACTTACTAATTTTTGCTTCCTTTTCACATGAACATATGCTCTGAAGGTCTAAAAGCTTTCATTTCAAAGGAAGGAATGCAACAGGAGACATTAAATAGGAAGTTAATAATGCCATCTAGTCACAAGGGCTCCTCATGCCTCTGGATCAAAAGGTTAAGAGGGAAGTATTAACTGGTGTGACTGATTCTGATTATCAATCAAATATACTGAATATAGAGAGGAATGTATCTAGAACACAGGAGATCCTTTAGGACATTTCTTAATACTATAAGGCCTTCTGATTAAAGTCAATGGAAAACCATAACAACTTAATTCTGACAGGGCTTCTAAAGAACTCAGAAATGAAGTTTGGGTTACACCATCAGGTAAAGAACCACAATCAGCTAAAGTCAAAGAGAAAATAGAATGGATGGTAGAATAAGGAAGTTCTAAATTCTTGCTACGACCATCTCACCCACCACAAAAATGAGGACTGTAATTTCTAGAGCTACTTCTTCCTAGTTTTAATATATGAACATATGAGTGTTTGTATCTATGCACACAGTGGGTTAGAGAATTAATGTGTTTGATTTCTTACCTCTCTTATTCCATTACATATTGTTAAATATAAAATGTTAATGGAGTTAGTATCTTTATTGTTACATGTATGTTAGTTGTATCATGTGAGGTGAAAGTATGATTTTAAAATTGTCTTTATTAGAGATTATGTATGTTCTAAGGATATGTATACAAGTATGTGCCAAGTTAACAATGCTGAACTGTGATGGTTAAGGTTATATGTCAGCTTGATTAGGTCATGATCACAAAATGGAAATGACATATTAGTTGTCAAGTTACCACTAAGAGATCTAGCATCATTTTTGTACCTGGTCATATTAGAAATGGCTAGAAGTGCCTTATTCCATCACCCATTCTGTATTGTCTTTGCCCTCAGCAAGCTTGTCAAGTGGTTGTGTTTCTTTACTTGGCAGTTAGAATCTCTAAACAGTTCCATGAAAGAAAGATGGACAATCTCCTGTGGGGTGAGTTAGAGCATTAGAAACCCAGTGGAGACTCAGCTATGAGATAGTTCCAACTCAATGACAATAAAGTGAGATAACAAGTTCATAATGTAATTTTCATCTTGTCTTCCTCACAAGACTGTAAGCTTCTTGAAGATATAAATTTTGTTTTCTTTATGTCTATGTTTTCATTAAAAAACAAAACAAAACACCAAAACAACCCTCAAACAGATGAGGCTTGGCTTACAAAAGGAAAAAAGGAAAAAAAAAAAGACTACCCTCATAAACATGTGAATAAATTTTTAGCACTCTTTCCACATCATATCTACCAAACAACCATAGGCAATACACCCATTTTTACTAAATTTGTACTTAAGACTTTTTGTAGCTGTTCTTGTTGTGTACCATAGTTGGAATGGACCCATAGCTGACCCTCTGGTGTATTTTCAGAGGCAACTTAACCACATGGGAAGAGATTGCCCATTCTTCTTCTACAGAGCAACTGTTGGACTTGAACTACATGTCTTTAGGATTGCAGCACAGTTTCTTGCCACTGTGCCACCAGAGCTCCCTAAGACTCTTTACATTTCTATAGGAACAAAAAGATGTAAGGGATTTGAACAAAGTCACATAATAAGTGAGAGTCGGGCTGCATCAGACAGATTTCTTTTGCTTTGGGACTTTCTCACTCCATTCAGATTGATAGTAATCATGAGAAAACAAATACTTCCAAGTACATTTGTGATGCAGTAGCTAACTGCCCTTACTGTCCTATAAAGCAGGTCACTCAGGGACCATTAGCTATCTGAATAAGGCTGCTGCCATAGGGAATTTGTAGAAAAAGCAGTGTGTTTAATTAAATGATTCAAAAACACCACCCAGTATAAATGGATTCTGGCAACAGAGGTGCTTTTTTTGCTGCCAGAGTCCTGCCACAGGTCATTAACATCTTGACAGATTTGAGGCGCCTTTCAGCCTGAATGATTTCACCTCAGGACAGAGAAAAGTCTTATAGGGTTTTGAGCTGCTTGGAGGCCAGGACTGTGCTTGCTAGTTAGACTTTGCTCATTTCAGAGATAGGCTCAAACAGGAGATGACTCTAGGAGTGTGAAATCCAGTCAAGTCCTGATAAATATTGACCTACTATGATGTGCCAAATACTGTGCTGAAAATGGAAAGTTGGAGAGAGATGGGTTTAGACAAAGAAGAATCAGAATTAACCTTGCCTCAAATAATGCTTTATCCCGAATGTAAAGAAAGAACTGTACTGTAGAGATGTGAGCACCAACAAGAGAGAGTCAAACAAATAAACTTTGTGGTCTCTCTCTGAAAGATGGAGAAGGTTTGAACCAATAGACAGGAAGGTTGAAAAATTACAGGAAACTTTACGAATACAATCAGGGGATAAGTATTCTATCAGGAACTTTGGAGGAGCATCAAGAAGTTCAACTTAACTGACATAATTTGAAAGAATAGTAATGGTAAATCAGGCTGGAGAGAAAAATTCAATCTATAGCATGCACAGTCTTGAGGATGCAACAGAGGAACACAAAATAGTGAGAATCCACTAAAACACTCAAACAATGAACTTGAACATGACCTAGATTAACCTTTCTCAGACGTTCATTTTCCTGAGAATTATGAGGGATATCATGAAAATGAAAATTCTGATTCAGTGTCTTTAGAATTCAACTTGAGACTCGACACTGCTAACAAATTCTCAAGTGATTCTTGTACTACAGATCCCAGGATGTGATGTAGAGGGCTACTTCAGAATTCTACATGAATTTGCATGGCATTTTTCAAGGACTGCAGTCTTCAATATGGATTGAAGTCTAACATCATGAAGACAAGATTCTCACCACTGGGTCAATTGGCAGCACCTTGATAGGAGGAGAAAAGATTCAGGTTGTTAAGAATTTCTGCTTGCTCAGCTCCACAGTCAACATTCTTGGCACCAGCAGCCAGGAAATCAAAAGACGAATTGGGAAGGCTATTATTGGGAATCTCTCAAAAACACTGAAGAGCAATGCTGTCAGTCTAGAGATTCAGGTTCAACTGATTCAGGCCATTGTCTTAGCAAGTACTTGTTATGTATCACAGAGCTGGACAATGACCAAATATGATGGAAGAAGAATTGATGCCTTTGAGTTGTGGTGCTGGAGAAGTGTATTGATCATACCATGGATTGCCAAGAGAACAAACAAGTTTAGCCTCAAGAGGGTGAAATTGGGCTATTCCTTGGAGATAAGTATTTTTAAGCTCTTTCTCACATACTTTGGGCATGTGGCCAGGAGAAACCAGTCTCTGGTGAAGGACATCCTGCTTAGAAAGGTGGTAAGACAGTACAGGAGAGAAAGACCTAAGATGAGATGGGCTGACTGAGTACTGGGGTAATGGGGGTAGGCGTGTCGGAGAATGTGAGACTAGCTCAGGAGAGAGCAGAGTTCAGAGCTATTGTACATTGGATTGCAATGAGCAGCAGGTGACTCAAATGCACATAACAACAACCACTACCAAAAAGATTATTACTACTACTACAATTGAGTTCGGATGGCTTAGTGGTAAGGCCCTGTGCTACCAACCCAAAGACTTGCAGTTTGGAGCCACCAGCTGCTCTGAGGGAGAAAGATTGGTAATCTCCTCCCTGCCATTTCCAGCCTCTGAAGACCCATTGGAGGGTCAGCTATGAGTTGGTTCTGACTCAGTGGTACTTAACAACAACTCTCACTACAACTGATTGCAATCAAGTTATAACCAACTCATAACTGGCATGCCAGTGGGTTTCTGAGGTTAAAAATGACATGGAAGGAGATCGTCCATCTATCCCCTGAGGAAAATAGGTTAGGTATCCCTACTACCCAGGCTTTTTGGTATTTTTCAATTATATATTTTTTTACTTTGTATAATAAAAGTAGACTATGAGAAGATGAAGATACAATTGACCTTAACTCATCAGTAGAATCCATCATCCTCTATAAGTATATGACATTTTAGTTGATTCAGAGGTGGGGCGGGGGGGAAACTAAATAAAGTCAAACGAACAACACAAGCCAGAAAAATATCTGGAAACAATTCTCTGAAGCTATCCAAAGAATTTCTGACCTTTCTCCCAGCAAACAAAAGACAATCAACAAAGAAGCCGACACGGGCACAAAGATCATTTAACCAATTTAAACTGCAGTGATCGCTGTATTGGAAGATGAAAAATCACAAAAGGCAGTGGAGCCATATAATGAGAAGACAACAAGGCTGGGAGAGAGGTCTCATGAAGTCAAGTCTTCCCTGTGACCCTCAAGAAAAGACTGCCTTTGGACAGGTCATTTAATTTCTGGGTTGTTTCATCCATAACATCAAGCCAACAGCCACTTCGTACCTACTTTAATGAGTCTCACTGAGGAGCATGCCTGTGGAAGTGATCAAGGTCAGCTCAGCTTGTTGTTATGTGCTGTCAAGTCACTTATGACTCATAGAGAACCTACACAGGACACCTTTGAATGCTGCTCTATCTTGAGCCAATCTCACCATTTCCAACTCACCTACCCTCATTACTCCAGTCACTGAGTCAGTCCATCTCCTCCAGGGTCTTCATCTCTTGTGCTGTTCCGATACCTTTCTAGGCATGATGTCCCTCTCCACGAACTGGTCCCTCCTGTTAACATGCTAAAAGTATGTGTCAGAGCTTCAAAATCTTTGCCTCCAAGAAATAGCTTTGTTTCACCCTTGCCAGAACATGTTTGTTCTCTTAGCAGTGCATGGTATGTTTAATACTCTTCTCCAGCACCACAACTCAAAGGCATCAATCAATTCTTCTCCTGTCATCCTTTGTCATTGTCCAGCACTCTGATTCAAAGAGGAACTCTGAGCCTGGAAAATAATTCCTGGTTCTACATCCCTCTGTAGTCATCCAAGATAACTCTTCTTATTTAAATATATGGATTAACTCTTTCTTCTGTGAAATGTTTTCAAATGAATCAGACATGCCCTGAGCACCACTCTCAATTGCCCATTCATATCCAAGAACAGAATACAAAATATATACAGCATTTTCCCACCAGAGACAACCAAGAGGGCCATTGGGGAAGGACAAATAAACAAGATACTCCCCTTGCCAGTTAGAAGGTTACAATCATATTATAAGGCATATGTTAAATCTTTGCATAATCAAAGGAGACAATTAATAGCAATAGACGGGACAGCTTATAGTCATGGAGTTATCTCTACTACTCCCCCTCCCCCCGAGTCTGATTTCCTTGTCTATAAACTAAATCTATCATTTCCTACTTCTGATAAACGTTATGAAGATGAAATGAAGAAGACCATATTTTAAACTACAACTTAACCTAGAAATAATACTTATATTTTTCAAAACCATGTATGGGATGTTTCATTTCTTTTATGTTTGCAGCTAGAAAGTGTTCCTGAGCCTTACTGGTAGATGTCCTTTATTCTGCTTCAATTTCAAAAGAATACTAATGAGCCCTTAAGTTTGTGTAGCCAGTTACCATTTGGAATGTAATTGTCCAGTAGTCAGCAAATGATAAAGTAACATTGCAAAAACTACATGATAGCTGGGGGAGGGGGGGAGGGGGAAAGGGAGGGGAAAATGCTTCTTTCATAGAAGCAAAGAAGAAGAAAAAACCAGACTAAACGAAGTGCCATTAAGTCAAAATTATATGTATTATATTAATATAATGATAAATGCAAAGAAAGCACTCATCATAATGCTTGGTACATTTTAAGTGCTCAATGAATGCTATTAATATTAGAACAGTCTTTTGCAAAGATGGGTGGGGAAAAGCTGGAATACTACATATCAGAAATGAACAGTGCTTGTGAATCCTTTTAGGAGCACTGCATTTCTTATGGATTAAAGAACATATTACAACACATTCACTAATTTTAAAAAAAAAAGCAAAACCTATTCAGGTTCACACACCTGCACAGAATTATGTGGTAGATCCAATTCCAAATTAAAAAAGATTTTTCTATGATAGTGGGCTACCTTTTCAACTTCACTTACATTCTACTGTCTATATGTTTGACATAGTTAATTGGATTTCACATATTTATTATACCAAAGTTCTGTGATGGAAATCAGGGGAAATATTGAAGAAAGTATACAATGAGATATTATGCAGATATTTAAAAAACAACAACAACAACAAACAAACTGAAGAGCAGGGTGTACCTGATCTCAGACAGCATACCTAAATCTTTTCACTTGGGAATAAGAATTGTAAGAATAGCAATCTCCTGCTAGTACCTCATATGAATATGGGTGCAGGGAACAAACCAATCATAAACAAAGATACCTCAAGTACATCCCACTCAAGGGTCACTTCATTGCATCACAGCACTTTTTGAAATTACATAGAATGTCAAGATGTTCTCCTTAACGGTGCTGGCTTAATCAATCAGTTCTAAAAGGGTACACACACTTTATCTAAAAACTTTTTTCCAGAAGGATCAAGAAGAAGAGTGAGAGGAGAAGGAAAAATTTAAGTAAGTCTTATACTATCTTTATGGCTGTTGTTGTTGTTGTTATGTGCCGTCGAGTCCCTTCCAACTCATAGCAACTCTGTGTACAACAGCCCTAAACCCTGCTCTGTCCTGTGCAAATCGCACTACCTCTGCACACCCATCCCAATTACCCCAGTCACTGAATCAATCCACCTCATAGAGGGTCTTCCCCTCCTGCGCCATTCCTCCACCCTTCCAAGCATGATGTTCCTCTCCAAGGACCTCTCCCTCCTTACAACATGTCCAAAGTATGTCAGACGAAACCCCAGAATCCTTGCCTCCAAGGAGCAGCCTGATTTAACCCTCTCCAGGTTGAATCTGTTTGTTTTCTTGGCAGTCCATGGTACACTCAATACTCTTCTCGAGCACCACAGCTGAAAGGGATAAATTCTCCTTCTATCCTCCCTAGTCATTGTCCAATTCTGATGCATAATAAGTGATTGCAAAGACCATAGCCTGTATCAGACGCACCTTAGTCTCCAGAGACACCATTGCTCTTCAGTACTTTGGAGAGGTCCCTAAGAGCAGACTTTCCCATCGCAATACTTCTTGTTATTTCCTGGCTGCTGGTGCCAAGAGTGTTGACCATGGAGAAAAGCAAACTAAAGCTATTAACAATCTCAATCTCTTCACGATCCATCCTGATGCTGCCAATTGGTCCAGTGGTGAGAATCTTTGTCTTCTTGACGTTGAGCTTCAATCCGTATTGAAGGCTGCAGTTCTTGACCCTCTGCAGCAGGCAAAGATATCTCAAGTACATTCCAATCAGGGGTCATGTCATTGCATCACAGCATGCTTTTTGAGATTACATAGAATGTCAAGATGTTCTCCTCAACAGGTGCTGGTTTAATCAGTAAGTTCTAAAAGGGTACACACACTTGATCCAAAAACTTTTTTCCAGAAGGATTAAGAAGAAGAGTGAGAAGAGAAGGAAAAATTTAAGCAAGTCTTGTACTATCTTTATGGCTGTAGTGGCAGATTAATCTCCTCCACAGATCGAGCTGGTCTGGATCCCAGTTGGAAACTCCCTTGGGGTATTTTCAGTGGTTTCAGCTAAATTGGGATCTAGCTAGGATTTATGGCTCTAACTTCAATCTCTTCCTTATCCTCTCTGACAATGCTCCCTGAATCCTCCTCCCACGTGTCTTCAAACTCATTTTCCTACTTTTATTGAAAATACGTGGATGTCCATTTAGAACATCAAGACATAGTGACTCCTTTGAACCATAAGTCTTGGAAAAATATTTTTACTAACAACATTGTGGGCGGGGTTTTTTGTTTGTTTTAATTTCAATAAAAGATAATGCTATAAAAAATAAGCATGTCAGGATATTACTATTCCTTTTTAAAACTTACTTTTGATTATAGTATGTGGACATGTGAGTGAAACTTTCTACTCAACATTTTCACATTGTCCTGGGAACAACTGTAAATACCTTTTTTCATCCAAAATCTAACTCACCAAGTTCTGTAAAAGAGGGATAATGGATTAATTAGAACATTACATTATAGTGTCTGTGTGTGTGTGTGTGTGTGTGAGTATGATGGGGGTGTATACATAAAGTTCAATCAACAAAGTTTGACTTATGGTAGTTTTGTAATAAAAGTTATTCATTCCTTCTAAACCTGAAAAAATTGTACAATCAACCACCAATTTCCCCCAAACTTGTGAATTACCCTGGATGCCATCCTTTCTATGCCGTCAATCAGTTTACTGCTCCTTTGCTTCAAATTCTGCCTTTAATAAATACTCTATGACTAACAAGGAAATTTTTTTAAGCTTGTCTTCCTGCATATAAGAAGGTACAACACTCTCACAGTAGAGAGTGCTAGTGGTACCTGCCGCAGAACCAGTTGATACAAGAAGACCTTGGTGATATCGTGGATTAAATGCTGGGCTGCTAACTTAAGAGTGGTCAGTTTGAACCCACCAATTGCTCTGTGGGAGAAAGATGAGTCAGTGTTCTATAAAAATTTGTAGTCTTGGAAACTCTATAAACAGTTTTTGGTTTTTTGTTTTGTTTTGGTTTGATTTTCTTTTTTTGTTTGTTTTTTTCCCCCCCCTTATGAAGTTGCTATGAGTCAGAATCTGCTTGACAACAGTACTTTAGTGGATGCGGTTGATCCAAACCCTGGTAACAACAGGGGTAATTCTATATTCCACAGGGATTTAATGGTTGATCCTCCCTACCCTTTCCCCACACCACCCAATCCCGGAAGTGCTAAGCTTTTATTCTGAGGTGCCTCTGAGTGGACTCAAACTTGTGTTTTTGCAGTCAGAAACCTCTCTACATTTTTAAGGAACAATGACATTGTTTGTGGACCTACGTGCACATGATTTAGGCCATGGTCTTTCCAATCACTCACTGTGCTGCTGAGAGCTGGACAATAAGGATGACAGAAGAAGAACTGATGCCTTTATGACTCTGTTATTCATAATAGTAAGAAGATGGAAGCAACCCAAGTGCCCATCAACAAATTAATGGATAGAAAAACTATCACATATTCACCCAGTGGAATATTATGAAGTACTGAAAAACAAGAAACTCATTAAATACTATACAACATG
>NW_006399949.1:4558630-4582344 GCF_000299155.1 Elephantulus edwardii
TAAAACCACAAGAAAAACAAAGCAAAAAGAACTGATGCATTTAAACTGTGGTTTTGGAGAAGAGTACTGAAATCCCATGGACTGTCCAAAGAACAAAGAGATATATCTTGGAGAAGTCAGAATGCTCTTTGGAGGCAAAAGATGATGGGAGGCCATCTCACAGGCCTGGGGCTCTGAGGGGCTATTCCTTGAAGATGGACATAATGTTTGGACAGAAGGAGGGTCAGCAAAAGAAAAGAAGACTTTCAGCCAGGTGGGTTGACACAATGACTGCAGCAATAAGCTCAAGTGTTTCAGAGATTGTGAGATGACACAGGACAGGGTTCAGATTTGGTGGCCTAGTGACAAGAAGCTGTATTGCAATCCTGAGGGGACACAGTTCAAATCCACTAACTGTGTGGCTTTGTTCACAATAGCAAAGAGTTGGAAACAGCCCAAGTGCCCATCAACAAAGGAATGGATAGAAAAGCTGTGGTATATTCACACAATGGAATAGTATTCTTCATTGAAAAACAAGGAACTCATGAAATATTATACAAAGTGGGTGACCCTGGAGGACATTATGCTCAGTGAAATATCTCAGTCACAAAAGGATAAATACAGCATAGTGCCACTGTTGTAAAGTGGGACTAACATAGGGGTTGGGGGGGACTAAGAGGGAGTAACTATTGTATACTACATTGAAACAAATGAGGGAAAGAACTGTTTAGGAGGAATATATGATTAGATATTATTGTCATGACAAGAGTCCAGAAAAAAACGCTGCCTAGTGGAGTGGGCTGGGGGAGAGGGGATTGTATAACAATCACAGAATTTGTCTCTCTTACTTTTCAAAGAGAAAGGTGAACTGGGGGGAGGGCTTGGCAGAGAGAAAAGTGTGTAACAGTGAATGCATGGAAGCCCAAAGTCTCTAAAAACTTTCATTAAAATAAAAAAAAAAAAACCTAGAGACATGAAAAAAGTAATCTAGAAATCAGTGAGATAGATAGAATAGAAAGAAGTGCATATGCTACCAAAAATATAGCCTAATGTTAACAGTTGTTGTGAGCAAACAAGGAACACTAAGATTTATTGAAAATTTACTATATTCTAGGAACTTTGTTTGGAATTGTATTACTTTTCCTATAGTTCTCATGCAAACGCTTCAAGAATTTCCATTTATATAACAAGAAACAAAGGCCAGAAACATTGACAGACTGAGTTTCAAAAGTTCATTCTCATTCTATGCATGACATTTATTTGTTATAATAGATTGATACTGTCATCGAGTCAACTCAAGAGATCCCACGAACAACAAAACAACCTTACCCTGCCTATCCTGTCTCATCATGATCTCCAACATACTTGAGCTCTTTGTTAAAGTTACTGTGTCAATTCATCTCCTTGTCGGTCTTCCTTTGCTGAGTCTCTACCTTTCAACATGGTGTCTTTTTCCAAGGACTAGCCCCTCCTAAAAACATGCCCAAAATATGTGATATTAAGTTTTATCATCTTCACATCTAAGGAGCATCCTGGTTACACTTCCTCCAAGATAGATTTGCTTATTCTTTTGAAAGTCCATAGGATATTCAATATTCTTCTCCAACACTACAATGTGAAGGTATCAGTTCATCTTTGATCTTCCTTATGTATGATCCAACTTTCAGATTCATAAGAAGCAATTGAAAACTCCATGGCTTGGATCAGGCACAATGTTTTTACTGACACTGTTGCTCTTTGTAGTTTGGAGAGGTCCTTAAGACTACATACAAATGCTGCCCTGGATGTGATCACCAAGTTGTGCCAAGAAATCTGGAGAACAACCACTTGGCCAACTGACTGGAAGAAATCTTTATTTGTTCCTATCCCAAAGAAGAGCGACCCAACTGAGTGTGGAAACTATAGAACAATCTCATTGATTTCACATGCAAGCAAGATTCTACTGAAGATTATCCAAAAACGACTGGAACAGCACATCAGCAGAGAACTGCCAGAAATCCAGACTGGGTTTAGAAGGGGTCGTGGTACCTTTTCCACCTGCATGCAGAAGAGATTATCTGAGAGAGGCTGGGCTCTATGAGGAGAAGTGTGGCGTCAGGATTGGTGGAAGATCTACTAACAATCTGCGGAATGCAGATGACACAGCCCTGCTTGCTGAAACTGAGGAGGACCTGAAAAGCTTGTTGCAGAGGGTCAAGGACTGCAGCCTTCAGTATGGATTGAAGTTCAATATCAAGAAGACAAAGATTCTTACCACTGGACCAATTGGCAGCACCAGGATGAATGGTAAAGAGATTGAGATTGTTAATAACTTTAGTTTGCTTTTCTCCATGGTCAACACTCTTGGCACCAGTAGCCAGGAAACAAAAACACGTATTGTGATTGGAAAGTCTGCTGTTAGGGACCTCTCCAAAATACTGAAGAGCAACGGTGTCACTCTGAACAGGCCATGGTCTTTGCAATCACTTGTTATGCATCAGAGAGTTGAACAATGACTAGGGAGGACAGAAGGAGAATTGATGCCTTTCAGCTGTGGTGCTGGAGAAGAGTATTGAATGTGCCATGGACTGCCAAGAAAACAAACAGATTCATCCTGGAGAGGGTTAAACCAAACTGCTCCTTGGAGGCAAGGATTCTGGGGTTTCATCTGACATACTTTGGACATGTTGTAAGGAGGGACAGGTCCTTGGAGAGGGACATCATGCTTGGGAGGGTGGAAGGACGGCACAAGAGGGGAAGACCCTCTATGAGGTGGATTGATTCAGTGACTGAGGTAATCTGGATGGGTGTATCGAAGGCAGTGCTATTGGCACAGTTTAGAGCAGGGTTTAGGACTGTTGTACATAGGGTCCTATGAGTTGCAAGTGACTTGACGGCACTTAACAACAACAACAACCTATCTTTTTGTTTTTTAACTGTGGCCACCATGGGATTCAAGTAAAATGATTGTGGATTCAAGTAAAATGAAATAATTTACACCTTTAATCTTTTTCCATCTATTATGATGATGATTTATCCAGTGTTGAAGAATTTTCTTCACGTTGAGATGTAATCCATGTTGAAGGTTATAGTCTTTGCTCTTCTTCAGAATGTTTTCAAGTCATCTTCACTTTCTGCAATTCAGGTGTGTCATATGCATAACACAAATTCTTGATGAATCTTTCCCCAATACTGATGACATATCTTTCTTCATGTAGGTCTGGTTCTTTAAAGATTTGTTCAGCATACAGATTGTCAAGGTCTGGAGGGTATAGAGAAAGGATATAACCTTAACATACACTTTTTCTAATTTCAAGCCATGCAATGTTTCCTGGTCCTGTTTGGATAACTGCTTCTTGATCTATATGTGAGGTGTGCTGAGTACAATTAGGTGTTCAGGGATTCTCATTCTTCTCAATGTTACCTCTCATTTGTTAGATCTACACAATCAAATGCACCTGCATAATCAACAAAACACAAGTTAATATCTTTATAGTATCCTCTGCTTTGTGCCAACATCCATCTTGTATCAGTAATGTTCCACAGACTTGTGCCACAGCCTCTTCTGAAGCAAATTTGAATTGCCAGTGGTTCCTTGTCCACGTACTGTTTTAGGTGATTTTTAATAATCTTCAGAAAGATTTTACTTACATGTAATATTAATGTTGTTGTTGAGAATTTCCACATTCTATTTAGTCTCTTTTTTTGTTCTTTGAATGAAAAAAAAAAATGTAAAACCCTTTTAGTCAGCTTACCAGACTGCTGTTTTCCAAATTTCTTGACATGGGCCACTGGGCATATCTAGACGTGCTTCTGTTTGTTGAAATACACCAGAAGAGTACATTGTGGAAAATAATATAGTGAATAAGTTAGATTGATTTCGTTGTGATTTGATTGAACTTCCATTGATTGAGGATTTTTTTTTAATTTGACGCCTTAAATGCTGTAAATGCAAAACTGTGACATCCTAAAACTTTATCAAAGAAGATGTACTGGGTAGAAGTGAAAGACTGAATTATACTTCATTCAAGAGGTAAGAATTGCTGAGATTCTTTGCTAGAATCATTGCTGTTGAACAGATTTCAATGCTAGAAAGCAGAAACTACTGAATCTATTAAATAAGTAAGTAAAGGGGAAGTCTCATAACATTCTCCATTTAAAACTATGGGAAAATTAGAAAAAAGTCACAGCTTTTCACTAATTATATCATTATTTATTTATGATTATAAAGTTTACAGAATTATTACTATTATGTAAAGTGAAGGAAGGAATACATATACTATTATATCTATGCAGAATACCATGTTTACAGTGACTATTTCAAATAAGGTTTTACAGCCATGATAAGATTTGGGGTGAATAGACGTAGTTATTGAACAGTGAGAGCACCAAGACTTTGTGCATTAGATGTGGTTTTTATCTTAACTACGAGCACATGTTTCCTCATCGCGGTATTACATTATTTCTGTAGTTTTTCTGACGAAGCAATATTTAGATAAAATTTAACTGTATACTTTGACCTTTTATCACTTTCCAGATTTTCTTTTCCACTGTAACCAGACTGAGGTATTTCATAAGCTGGAGAGACACTTCTCTCTCCATTGTAGTTGAAAAGAAAGAGAGTCGGTGAAGAAAAGAGATTGGGTCCAGACAGAGTATTTAAGAAGCTACTATCTGTGATTCAAATTGACCAGAAGCCCTGCTGGAGAAGTAGGGGCAATCTCTTCCAATACCAGAATCAGATTTGATGGCATACACACAAAATAATAAAATTCTTTTAAAAATTAAAAATTTTTAAAAAAGAAGCTACTATCATAGGCGAGGCTCTATAAGGAGAAATATAACATTAAGATAGAGGAAGATTGGTCAACAATCAGCGTTACATAGATGACACAACCCTGCTTGCTGAAACTGAGGAGGACCTAAAGTACTTGCTGCAGAAGGTCAAGGACTTCAGTGTTCAATGAAGATTAAAGCTCAATATCAAGGAAACAAAGATTCTCACCACTGGGTCAACTGGTACCATATGATAGATGGTGAAGAGATTGAGATTGTTCACAGCTTTAGTTTGCTTGTATCCACAGTCAACACTCTTGGCACCAGCAGCCAGGAAATTAAAAGATGTATTGTGATGGGAAAGTGTGCTGTTAGAGACCTCTCCAAAGTACTTAAAGAGCCATGATGTCAGTCTGGAGATTAAGGTGCGCCTGACACAGGTCATGGTTTTGCAATCATTTGCTATGCATCAGAGAGCTGGACAATGGTTAGGAATGATAGAAGGAAAATGAATGTTTTTGAGCTGTGGTGAAGAAGAAATTATTGAATATACCATAGACTACCAGAAGAAAAAACAAGTTCAACCTGGAGAGGGTTAAACCAGTCTGCTCCTTGGAGGCAAGGGTTCTGAAGTTTCATCTGACATACTCTGAACATTTTGCAAGGAGGGACCAGTCCTTAGAGTCCTTAGATGCTTGGGAGAGTTCTGGAGGGACAGCACAGGAGAGGAAGACCCTCAATGAGACAGATTGATTCAGTGACTGGGGTAATGGGGATAGATGTGTGAGAGACAGTGAGATTGACACAGAATAGAGCAGGGCTTAGGGCTGTTGTCCATATGGTCACTTTAAGTTACAGGTGACTTGACGGCACATAATAATAGCAACAACAACAACAGCTATAATAGTCCCTAAGATCAATTATGAGGACGTGACCTAAGGCAGGCTATTTCAGATGTTTGAGTGATGAAACCAGGTAAAAAAACGGTATTAGAGTCAAATTTTGGTATACCATCCATTGTGTTATTGTTGCTGTTGTGTGCTGTCAAGACAACTAGGGCTCATAGAAACCTTATGAATATAATAGTCCTAACTTATCAATAAATTACCTACGGAGCAATGAGAAAAGAATCTCTTGGTGGCATGTGGAGTTAAATCAATTCCTAGCCCCAAAATTCACAATATGAATCCATGCAGTGGTGTCTCAGGGGACAGGTTGGACCAATTACTTTTGTAAAACTTAGAAAAGCCTTGATAACCCATTGGAACATACATGGCATTGCCATGAGTTGCATTCAATTTGACAGCAACGAAAAATAACAGCAACCAGAAATAAATGCTCTCCTGGTCGATCTTCTATTTTGTTATTGTAGCATTAAAAAAAAATGGATTTCACTGTCTTTTGCTTGGTTATAACTACTCACTCAGTTAAGAGCCAGAAGCCTTGAACGGTCTCTCCAGAAGTCTGTGTTATGTGGTCTTTCAGATCTTCCACGGCAGTCTCAATGGCCCCTGGCTGAGTGAAAAGAAAAGGACTAGTTTAGACAAGAGTAGGTTTTTTTCTATGATGATGACTAATTATATTCAGAAGCTTTACCACAATGTCTATCAGGAAAGATAGTTCTTATAGTTAACCTGGTTCTTATGAGCACTGTCTGCTAAAGATCTGCATTTTGAATTCTGGTATTGGCTACGCTGTTCTCGTTGAGTGATATGAAATTGATCCAAGTCCTGTATTCCATAATCTTACATACACTTCTTCATATAAATAAAAATGAACATTTTCAGACCACCAAGTTTTCTAAGTAAACATATTTATCAGTAAATTCAAAGCATTTAGTAAACCATGCATTTTAAAATCACACTCCTTACCTTTTCAGAGAGACCATGGCCATAAAGCACAAAAGAACAGTTTCTTTCCAATGCTCTGCTCAGGTCTTTTGACTTGTTCTTAGAGGTGGACATTTTCTCCTCATCTCACTTTCTTAATCCTCCACCAAGCAGGTGTTCCTAATTATGGGCTTAGCACTAGCTTAAAGAGGAATTGACTCTTGTACTACTAAGAAGTTCAGATACCCTCTAGCTCAATAATTTTTAAATTTCAGGACACATCAGAATCACCTTGTGTGCATGTGAATAAAATACAGATTATTGAGTCCAACACCAGTTTCATACTCAATAGCTTGTGGTGGGGCATAATTTGCATTTCTAACAAATCCCCATGTAATACTGTTTATATGGGGATTCCACTATTAGTGTTACTGCCCTTCAGGCAGTTATTTTCAAGGATGGGCAATCTCCTCCTGGGCAAATAACTGCCCCTGAAAACCCACTAGAGAGTCAGCTATTAGTTGGTTCTGACTCAATGGCACATTACAACAAATAGTGTTTGCACTATTCAGGTCTCCTGAGATCAACTGGTCACCACATAGACTTGTCTGTTGTTTGATTAGAGGCTGAGCCACACAGATGTATTTTGTTACATGGTTGAAGGGAGTCTAATCGCCTTATTCCTTAGACTAACCAGTCATAAAGTCAAAACATCAGCATTTGCCCAAAGAAGAGGGTAGAAATGAGTAGGCTAGAAGAACTTATGGAAATTAGAATCAAAGGGAGGAAGAAGGGTGAGTGCAGTCACATTGTGGGTATTATAATTAATGTTACAGAACAAAATATTATGAGTGATTGAATGGAATACAATTTGCTTGATAATCTTTCATTCAAATAACAAGTTTTTAAAAACCAAACAAACCAAAAACACCTCGTAGGAGCTTTTAATAAGTCCACACTTCCTACTCAACTAAGAAATGGCAGAGGTGAAACAAGACAGGAGGCCCTTGTTTTACCTGCAAAAAAAAAAAAAGACAGGAGGCCCTTTATTTCATAGTACTGCCCTCATTTCTAATCTTCAGATATATTGATAATATACAGGTTGCAAGGTCTCATATATTCTCTGGATAGCATAGCTCTATTACAAACACCTACCCATCTCTGAGTGCCACAATTACAATCATCTCAGGCAAAGACCTTTCTCTCACAAGAAGATTCAGGAACACAAGCCTGACTAGGATTTTAATTTAAATTCCTCATTTTCTCAGAGATGAAGCATTTATAGACTTATGTTTGCTTCTTTTCTCAACCTGCATCAAAGGGCATTTGGCTTACCAATATTTTTAACTTGGAATCCATTTGTAAAACTAAATTTAGGTGAGAATCAAAGCAGAGAATAAGCACATTATCCACATTCAATGGAAGTAAGGAGTATTGAGCGTCACCCACCTTGCTTGCTTTATTCTCTCCACTCAGCCCACAGAACGAACGTAATGAACATGGGATTGAGTGATCTGGATTCAAATTGAAATTCTGTTTATGGATTAATTGTATAGAACTATCTCTACAAATAGTTTGCACTCCACAACTGATTCAAGGTCAGTGGTTCAAACTCACCAAGAGGCTCTGTGAAAACAACAAACAGAAAATGCTATGTAGTGGGTCTCCTCTAATGAACAGGGATGCAGGCAGGTGGAATAAATGCAGAATCATTGGGTTTGGCTTTGATATTATTATAGCCACCTATTTGATTTTCCTGAGCCTTCCCTGGTCGCTCTGGTGTCACAGTAGTTTAACATCCAATTAATAACCGAAAGGTCAGCAGTTAAAACCAACCATTCTGCAGGGGGAAAGATGAGGCAATGACTTTCTATAAAGACCTACAGTCTTCTCAGCCCTCTAGGGCAGTTCTATTCTGTTCTACTGGCTCACTAGGAGTTGAATTTTACTTAAGAGCAGTGGATGGGAGTCTTAATTTTTTTAATCAAGAAAATAATTGATGAGACATAACCAATTCTTTGTGAAGCTATAACTGATGATCAAAAATACCTTGGCAATCTTTAAGGGAATATGCTATTTCTTACATGGAGATATTTTGATCCTATCATTTCAATATATTCTCTCTTGAGTTGATGGTCAGCCGGGTTTGAGAATCAATGGCTTGAGTAGTCTCTAACTTTGCCATCCTCTGCTGCTGGTTACACAGTTTTCAGAAAATTGGCATGACATCCTGTTCTTGCTGGAACTTCAGTTTCAAGAAATAAATTCTGGAACATTAATCTAATACACCTAGAACTCTCCAACAAAAGGTTGTGTCAGCACCTCTGCTGTCCAATTTCCTGCTGGTGAGAAAACTTCTGTCATTCTGTGAAGGTCCTTCTCCACCCAATCTCAGTTCCCCAACAATTCAGCCTGATTTCACCAGGCTTTCAGGTCCAAGACCTTTAAAAACAAAAGTTTTGTTCTATTGTGATGACTCTACGGGGATATTTTCTCTCTTCCTATATTCACTTAATATCTGCCTTAGTTAATAGAACTCCTCAGTGAGAATAATACTTCTCAGGAGAAATAAGTATAAGTGAAGAGGGAGAGAATAATGACATAAGCCTAAAATAAGCACTCACTGAATGTTTTCATGCCACACACTGTGCCAGAAAAAAGTGAAGGTAAAGATAAATATAATAACATAGATGTTTTCAAAGCTTTACTTATCTTCTTTACTGAGAGCAAGAAGGAAAAAAAAGAGAGAAATGAAGATGTGAACTATCCTTTGATCCAAAAATTGTACATTGAGAAGTTACACTGTAGATACACTTGCATATGTGCAAAATAACATGTATATCATGTTTTCCCATTAAATCAAATGCCTCTTAATAAGATTTTATTGTTCTTGTTGTGGGCCATTGAGTCAGAAAGGACTCCAACAGTTTTTCAGAGGCAATAAATCACAGGGGAAAAGATTGCCTATCTTGCTCCTTTGGGGCAGCTGGTGGATTTGATCCATGTACCTTCGCACTGGTGGCACAGTTCCTTACCACTCAGACACATTATGAGGTAAATCACCCATGAAGACTCAAGCCACGCAATAGTAAAGCTCTCAACTGCTAATCAACAGAACAGCAGTTCGAATCCACCAGACACTTGGAGGAGAAAGATGTGGTAATCTGTTTCCATAAAGATTTACTGGATCAGAAACACACATGGTACAGTTGCAGAATGCTCAATATGGAAGAAAAAAACAGACAAAAAATACAAAACAGCAGCAACAACACACAAACATAAGCGTGAAGATAATTCTAGGAGGCGAATGTTAAAGCAGTGTGAATGTGCCCACATTTCTCTGACTTATACTAAACAGAAAGCCATAAAGAATACCAGTGAGAGAAGATCATTTCCCCATGCACTGGCCTTCTTCTAACAACATCAAGACAATGTTGTTATGATGTGTCACTCAGTCAGAACCAGATCAAAGCTGAACCTCCAGCAAATTTTCAGAGGCTTCCCAACAAAACAAGAGGAGCTGAACTACCTGCCTTTGGGTGGACAGTACAACTCCTAACATACCAAGACCACCAGAGTTCTCTAGACAAGATGGTAATGAGGGGAGGGTGGTGCCCCTGAACACTCAGATACAATAGGATTCCACTGTGGGGATCATCAGGGCCAGATAAGAATTGCTTTGTTGGAGACATATAAAGCGAGAAAAACAGTTCTAATCAGATATGAAATGTGAAGTTCAAGCATGCTTTCCTTTTCCTTAGAAAGAAGAACACGTATCTTATCTCATTACCATTAAGTGTCTGCTTTCAGAAAGAAAAATCACCTTTATTACAGTCTTCAAGGGATTTCAGTGGAAGGGAGAGTCAAGAAGATTTTTTTGCCCAGTGAGACATCTAATTTCTAGACCAAAAGGAAGTTCACACAGGCAATAACAATTCAACCAATATATTTAGTTGCTCCCAGAGCAAAAGCAAGACACAGGGAACCCTGTAGCAAGAGATGAGGGAGAGGGAGAGCGTGTGAAAGCCAAATTAGTGTCATGGAAGCGGCGACATCTTGCTACACAATGGGAAGTCCCAAACCTGCTTATTAAAGTCTTGTTGCTCACAATAGAACACAGGCTATAAAAAGGCCACGGAGAACCATTAATTAAATATTAAAAGATCAAATAGTTTTAGTCCCATTAGTTTGTATGTAATTTAAATTCTCGAGTATAAATTTAGAGATAATTCCCCATCCCTGATTGCTTTCAACTTTCTGATAAGGTATCTGCAAATATAGAGCCCACAGGGCATTTAAAAATATCTTTTCCCATGTGGGTTAAGTATTGTTCCTTTCATAAAACATTGCTTTTGAATATCAGTCTCCACAACTCCAGTGATTATCATAATATACCTCGAGTTATTAGCTTTGAGGGGTACTTTTGTTCCGAGAAGGCGCTAGGTCTTTTTTAGACATGTCTAAGCAATAATAGGAGATTAGCTAAAAATGGAAGAAAAATCTACACAAACAGACTGATGGGAAGGGGTTGGGATCTTCCTTAGGGCGACCTCCCATTCATTCCCCAAAGTCAGAAGAAGGGTAAAAGGTGTAAGGAAGACTGGGATCCTGTTTCAGCAGGACCTTTAGATAAGTTTTCCCCACCTTTGCAGGGTTCAGGAATGGGTGAGATCATTCATTAAGGTCTCTGGCTCTGAATCCATTTCTGCTGAGCTGCCACGGAGGAGCACAATTTCAGGAAATGCCAGTCGTGAGAGTATGTGGGAAACTAGAGAGCCATTCTAGTTTGATTTACAAAAATGTAAATAAGAGTTTTGAGAGGCCAGAATTACTTCTATAAACTGGTTTTCAGGAGTGTTACCTAACATACAAGGTCACTGTATGATGCTAGCAATGCCTCTCATTTGTCTTAGATGAATTTAGATTCCTATCAGTATCAGTGCACAGGTCCTTGGGTGACACTAGCAGTAAGCTCTTGACTGTTAAGCAATAGTTGGAATCCATTCAGTGGCACTGTAGAAGAAAAGCCTGGTGATCTGCTTTCATAATGATTATAACCAGAGAAACCCAACGGGGCACAGTTCTAGTCTGTAACACATGGGGCAGCCTTACAATCAACTATGTAAATCCAGATCCCAGTTCTTTATTGGATGTCTATTCTTTGCAACTGAGAAACCGTTTCCTATGTGTTCCCACCACAGGGAATTAAATATTTTCCCCTTCCAGTTTAAAAATTATAATCCGGAAACACTCTAAATATGCAGCTAGAGGGTAAGGAGTTATGCTTCCAACCCGAAGACACACAGCTCAAATGCACTAGCTGCTCTGGAGAAGAGAGATGGGCATTCTCCTCTTGTCAGATATACTGTGGCAGAAAACTATCTGGAGGGTCAGTTATGAGCTGGTTCCAATGCTACAACACACAACAACAATATCCCCAAAGTGGAAGAGCATGAAGCTGTTAAAAGCTGTCTTATGGAAGTTTATTTATTTGTAATTTCAATTTTACAAAACAAATTTTACACGTAAAACATAAGATACAAGTGTATATCCAATACTTTTTAGCTGTCTTTGAACAATGAAATTATGATGTCTATTATTTTTCTTTGCTTATTTGTGTTTTCAGAGCTTTCTTCAATAAGTAAATCCCTTTGTAATGATTTTAAAACATTTTAAGAAAATAAGGTGTTTAGCCAAGGAATGCTTCCATTCAAGTTTAGCTCTCATTATTCTGTATACGGAACATCTTTGTTTTAAATTCTCATTCTGGAATAAATTGCTTTTTGTTTGTCTCTTTTACTCACCTCCCCACCCCCCCATTGGGCCTCTGAGGTTACTCCTAAGTTCACCCATATTAGCCTGGGGACATCAATGTTTCAGTTGTTGTTGTTGTGTACCGTGGAGTCAGAACCATCCCATAATTGACCCTCTGACAGATTTTCAGAGGCAATTAATCTCACAGAAGAGGTTTGCCCATCCTTCTTCACAGAGCAGCTAGTGGATTTGAACAGTGCACCTTCAGGATCACAACCACAGCTTCCTTGGGGACACCAAAACCTACTAAATTCTCTTATGATGTGGTGCAGGAGACACTCACAGAATTGGCTAGACCTTGAGCACTCAAAGCGTGGATTTGGGACAGAGAATATAATTATTATTGGAGTTATTGTTGTTGTTGTTGTTGTTATGTGCCATCGAGTCGTTTGCGACTCATAGCGACCCTATGTACAACAGCCCTAAACCCTGCTCTATCCTGTGCCAATCGCAAGGCCTCTGACACACCTATCCCGATTACCCAGTCACTGAATCAATCTACCTCATAGAGGGCCTTTCCCTCCTGCGCCGTCCCTCCACCCTCCCAAGCATGATGTCCTTCTCCAAGGACCGGTCTCTCCTCACAACATGTCCGAGTATGTTAACTGGAGCCTCAGAATCCTTGCCTCCAAGAGCCACCCAGTTTAACCCTTTCCAGGACGAATCTGTTTGTTTTCCTAGCAGTCCATGGTGTTCTCAATACTCTTCTCCAGCACCACAGCTCAAAGGCATCAATTCTCCTTCCATCCTCCTTGGTCACTGTCCAGCTCTCTGATGCATAACAAGGGATTGTGAAGACCATGGCCTGTATCAAAGGCACTTTAGTCTCCAGAGAGACACCATTGCTCTTCAGTACTTTGGAGAGGTCCCTAACAGCAGACTTTCCCAAGGCAATGTGCCTTTTAATTTCCTGGCTAGTGGTGCCAACAGTGTTGACTTTGGAACCAAGCAAACTAAAGCTGTGTACAATCTCAATCTCTTCACCATCCATCCTGATGTTGCCAATTGGTCCAGTGGTGAGAATCTTTGTCTTCTTGACATTGAGCCAAATTAGTGTCATATTGGAGGCTGCAGTCCTTGACCCTCTGGAGCAGGCGCTTCAGGTCCTCTTCATTTTCAGCAAGCAGGGTTGTGTCGTCTGCATAACACAGATTGTTAATAGATCTACCACCAATCCTGACACCACACTTCTCATAGATCCCGGCTTCTCAGATAATCTGCTCTGCATACAGGTTGAAAAGGTATGGAAATAGGACACATCCCTGGCATACACCCTTCCCAATTTTGAACCATGTGGTGTTAACCCTGCCCTGTTCTAACGACTGCCTCTTGGTCCAAGTATAGGTTTCGCATTAGGATGATTAAATGTTCTGGGAATCCCATTCTTCTCAGAGTCAGCCATGGTTTGTTATGATCCACACAGTCAATCTGTTTCAATGTAGTGTACATTATTTATCCCTTCTTTTCTTTGTTCCTCCCAACCCTGATGTCAGTCCTGTTTTATAACAGTGACATTATGCAATATTTGTCCATTTGTGACTGAGATATTTCAGTCAGCATAATGTCTTCCAGAGTCACCCATTTTGTATAATATTTCATGAGTTCCTTGTTTTTCAATGCAGCATAATATTCCATTGTGTGAGTAAACTACAAATTCTCTATCCATTGGTTTGTGAATGAACACTTGGGTTTTTTCCAACTCTTTGTTATTGTGAACAAAGTAGCAATAAAAATGGGTGTGCATATATCTGTTTTGGGTCACAGTTCTGGCTTTCTTTAGGATATATTCCCAGTAGTGGAACTGCTGGGTGAAATGGTATTTCTATTTGAGAATGCACCCAGACTTACTAAAAACCAGAAATGGCATTTTAACAAGATCTTCAAGAGATTTGTTTTGTATGCAGAATAAAGACCCAGAAGTACTAAACTAGATCTCTAGATCTCACTCAGCTTCCAAGGAATGATGCTTCATGATGAATTGTTCAAAGACTTAAATGACTAAAGGCTTAACTGAATCCAGACTCGGTTCATTGACATTAAGACAGAAGTGATTCATGGCTGAGCCTCCAGCAGGTTTTCAGAGGCTGTAAATCTCATGGGAGGTCTTGCCCATCTTTCTCTCAAGGATGTCATTGTTGTTTTTCATTCAATTGGAACTGAGCTATAGCTGACCCTCCAGTGTGTTTTCAGAGACAATTAATCACAGGGGAAAAGATTGCTCAAATCTCCAAAGAAGTGCTACTTTGGGGTTATCAGCACCACTCCCTACAGACTCCAGCATTAGAGTTCCCTTTTAGAATTAAGCTAGAATTAGCTTAGCTTTTTTCTCTTGAACCTCTTTACTACTACAGACCCTATAGATCCATATAGTCAAAGATCATCATAGATGATATGACGTTACAGTCTTCTTAATGTCATCTTTTATGTTGAATGCATGTCAAATAAGAAAAAGGGAGAAAGAATCATTTATAGTAGCAATGAGATACCACTCATGACATTTTATAAATGCATCACAATTGTATGCCAATAAGGTCTCTTTATTTCACCTCCAAATAAAACAAATATTTTAGTCCTGCTATAGAGATGAAGAAACAGAGAGTTAAAAGTTAAGATATGTTTAAAGATTACACCCCCTGTAAGTGGTGGAATTATGATTACAATCATGGACTACGTAACTACCTTCTCTTTCTTTCAAGACTACATATGCATATTTAAGAAATGTTTATCATTGCGAATCCTTATGAGCCATCAATTGTCTTTCCATGATAGTCACATGCCTTTAAATCTGTCTGTATCTAACACTTTCTAGTGAAAACTCCTCTTCTCATATCTCTTGGTCAATAAGAGAACAACTCTTGAGTGCTTTCAGATATGGTCCTCACAGCCTCTAAAGAATCCTTACATCTACTTCGAACTCACTAATAAAAATAAGCTTTCCTTCTCAGCTTCTTGAGAGATTAGTTTATTTTCTATAGATCTGATGGAGAAGATGTTCTTCACATCAGTTGGGGTCTATCATTGGAAATCCTTGTGAAGGAGCCACAAATTCAATTGAGTATAAACAAAGAGCACTGGACTTTCAGTCCAAATATCTGTTGTTAACTGTTAGGTGCCGTCAAGGTGACTATCACTAATAGTGACCCTACGAACAATAATCAGAATCCTGCCTTATCTTATGCTGTCCTCTTCATCTCTGCTGCAATTGAGCCCATTGTTCCTGCCACTGTGTCAGTCTATCGCATTGAGAGTTTTCCTCTCCTTCACTGACCTTCCACATTTCTGAATATGATGGTTTTTTCCAAAGGGTTGCTCCTTGGAAATGACTTAAGTATGCGATACAAAGTTTCTCCATCCTTCCTTCCAAGGATCACCCTGGCTGCACCCTCTTTAGTATATATGTTTGCACTTTTGACAGTCTATTTGACAGGATATTGAAACCTCTTCTGTTAGCACCACAACTCAAAATTATCAGTTTTCATTATTGTCCAACTCTCAGATACAAAGCAAGAAATTGAAAAGACACGGGTTCAATTAGATGTACCTTAGTCTTTAAGCCTACATTCTTGCTCTTCAGCACACTGGAGAGATCCTTGACTTCAGTATAGGCCAAAGCAGTATGTATTTTGATTTTCTAACGGCTGATACCAAGTATGTTTATTGTGGATCCAAGTAAGACTGAATCATTGACTATTTCAATCTTTTCTTCAACTGTCATGTCATTGTTATTGAACTCAGTGCTGAGGACTTTTGTCTTCTTGATGTTGAGGTATTGTCTATACTAAAAGCTATATGTTTTATCTTATATAGCAAGAGTTTTAAGTCTTCCTCACCTTCAGTAAGCATGTTGCATACTCTACCTCATACAGGTTGATGAAGCTCCCCCCAGTCCTGATGCCACATTTCTCTTCACAAAGTCCAGCTTCTCAAATGATTTTCTCAGCAGAGAGGTTGAATAGGTATGGAGAAAGAATGCAGCCCTTACGTAATGTACCCTTCTCTTGATTATATATGCTAAACATCTAGATCCTAAAATCATTATGTGACTCAACTTCATTCCTCTGAAACTTGAATATGATCACCCTGCAAATAAAGGTGCTAAGCCCTCCCTTGTCTACCTACCTCATAATATTGCTCTGGAGACCCGAGTAACTATGTCTACATGAATTTGTTTTATTAACTTTTTATTACCCACCCATCCACTCCTTTGAGTCTATTCCTACTCACCACCTTTCATCAAGTTTCTTGCTAAGGAAGACTGTCTCATCTTTCTCCCACAGAGCAGCTGGTTGTTATGCACTGACCTTTAACTTAGGAGCCAACACATAATCCATTACATTGCCAGGGCTTCCAAGCTAATAAGAGCCACAGAAATAAGGCATCATTTTAAAGAAATGATTAATATTTAGTGGTTTTTGATTGTGTCCATTCAGTAAACCTTGAAGTACATTTCCTAGAATTTTTTTTTTTACCTGTTAGGTTTGGTCAGGAGGGACAAGAAAACTTTACAAAGTAGAGTTAAATGCAATCATACTGTTGTTCTTATTGTTGTTGTTATTTGCCATCAAGTCACCTGCAACTCAGAGCGACCCTAGGTACAACATTTCTAAAACTTGGCTTATTTTGAGCCAGTCTCAGTGATTCCAGCGCATCTGTATCAATCCATCTCATCCAGGGTCTTCCCCTCCTGTGCGGTCCTTCCACCTTTCCAAGCATGATGTCCTTTTCCAAGGACTCATCCATTCTAGTCACATGCCAAAAGTATGTGAAGAGGAACTCTGAAATCCTAGCCTCTAAGGAGAAACTTGATTTCACTGTCTCTAAGACAGACCTATATGTTTTCTTGGCAGTCCATGGTATGTTCAAAACTCTTCTTTAGCACCACAATTTGAAGACATCAATTTTTTCCCTGTCATCTTTAGTCATTGTCCATCTCTCTAATGCATAGCAAGTAATTGTGAAGAACATGGCCTGGATTAGGTGCACCTTAGTCTCTAGACTGACATCATTGCTTCTCAGTACTCTAGAGAGGTCCTTGACTGCAGATTTTTCCAGTGCAATTAATCTTTTGATGTTCTGACTGCTGGTGCTAAGTGTTGATTGTGGAGCCAGGCAAGCTGTAATCATTAACAACCTCAATCTCCTCTCCATCTATCATGGTGCTGCCAGTTGGCCCAGTGCTGAGAATCTTTTTCTTCTTGATGTTGAGCTTCAGTCCATATTGAAAACTGCAGTCCTTGACCTTCTGCCGGAAGCACTTCAGGTCATCTTCAGTTTCAGCAAACAAGGTTGTGTCATCTGCATAACATAGGCTGTTGATGAGTCTTCTTTAGATCCTGATGGCACATTCTGTCTCCTAAAGCCCAGCCTCCCAAATGATCTCTTCTGCATCTAGACTGAAAAAGTAGGGAGACAGGATGCACCCCTTCCTAATTTTGAACGATGCAGTGTTTCCTTGCTCTGTTCTGAGGACTGCTTCCTGATCTGAGTATAGGTTTTGCATGAGCAGTCAAGTGTTCTGGGATTCTCATTCTCTTCCCAGTTAGCCACAGTTTGTTGTGATCCACACAGCCAAATACCTTTGCACAATCAATGAAATGCAGAGACAAATTCATCTGGTACTCTTTGCTTTTTACCAATATTCATCTGACATCAGCAATAATGTCTCTAGTGCCATGGCCTCTTTTAAACCCAGCTTTTATTTCTGATAGTTCTCTGCTGATGATTTTGCTTGCATGTGATATTGTTTGATAATTTCCACATTATGTCGGGCCACCTTTTTTTGGAATGAGAATATATATTAATCTCTTCCAGTCAGTTGGTCAGGTAGTTGTCCTAGAAATTTCTTGGCACAACCTGGTGAGCACATCAAGGGCAACATTTGTTTGTTGAAATATGCTAATAATAGGGAGCTCTGGTGGCTTAGTGGCAAGAAGCTGCACTGCAATCCCAGAGGCGCACAGTTCAAATCCATCAGATGCTCCACTGGAGAAGGAGGGACAATCTCCTGTACCAGTCAGATCCAGTTTGACAGTACACTCACACAAATAATAACTTTTTTTAAAATGTCAATGGTATTCATTCAATTCCTGGGGCCTTATTTTTTTTTCCAATTTCTTCAAGTGCAGCCTGCACTTTCTTCCTTCATCACCATTGCCTCATGATCATATGTTGTTTCATGAAATTCTTCTGTGTCAGCCAATTCTTTTTTGGTACAGTGACTATGTATACACCTTCCATCTTCTTTCAATGCACCCTGGATCATTCAATATTCTGCCCATAGCATCCTTAAGTATTGCAACTTGAGGCTTGAATTTGTTTTTTAGCTCCTTTAGCTTAAAAAATGCTTACATATATAATGGCTATATATCAACTATGTAGATTATTGGCACATAGTAAATTCTCCATAAAAATAGTCACAATTGACAAATACGTTTTGTATTAAAGTAAAAGGGAATTTTATTACCCATATAGCATATGGTATAGTATATCCAATAAAAATAAAATGCAAAATACTAAAAAGAAAATGACAATAAAAAGTACTTTAAAAAAGAAAAATATTTGGCATATATACTATTGCAAAAACTGCATTTCAAGCTAAATAAATTAACAATTTAATTTTTAAAAGACTAAAAAGAAGAAAGAAAAGAAAAAGGAAAGAAATGCCAAGCAAGTTCAGCCTTTTTGATTTTCTGACTCCACCTCCTGGCACATTTCATTATAATACTTTGCTTTGTCTTCTTGAGCTGCCCTTTGAAATCTTCTATTCAGCTCCTTTACTTCTTGACTTTTTTCTTCTTTGCTCTGACTTCTTGGTGTTCTAGTGCAACATTCAGTCTCTTCTGACATCCATTTAGGTCTTCTTCCTCTGTCTTTGTAATGACCTTTTGCATTCTTTGTGGATGATATGCTTGACATCTTCCACAGCTCATCTGGTCTTTGTTGATTAGTGTTCAAGGCCTCAAATCTGTTCCTAAGTTGGTTTTAAAATTCAGATAGGATAGAATCAAGATCAAAGTTTGCTTCCTATGGATTTTATTTGACCTTTACCTTAAATTTGAACTTGCGTATAAGTAGTTGATGGGCTGTTATGCAATTAACACCCAGCCTAGTTTTCACTGCTGATACTGAACTTCTCCAAGGATTCCTTCTACAGATGTAATAGATCTGACTCCCGTGCAAATCATCAAGGAAAATTCATGTGTTTCTTATAAAAAGTATTTGCAATGAATAAACAATTGATTGTGAAGAATTCTATCATTCTACCTCCAGCCTTATTTATGCCATCAATTCCATGTTTTCTGATCCATCCTTCTTCCTGGTTCCCAAGGTTTGCATTCCAGTCTCCCATTATTATTAATGCATCTTAGTTGCATATTCAACCAATTTCTGACTGTAAAAGTTGGTGGAAATTATCCATTTCCTCCTCTTTAGAACTGGTTGCTCATGCATAAATACGAACAATAGTAGTATTAATAGCTCTTCCTTACATATATATGGATATTATCCTGTCACTCACAACATTATACTTCAAGATGGATCTAAAAGAACCATTGTTATTTCTTACCTTTTCATCTACTGCATAGTAGATCATAAGATCATCTGAGTCAAAATGCCCCACATCAATCCATTTCATTTTGCCAATACTAAAACTTGAACTTTACATTTGACAGGCACTGAGGTGGTTCATTATTGGGTGGTTGATGTCCTGCTTCGTTGATGTTGTGGGGCAGCAATTGGGCCTGAGGCTTTGTTTACATTTCAAGGTTTTATCCACCTGAGTACTGGGTGCACACAAAGTTAGGTGGTAGAAAGCACCAGCATCTCCTACAAGTTGCTTACAATATCAAAGTTGGAGTTGGTGGGAGACAGAAAAAGATTGCAGTTCTTTTTTTTTATTACTTTTTTAAAATTCTTTATAATTTTTCCATGTAACATTTCAGAAAAACTTGTATTTTAAAATCTAAGTCCCTTGCTTTTTCATAACTTTTCACAAGTAACTTGTGGTTTCAGTGTCAACAGGTCTGTGCAGGATCTAAAGGTTAGATTTTGTGGCTCACATGAAATTCAGGTAACAAAAGTTAGAAATAGTCCATTGGTAACTGGTACTCCTTTGTTAGTAATCTATATTTTTCTTTCTCTAGTTTATAAGATTTTCTCTCTCATTTGGCTTTCTATAGTTTTATTACGATGAAGTGAATTTCCTCTTTTTTTTATCCTCTTTGGCATGTGTTGGGCGCTTTTAATTTGTGGGTTTAGTTCTGAAAAATTATCTGTACATATTTTTGTTAAATGTGCCTCTATCCTATTTTCTATCTCTTTTTCTAAAATTTACATTGAAGTAATATAGGTCTTATAAATTACTAATATAGTAATTTTAGGTCTTTTTTGTGGTGAGTGTGTAGGGATCTCATGTTTTATTGTGATTTTAATGAATGTGTACAGAAAGATTCTTATTCACTCACTGTTGAGTATTTTCCGCCCTCACCCTCCGTTTCCTTTTCCCCCGTCCACTTTGCTGTGCATCTCTTATCCCTGATTGTTGCCATACATATAATGTCTAATCATACATTCCTTTCAGAGAGATCTTCCCCTCTTCTGTTCCAATGCAGTGTAAATGATCAAGCTTTACTTGGTCACTGTTGTTGTTGTTGTTGTTATTGTTTTTATGTGCCATCAAGTCACCTGTGACTCATAGTGATCCTATGTATAACAGCCCTAAACCCTGCTCTATCCCATGCCAATCTTATTGTTTCTGACACACTTACCCCCATTACCCCATCGCTAAATCAGTCTATCTCATTGAGGGTCTTCCTCTTCTGCGCTGTCCCTCCACCCTCCCAAGCATATTCTGCAAGGACTGGTCCCTCCCTGCAACATGTCCAAAGCATGTCAAATGAAGCTTCAGAATCCTTGCCTAAAGGGAGCAGCCTAGTCTCACCCTCTCTAAGATGAACCCATTTGTATTCTAGCAGTCCATGATATGGCAATACTCTTCTCCAGCACCACAGCTCAAAGGCATCAATTCTCCTTCTATCCTTCCTAGTCATTGTTCAGCTCTCTGATGCATAGTTTCTAAGAACATGGCCTGGATCAGGCTCACCTTAGTCTCCAGACTGACATCGTTGCTCTTGAGTACTTTAGAGAAGTCTTTGACAGAAGACTTTTCCAGTGCAATTTATCTTTTCATTTTCTGGCTGTGGGTGCCAAAATTGTTGATTATGTAGCCAAGCAAACTAAAGTGGTTAATAATCTCAATCTCTTGACCGTCTATCATGATGTTGCCAATTGGCCTAGTGGTAAGAATCTTTGTTTTCTTGATGCTGAATATCAATCCATATTGAAGGCTGCAGTCCTTGACCTTCTGCAGCACACATTTCAGGACCTCCTCAGTTTCAGCAAGCTGGGTTGTGTCATCTGCATAATACAGATTGCTAATGAGTCTTCCTCCAATTCTGATGCCACATTTCTCCTCAAAGAGCCCAGCCTCCTGAATAATCTGTTCTGCATATAGAATGAAAAGGTAGGACAAATCCCTGGTGTACACTCTAGCCAGTTTTGAACCATGCAGTATTTTCTTGTTCTGTTCTGAAGACTGCCTCCTGGTCCAAGTATAGGCTTAGCATAAGTTTGATCAACTGTTCTGGAATTCCCATTTTTCTCATAGTCAGCCACAGTTTGTTGTGGGCCACACAGGCAAATGTCTTTGCATAGTCAATGAAACACAGACATTCCTCTGGTACTCACTGCTTTCAGCCAAGATCCTTCTAACATTAGCCATAATATCTCTAGTACCTCAGCCTCTTCTAAACCCAGCCTGCACTTCAGGCAGTTCTCGGTTGATGTGTTGTTCTAGTCGTTTTTAGATAATCTTTAGCAGAATCTTGCTTACATGTAATATCAATGATATTGTTCGATATTTCCACACTCTGTTGGTTCACCTTTCTTTGGAATGGGAACAAATATAAATCTCTTCCAATCTGTTGGTCAGGTGGTTTTCCTTCAGATTTTTTGCCACAACTTAGTGAGTATATCCAGGGCTAATAATTCTGAATTTTCTTCACAGGTTCCAGTTTTGCATTGTTTTCCAAAATCTGTAACTGTCAGTTGGTTGACAAATAACAATTATAGGCCTGTCACCAGATGCAAAGAAAACAGCTTTGTATAGATTTCTCTGCCACCTTTCACAGCTTCACCAGTTCCCAAGGATACAGTCTCTATTTCACATCACCTGTGGTTGCTCTTCTTTCCTCAACCGCAAATAAATGCACAATCAAAATTAAAGATAAGAAAACATAAAAGATGCCTTGATTTCCTTTGAAACTAAATATGTTACAACACTATATTTCATATTCAGTAAAGTTCACATACTTTGGAAAAGAAATCACGTTTTATATTTGCAAAAACATTGATACAAGCACACACAGAGTACAGTATCTAACAATGTGCCTTGCACAAAGGAGTTACTAAGTATAATGATGTGGTGGTGTTTGTTGCTGTGTTCCATCGAGCTGGATCTGATCCATAGCTGACCCTTAGGTGGGTTCTCAGTAGCAGTTAATCTCATGGAAGGAAATTGCCCCTCCTTCTCCCATGGAGGAGGAAGTGGCTTCAAACCACATACCTTCGGGGTTGAAGCTCTGCTTCTTGCCACTAGGCCACCGGAGCTGAGCATATATAATATTCAAACATGCACATACGCACACACACACAAACTTAAAATCTTATCTCAATCAAGTGTACCTTGTCAAAGGTACAATATCAGGATTTACTAATTAGAAGTTTGTCCAGAAATTTTGCCTTCCACTTTATTCCCTGAGTAACTAAGTTCTTATCAGTTCTTAAAAATCCAATACTCCATGCATTTTCTAAATGTGAAATCAACATTCCAGTGGATTGGTTTACAGCATTATAGTTAGATGCTGTATCTCTCCTTGGAAAACATGTTTGTCGAGGGCAGACTTAGCATGAGTGTTGATCCAAGGACTGATAATCCAGGCAGAACCCGCCTCTTTTTGGTATTACCTGTGTGCTCAGGACCTTTGTACTTCTCTGAAATTAACATTCTTCATCCATAAAACAGGAATAAGAGTATCTATTTCACAAGATTATTGCAAATATTGCATGTGAGATGGCAAATGAAAAAATATTTAGTGAAATAATAGCATAATAAAAGATTGTGATCTTTTAAAAACATTATATTAAGGGAGCTCTGGTGGCCTAGTGGCAAAGAACTGCACTGCAATCCTAGACGTACTCTGTTGTAATCCACCAGATGCTCTGCTGGAGAAGGAGGGACAGTCTCCTCCTGTATCAGTCAGATCTGATTTGACAGTACAC
>NW_006399949.1:4583134-4598329 GCF_000299155.1 Elephantulus edwardii
GCACAGGACAGAGCAGAGTTTAGAGCTGTTGTGCATAGGGTCTCTATGAGTCGCAAGCGACTCAACAGCACATAACAACAAAGAGACAAACTGTGGATTATGATGATGTTGTTGTTAAGTGCTGTGGAGTCACAGGAGACTCATAGTGACCCTATGAAGGAGAGACTTCAACCCTTGGGTGTCTCTCATCCTCTCTCCAGGTTCGTAGGCAAGCTATTATGGAAGTGGATGCCACTCCTGATACTAAGCTTGTTTTAATCGGGGAGCTCTACCCCACTCTCTGTCTGCATTGGGAAACCAACCATTAACTCATATGACACATCAGTGTCACGGAGTTCAGCCTCACAGCAACCACAAGTGACCGCTGTGTGGCAAGTGGACACACCAGGGCTGTACGACCTAGAGGAATGTCTCAACAAAAACAGTGAAAGACAGGCCCGAGGGCTGGGGGTTAAAAGTCACCCACCTTTGGCTTGGTAGCATCGCTTTCTGTCCACTGGGGATTATAATGATATTGGGGTTAAATTTTGGCTCTAACACTAATTGTGTGACCTTAGGTAAGTCACAAAACCTCTCATTTTCAGTTCTTCTTTAAAATAAATTAATAATATCGTCCTCTTAAGAATTCTGGGAAGATGACATAAAATCAATCATATATGAAGTTTTTCATAATGCCTGGCACTTAGTAATGATTATTGTTGTCGTTGTTATGTAAAATTGAATTAACTATGACTCATAGTGACCCTATGCACAATAGCACTAACCCCAGCTCTATTCTGAATCTATCTCACTGTCTTTGACACTACCCTCATACCCAAGTTACTGTGTCGATCCATTGCAATTGAGGTGTTCTTAATATACCCTTTCTCGACAGACATATATGTTTAGACGCACACATACACACAAAATCAAAAGGAAATATTATTTACCCGTGCAACAAAGTACTTCCGTGACACATAAGACTTGTGGTAAGGATTGGGGTAGAGTGTTGATTCAGTCACACTTAGCTGTCTTGAAATCTTTGTTGGTGTGCAGTCCTTGCCTGAGTCCACCTCCTCTGTAGACAGATGATCCATCTCGGAGGATTGGTCATCTCCTTCTGACTTCAGTGATACGGGCTGGAAACCTTCAAAACTTCCAATTGTTGACATTTCTTCAGCCTATCAAAGCAAAGGAACCAATGTCTTACTAAAAAAAAAAAAAAGAAACAAAACCAAATCTGTGTTCCAACTTTTGAAAAACAGGTTAAAATGTTATTAAATAAGCAATGTCCATGAAAGCAACAAACTTGCACAAAATAGAAGCCCTCATAAATGCACCTTCATAACATAGTTTCCTAAATATCAACTATGGTTTGCATGGCAATTTATTAGGGGGTGGAATGGGGAACAAGAAGCAGAGACACTTTGGAGACAGAAAAAGACTACAAGTCATTCCATTTCTCAACCTCAATCAGAAGACAGGAAGTTGAATTGGGAGAGGAACTTGAGATATTTATCAGACAATTTCTTCCAAGAATTCTGAGCCTTTTTGGTTGAAAACAAATCAGGCTACAGGTACACTTAAGGTTAGGAATCCATAAAGATGCATCTTCTCACTTATTTCTTGGGTTTATCTAGCATGAAGAGAGGACACAAAAAGATCTGAAACTGAGCATCTAATAATAGTCTAATTCTAAAAATATAACCCGAAGAAATGAGTTAGAAAAATGGTCAAATAATTTAGATAAATGTGTGTGCATGCATACACACATACACATGTATATTTTTTTCATCATCTTTTATCTAATGGTATTAGATGCTTTCTAGTTGACTATGACTCATAGTGACCCTATGAACAGCATATCCTTACAATCTATTATACACTTGAATTCATTTTTAGACTCACTGCATAGCTCAGTTTTGCTGAAAACTTTTCTCTCTTTTTCTGACTCTCCACTTTCCCCAACATGTCATTTTTCAAAGGACTGGTCCTTCCTAACAATATGTTCAAAGTATGTCAATTGAGGGTTGGTTGGGTTTTTTTTCTCTATCTTTGTCTCTAAGGAACATTCTGGTTACGCTTTTCCCAAGACATATTTGTTTGTTCTTTTGGCAGTCTATGAAATGTTCAAAACTCTTCTGCAAAACTACAACTCAAAGGTATCAATTATTTTACTATCATATTTATTCATCATCCAACTTTCATATGTATAGCAACTAACTGATCAACTAATTGGCTTGGATCAGGTGCACCTCAGTCTTTAAACTAACATTGTTGTTCACATTTTCTCTATGCAATACATCTTTTGATTCCTTGACTATTGGTACCAAAGGTGTTGATTGTGGATCCAAACAAATGAAACTGTTGACAATTTCAGTTTTTTCTCAATCTATGATGATGTTGTTTATTGGCCCAGACATGAACAATTTTATTTTCTTCATGTTGAGATTTAATCCATGTTGAAGTTTTTTATGTTCTGAAGCAAGTGGATTTTGTTGTTGTTGTTTTTAATTTTTTCTGATTTATTTACAAAGTTTGACTACATTATTTTTCACAAAAGATTCTTCTCATTTCCTTCACCCCATCAAATTGTGCAACCCTATGATTAACACCCTCCCCTCCCCATCCACACCCTTCTATTTCCACACACGCCCCCCCCACCATGGATCCTCATGGATACTCATTCTACAATAACGGTTTTATAAGTATTTGTCCTTTTGGGACTGAGTCAGTTCACTCACCATAATGTTCCCCAGTCCCTTCCAAGTTAGGTCATAATTTATTAAATCATTGCTCCCGCATGCTGTATAGTAATCTATTGTATGAATGTCCCACAAATTCTCAATCCATTCTTTTGTGGTTGAACATCTGTGCTGTTTCCATGTTCTTGTGACGGCAAATAAATGCTGCTATGAACATTGGTGTACAAGTTTCCATTTGAGCCTCAGTTCTCATTTTATTGGGGTATATTGCAAGCAGTGGAATAGCTGGGTCATATGGAATTTCTATGTTCAGCTTTTTGAGGAATCGCCAAACTGCCTTCCAGAGTGGTTGTACCATTGTAGAATACCACCACCAATGTGAAGAGTTCCTATCTCACCACATCCTCTCCAACATTTTTTACTTGATTTTTTTTTTTAATTTAGCCACTGCTACTTGAGTGAGATGGTATCTCATTGTGGTTTTAATTTGCTTCTCTCTTATTGAAGTAATTTGTAGCATTTCTTCATATGTCTGTTTGCATTTGAATATCTTCCTCCACATCTCACATCACACACAAAATTCACCTCAAGGTAGATTAGAGACTTGGGGGTAAAGCCCAAAACCATAAAGTTCATAAGAGACAAACTGGGATCAAACTTAGAAGTTCTAGTCTACAGTATAAGGAGACTGCCAAATATAGCCAGATATATATAATCTGAAGAGGATAAAATTGATGAATGGGACCTTCTAAAGATAAAACCCTGTGTTCATCAAAACTTTTTTTTCCCAGCAGGGTGAAAAGAAAACCTACTGACTGAGAACAAACAGTTGGCAATACCATCTCAGACAAGAGTCCCATAATGAAAGTTCATAGCATTCTCCTGGGTCTCCACAAGAAAAAATACTGACAACCCAATTACAAATGAACAAAAGACATGAACACTAAGCAAGTATTTTAAGTCCTCCTCACTTTCAGCAAGCAAAATTGTGTCATCTGCCTAACGCAGTTTGTTATGAGTCTTTTTCCCCATCCTAATGTCACATTCTACATCACAAATTACCAATTTCCAAATTATCTGCTCAGCATACAGATTGAATAGGTATGGCAGAAGGAAACAGCTCTGATACACTTCTTTCTTGATTTTAAATCATTCAGTGTTCCCTTGCACTGTTAAGATAATAGCTTTTTGGTCTGGGTATAGGTTTTCTATTAGCACAATTGAATGTTCTGGGATGTCTATTATTCTCAATGTTAGCAATAATTTTTTGGGGATCCACAGTCAAATGCCTTTGTATAGTGAATAAAACACAAAAAAAACCCCATCATCTTTGCATTCTCTCCTTTGAGTAAAGATCCATCTGAGATCAGCAATTACACTGCTGCTGCTGCCATAGCCTCTTCTAAATTCAGCTTGAACTTCTGTAGTTCTCTGTCAGTGTACAGTTCTAGCCTTTAAAAAATAATCTTCAGCAAGATTTTGCTTGCATGAGGTATTAAACTATTTGGTAATTTCTGCATTCTGTTGGATCATCTCTTTTGGGAATGGGAACATTTATTAATCTCTTGTCATTTATTCCAATCAACTGGCCACGTGCCTGTCTTCCAGGGTTCTTGGCATAGCCTGGTGGGCACATCCTGGTCTGCATCTGTTTGTTGAAACTTTTCAACTGATATTCCATCAAACTTTGGTGCCCTAGAGATAAAGAGCTACACTGTCCATCCAAAGGTATGTGGTTCAAATTCACCAGCTGCTCCAAGGGAGAAAGATCACAATCTCCTCCTATGAGATTTATGGCCTCTGAAAACCCACTGGAGGATTAGTTATGAATTGGTTCTGATTCAATGGCATACAACAGCACTGTCCTACAGGATCCCTATTAACATTGTTCTTTTACAAATGGACAAATAAAATATTAAATAAGATACAAGTAATATTCTTAAATCAAATTACAAGTAGTAAAACACAAGATAGTCATCAAAAAGATATTAATTAAAAATATGAATATAAAGTTTATCTTGAAAGTATGTCAGGTGAAGCTTCAGAATCCTTACCTACAAGGAGCAGCCTGATTTCATCCTCTCAAGGGCAAATTTGTTTGTTCTCCTAGTAGTCCATAGTATATTCAATACTCTTCCCCAGCACCACACCTCAAAGGCATCAACTCTCCTTCTATCATCTCTAGTTATTTTCCAGCTCTCTGATGCATAGCAAGCAATTGCTAAGACTGTAGCCTATATCAGGTGCACCTTAGTCTCAAGAGTGACACCATTGCTCTTCAGTACTTTGGAGAGGTCTCTGACAGCCAACTTTCCTGATGCCTTTTTATTTCCTGGCTGCTGGTACCAAGAATGTTGATTGTAGAGTCAAGCAAACTAAAGCTGTTAACAATCTCAATCTTTTCATCATCTATCATGATGCTGCCAATTGGCCGAGTGGTGAGAATCTTTGTTTTCTTGATGTTGATCTTCAATCCATATTGAAGGCTGCAGTCCTTGACCTTCTGCAGCACACATTTCAGGTGCTTCTCAGTTTCAGCAAGTTAGGTTATGTCACCTGCATAATGTAGATTGTTGATGAGTCTTCCTCCAATCCTGATGCCACAATTCTCCTCATAGAGCCCAGCCTCCTGGATAATCTATTCTGTACATAGATTGAAAAGGTATGGAGATAGGACACATCTCTGGTGTACAGCCTTCCCAATTTTGAACCATGCAGTATTTTCTTGATCTGTTCTGAAGACTGCCTCCTGGTCCAGGTACAGGTCAGAGTCAGCCCCAGATTGTTGTGATCCACACAGTCAAATGCCTTTGCATAGTCAATGAAACACAGATAGACATTCCTCTGGTACTCCCTGCTTTCAGCCAAGATCCATCTGACATTAACTATAATATCCCTAGTATCATGGCCTCTTCTAAATCCAGGCTGCACGTCAGGCAGTTCTCTGTTGATGTGCTGTTATAGTTGGTTTTGTATAATCTTCAGCAGAACCTTGCTTGCGTGTGATATCAATGATACTGTTTAATAACTTACATGTTCTGTTGGGTTACCTTCCTTTGGAATGGGAACAAATATAGATCTCATCCAGTCAGTTGGCCAGGTCTTCCAGATTTCTTGGCACAACATGGTGAGCACATCCAGGGCAATGTCTGTTTGTTGAAATATGTCAATCCATATGCCGTAAATTCCTACTGCCTTGTTTTTTTGCCAATTTTTCAGAGTAGCTTGAATTTCCTCCTTCATCACCACAGGCTCTTGCTCATATATTGTTTCAAGAAATTCTTCTGTGTCCACCAATTCCTTTTGGTACAATGGCTGTATATTCTATCTTCTTTTAATGCTTCCTGGATCATTTAATATTCTGCTCAAGGTATCCTTAAGTATTGCAACTTGAAGTTTGAATTTGTTCTTCAGTTCATTCAACTTAAGAAATGCTGAGCAAGTTCAGCCCTTTTGATATCTGACTCCAGCATCTAGCACATTTCCTTGTAATATTTTACTTTGTTTTCCCATGCTGCTCTCTGGAATCTTCTGTTCAACTCCTTAATATCTTGATTTCTTCCCTGACTTCTCGGTGCTCCAGTGCAATATTTCAAAGTTTCTTCTGTCATCCCCCTTGGTCTTTTCTTCCTCCTCTGTCTTTGTAATGACCTTTTGAGTAAATGTTTCCTTTTGGGGAATTTATAATTTAATATTTGCTTTCTAGGAAAAATAATATTTTTCATTTTGACAATATTTTGTATCTTGTGTTATTAGAGATGAGCATTACAAACATCATAGAGTGGTTGATGCCAATGCGTATGCTTATCTCATTCCTAGCAATGTAAAGGCTGGTGCAAGTTTAAGGCTCAGCTTGCTTGTATATGCATTGCGATGATACAGACCTATACATAAAGCTGGTTACTGTCTTGATTTCCATCTCTCTGAGGATCACATAGTTAGTGGGACCCAATAATGGGTGCAACTGGATAGTGGTGGCACACCTCCACGTTCCAATAAAGATTCCCAGTAGAAATTTCCATCTATCCATCTCTCCATATCTAACCATCTTAATAGTACACTGTCCTGTAGCAAGACTGGATCCTTTGAGTTTCAGAATAATCTTTACAAGCTGGATTCACAAAAGGCAGAGAATTAGCCTGTGCAAATGTGTCAGAGATTGTGAGGATGGCATGGGATTGGACAGGGTTCAGATTTGTTGGTCATAGGATTGCATTGAGTTGTAGTAGGCCTGAGAGCATGTAATAACAAGAGTCTGTGCTAAAAAGATGCAGGGTGTGAAAAAGCTGGAGTGTGTGTGAGTGTGTGTGTGTGTGTGTGTGTGTGTGTGTGTGTGTGTGTTATCAGTGAGGTACTTTGGCCCAGATACTTGCTCTGCTTAGAGCAGATCTGCCACTTCTCTTACAGTGGGTGCTGGAAAGAAACGCATTTCTAGAGTTCCCTGTAACCTGTGAAGGAAAACTTGTGCCGTTGGGGAAGGAAAGCCTGCTTCTGTATTTGCAGCACTGCGAACACACGCCTAACAACAGACATCTGTGATAAGCTCCTGTGCCTGGAAAACAGAGGGAGGATTTAATTAGCACTGCTTCCTCTCCCTCAGGCTGTCTGCTCTGGAAACAGTCAGGGAGCCAGAGGGATCCAAGACCTAGCTGTCTGAGATCCAGGAAACAAGGAAACTCAGCTCAATTTAAATTCTTACCGTCTTGAATAGTAGGAGACTTAAGTGAAGCCAGCCCAACGCAGAATGATCTGAGCTCCCGCTCTGTTCTAGCCACTGAGACATCCTGGATAATGTAAGGAATGTAACCTTTTCAATAAGCTTCCATCTGAGAGAAATGCTACCATATTTAAGTTCCCTATTCGCCTTCTCATTGCTGCACCAAACAATTCCTTTAGGGCCAAGTCAATTTAAAATTGCCCTTTTATTATGGTACAAATAGACTGTATACACACTGAAATACTAGAAGCATAGAAATACTAGTAACAAATCCAGCCAGAGTTGAACGTTTCTATTTCTCGTACATGGATAAATTATGCCTTTGCAACAGACCTATCTAGAGCCATTAAGAAATAAAAAGGATTATTGTTTCCAGTAAACTTGTCTTAACATTTAATACTGAAGTGAATAAAAGCATACTTTCTAAGGGAAAGCAAATGGTCAAGGCTTAGAAAAAATAAATTATACACATACTTTTTGGGTCAAATCTTACTCTAGGGAATTCATGTGGTGAAAACAATCTTAAAGAAGATGACAGAAACTATTCATTGCTGATCCTGGGTATGCTTTAGAGCTTCAATCCTAAAGCATTTGGTTTAGTGAAGGCTGAAATCTACAGGGGATCCCTGACACCATGTTGATTTTGACATAAATTCAGAGCCCTCTGAATTCTTTATGTTACCTCCCTTATGCTTCTTGTTGTTGTTGTTGTTGTTGTTGTTATGTGCCATCGAGTCGCTTGCGACTCATAGCGACCCTATATACAACAGCCCTAAACTCTGCTCTGTCCTGTGCCAATCGCACTGTCTCTGACACACTAATCCCGATTACACCAGTCACTGAATCAATCCACCTCATAGAGGGCCTTCCCCTCCTGCGCTGTCCCTCCACCCTACCAAGCATGATGTCCCTCTCCAAGGACTGGTCCCTCCTTACAACATGTCCAAAGTATGTTAGACAGAGCCTCAGAATCCTTGCCTCCAAGGAGCAGCCTGGTTTAACCCTTCCCAGGATGAGTCTGTTTGTTTTCCTAGCAGTCCATGGCACCCTCAATACTCTTCTCCAGCACCACAGCTCAAAGACATCAATTCTTCTATCCTCCTTAGTCACTGTCCAACTCTCTGATGCATAACAAGTGATAGCAAAGACCATGGCCTGTATTAGATGCACCTTAGCCTTCAGAGAGACACCATTGCTCTTCAGTACTTAGGAGAGGTCCCTAACAGCAGACTTTCCCATCGCAATGCGTCTTCTAATTTCCTGGCTACTGGTGCTGAGAGTGTCGACTATGGAGCCAAGCAGACTAAAGCTGTGAACAATCTCAATCTCTCCGCCATCCATCCTGATGCTGCCAATTGGCCCAGTGGTGAGAATCTTTGTCTTCTTGACATTGAGCCTCAATCCATATTGAAGGCTGCACTCCTTGACCCTCTGCAGCAAGTGCATCAGGTCCTCCTCAGTTTCAGCAAGCAGGGTTGTGTCATCTGCATAACACAGATTGTTAATAGATCTTCCACCAGTCCTGACACCACACTTCTCCTCATAGAGCCCAGCCTCCCGGATAGTCTATTCTGCATATAGGTTGAAAAGGTATGGAGACAGGACACATCCCTGGCATACACCCTTCCCAATTTTGAACCTTAGTGACCATTAAACTAGCCATGTGGCTATACACCAACAAGTACAACGCAAGTTCAGAAAGAGGTAATTTGCCTCAGGTTTGCACAAAGAATGAAGGAACATGCCTAAGCTTGTCCTTAGTAATTTATTAAAAAGGCCTATGTAGGACCTAATTCAAATTAAAAAGTAGGACCTTGGTGACTATGACTCAGGTCTGAATGATCATGAGGCCATATCCTAACCACTAAGTAAAAACCCTAATACCAATTCCTACCCTTTTCAACCTTCAATTATGTGGGCATCCCAATCTTTTTCCCCACATCTGTAGTCCTACCTCTGACAGTGATAGATTTGGTCTGCCACCAATCATGATCTTGTAATTATTTCTTTTGTTCTTTCTCATATATTACATCATGGTTGTGATTCATCTGACTCCATTGATGTCTATCTGCACAGTGTGCATGCTGGTGGTTTTCTTCATCCAGAAGATCGTAACATTGTCTTCGTCCGGTTTAAGGCTCCCCAAGAGGCTTGAGTGTTGCTGTGAGGCTAAGTCGGCAAAGGCATTCTGTGTGTGGATCATAATAAAATATTCATAATATTGAGAAGTATATGGATTCCAGGACACCGAAACGTGTTCATTCAACCTCCTGTGCATAGACCAAGAAGCAGTCATTCAAACAGAACAAGGGCATCATGATATAAAATCAGGAAAGGTCATGTGTCAGGTTTAAATCCTTTTACCATACCTATTCAAACTTACTGCTGAGAAAGTAATCTGAGTTTGCTAGACTATATGAGGAATAATGTGGCATAAGGATTGGAGGAAGATACATCAAAAGTTTAGAAACACAGATGGACAACTTTGCTTGTTGGAAGTCAAGAGAACTTGAAGCACTTACTAAAGATCAACAACTGTAACTTTCAGTATGGATTTCACCTCAACATAAATAAAACAAAAGAGTTAAAAACTGAATAAATGAGAAACATTATGATAAATGGGAGGAAAAATTAAGTTGTCAAGAATTTCATTCCACATAGATTCACAATTAACACTGGTAGAGGGAACAATCAAAAATCAAATGCATTGCTTTGGGCAAATCTGCTGCCAAGGAACTCTTTCAAGTGCTGAAGAGCAAAGATACCACTTTTCCTTTGAATTATGATGTTGGTGAAGAATATTAAAAATAGCATGGACTTCCAAAAAAAAAAAAAAAAAAAAAACAGAAGTGAATCCAGAGTATTCCTTAGAAGAAACGAGAGTGAGACTTTATCTCATGTATTTTGGAGTGGCCTAGAAGCAAGAAGCTGCGCTGCGATACTGAAGGCATGTGGTTCGAGGCCACCAGCTGCTCCATGGGAGGATGGGCAAACTCTTTCCGTGTGATTACTACCTCTAAAAACTCACCACAGGGTTAGCAATGGGTCGGTTCTGATTTGATGCTACACAACAACAACAATCAGGAGGCATCAGCGTCTGGATAAGGGATATCATGCTTGGAAAAGTAGAGTGTCAGTGAAAGAAAAGAAGACCCTCAAGAAGATGAACTGGGGCAATGACTCTAAGAACAGAAGAGATCATAAGGATGTCATAGTATCACACAGTGTCTTGTTCTGTTGTATACAGAGCCACCATGAGCTGGGACCAGCTTGACAGCACATAATAACAATAGGACATACATGCATATGGGGTATTAGTAACAAACTATATAGTTATCTTGTAGCAAGGATTTGCTGTGCTCATTCTACCAATATTTCCTGAAATTTAAAATAATATCCACAATCATTTTAAAGGAATGAGACTACAGAATATATTTTCTTAAATGAAGCAGAATGCAAAAATATTTTTGCTGGTAATGGCCATTTGACTAAGTTTTACATTGGCAAAGATTAGAAGGAAAATATTTAGGCTTAGAGAGAGAGTTGGGTTGTAAGTCATTTTTTGCTTTAAAAAATTAAACACATTAGTGCTACTTTTGTAACAAAATTAAAATGTATGAATAAATGCCAAATAGTAAGTGTTTTTGTTACCTTTCATTTGGACAAATGATAATAATTATGTATTTCTCAGGTGCTAAGAAATTCAGAGCTAAATTTAATATTTCATGACAGTAAGTAAGTTTTCTCCAGATACAAGTTTAAGGACACCTGCCTCTATACATGCTTTCTTCTTTTTAAGATTTTTTTCATTTCATAAGCTCATAAATTATGGAGAGGAAAAAATAACTTTGCCCAATCCCTCTTTTTGGCAGCTATTGAACTAGAACCACTGAGGTGAAGGAGGTGAAGGAGGCCTTGCCCAAAGTTCCACAGATAGAGACAGAACTTGGTAACAGAATACAGCTCTTCTGAAGCCTAGAGACGGATTTGCCTTTCCTACACTTAAAAATTGTGACATTTGGAAAGAGGGCAGAAAAAAACAGTCATCACTTTTGTTAAATGTCTGAGGCCTGCAGCATCCTCCCGGAATCAGAAGTACAGCTCAGGTAAGAACTAGCTCTCTTCAGCTTCCCACAGATATTAGCTGCAATATCACAAGCTGTGTGGACTTCAAGACTTTCTCCACTTCAAATTAGGGTGCACTTAGCCGTGAGGCACAAAGTCTGGAGTACACAGCACTTCTAGAGACCTATAGTAATGCCTAAGTAGAATTAATGTCAGAAGAAAAAAAGTAGCTTTTAGAGTCAAAGATTTTTTTTTTAACTTACCAAATCAGAAAAAAATCAACAACCTAAACATGATATTTTTAGGGTACACAAAACTTTAATACATTTTGACTAAAACAGAAAAAAATGTAAATACATACCACTATGTAAATATAATTTTAATATTGTTTTTCATGAAACATTCTTCTAGGTCGTGTAAGCCTGGTATGTCCACTTGCTGTACAGAGGTAACTCGTGGTTGCTGTGAAGCCGAACACTATAGCACTGATGAATCAAATGTGAAAATGATTACCCATGGTGGACAGTGTTTGGTGGAGCTCCCCGATTAAAACAAGCTTGGAAGCAGGAGTGGTATCCACTTCCATAATAGCTTGCCTCTGGAAACCCTATGAACCTGGAGAAAGGACAAAATTTATACAGGTGTCCAGGACTTTGGTTCACAGGGTTGCTATGAGTCACGTATGACTCAAAGGCACTTAACAACAACAACATTTTTATCAGAAGTCAAAAAAGCTGTTACCTTGACTATTCTAAGCCCAAGATGGAGCCATTTATACTAAGCCCTATGTCATATATAGGTTTGACTTTCCCAGAAGTCAAAGGTTAAGTCAACCTTGCCCCTCAGATATGGTAGATAATTTAGCTACAAAAGTCCCTGCTATATATGTATAAATGTTTGTATATATTACATGTGTGTATATATATACACATATATGTATATATAATCTATATATTATATATGCCATATAAGAAATGTAACTTAGAACTCACCTATCACTATTTGTCCAATGTAACTTTGTTGTTCCTGCGCATCTGTTGCCTATAGAAACCCTTCCATGTGAAACTGCTCTTCAGAGCTCTCGAATGACTTTCAAACTAAATGCTACATGGTTCTAAATAAAGACAATGAGTTCAAACAAAAAGGAATGTTTTGTTGAAAATGTCTTTCTTTTAACAAGCCTGTAAAAGTCATACTGTGGTCCTGCTTCCAATTACATCCCCACTCCTTTCATTCCTGGGAAACATTCCATTCTGAGGACTCATTTTAGAGCTAGAGCTAGAATCCTCTTACTTTATTCCTGAGGATTCTTTCTCTATCTCCTCTTCTCTTTCCTCTTTCTCTCTCTCTCTCTGTCAAGATCTCTCTCTCTCCCTCCTCTTCTCTCCTCGCCTTTCCTCTCCTCTCCTGTCCTCTTTCCCCTCTCCTCTCTCTTTTCTCCCCTCTCTCCTTCAAACTGGGACTCAAGCATAGATGACAAACCATTGAGTTTCTGAGGTTATAAATTGTACAGAAAGAGACTGTCCTTCTTTTTCTTCCAAAACTTCTGGTGGATTCGAACAGAAGTAAACTTTGGATCAGCAGTGCAACTTCCTACAGATTAGATCCTTGAAAATCCTTCTCTACCACATTTTGGAAAACCAGACAAACTGCACAATAGTAAGAACATCAGCCTATTTTCATTATTAAAAGCAAAGATAGATCCTTATGGACAAGGATGGTGAAATTTCATCTCACATACCTTGGGCATTTTTTTTTAGGAAGAACTAATTCTTGGAGAGAGGCATCATGGCAGGAAAGGTAGAGCATAAGTGAGAGAGAGGAAGCACCTCAACAAGATGGAAGGGTACAGAGACAACTGCAATGGCTTTCAGTGCGATCATGAAAACGATGGAAGCCAGGGCAAGCTTCACATCTAGTGCTCACAAAGTCAGTGTGAGTGGTCATCAAATTGATGGCACCTCGTGAAGAAGCTGCACTGCGATCCTAAAGGTGTGTGGTTTGAATCAATCAGCACAAAAAAAAGATGAAAATTTCCTCCCATGCAATTAACTGCCTCTGAAAACCCACAGGATGGTCAGCGTTAGGTTGGTTCCAACTTGTTAGTACACAACAATTTAAAAAAAAAAAAAAAGGTGAATATTAAAAGTTACTTGAGCACCCCCATTGCTCCCTGTTCGGATTCTTTGGAAGACAAGCTGTCAAACTGGGGTACACTCATTTCTTCTTTGTTCCACATTTTGAAATTAGGAAACTAAAGCCCAGAAGGGTCTTGTCTTTCCTTTGAATTTCTACTTAATTAAAAATAAGGTTAACAAAGGCAGTAAATATGGACATTACAGTTATGGACATTACAGATATAAAAACACTGCTTCCAGATGGATATTTATAGTGAAACCAGAAGCATAGGAAAGTAGAAGTGATCTGTTGACAAGCCCTGTTACTCTACAAGCAGGTGGCGTGGGAGTGTGGAGGGGCGAGCCTGGGCAGCCCTTCCTGTGGTGTGTGTGACATGCAAAGGTGTCCACTGTGTCTTTGGATGTGGACATCTCTACCTAGATGAAGGGGTTAACATTGCCGAGGCACATGCCCAAAATAAAAATCTACTTTTAATTTTGACATTTTCTAAAGGTAATTTATGTGAATTTATGTGTGCAGCCTTTCCTGCGTCTGTGAGAACAGCCGAGGAATGTGCAGTAGATAAACAACAATACTCTAACACCTCGTAACTTTCCAACAAGCTCAGTTTCTGTGCCAGCTGAGATAAGAAAATAAGAAAACATTTTTCCCCCACAGTTTTACATGTTATACATAAGGGATGACATGGCAGCAGAGCAGCTTTTTATCTCCTATAAGGCACCTCTGCTCATCAAAGCTAAACCTCCTCAATCTCAACAGGCTGATAGAGTGAGAGAATGTGAGAGAATATCTGCTCAGAGACAGAAATTTGGGTCTCTGCAATTCCATAGTCATGCAGTTTGAATCCACCAGCCGCTCGGGGAAGAAGGATGAGCAATCTTGTCCTGGTGACTAAACTACCTCTGAAATCCTGCTGGAGGACCAGCTATGAGTCACTTCAGACTCTACAGCACAGAACAACCCTTTCAGAGATGCTCTATGGCGTAATATGCAGAGAGTTACGTTCTTAACCCAAAAAGTGTGTGTCTTTGGTGGTTAGAAAACAACAGCAGCTCTGTGGGAGAAAGATGAGCAGTCTTTTCTCATTCCCGTTGGCAGCTTTGGAAACCCAAGAGGGGATTGCTGTGAGCCAGAACCAACTGGACTGTGGCAAGTTTGAATCTTTCACACTCACATTGGTAAATGTGGACAAGTGACCTGGTGGACACAAATTCCTCATCTATAAATAAAGTGAAAGACTTCATGATTTTCAAATTGTATTTACAACCACCACTCCTGAAACAACCCAAGGACCTCCAGTGGCGAAATTCATTTCAATCAAAACAAATCTACTTATTTGTCATTGAACTGCTTCTGAGGTTAATGGGCAGTGGTCAAATGGTAGTTCTCATCTATCAACCTCAGTTTGGTGCCTTCAACTCACCGATTAGCATTGTGGATGAAGTCTGTTTCTGAAAAATATCACAGCCAAGAAAACTCTCTGGGACAAGTTTATAATGTATGGATTTTCTGAGTCAGAATTGATTCAATAGAAATAGATTTGGTTTTAGAGGTTCATTTTTGTTGTTTTTGTGTTGTTTTCTCATTTAG
>NW_006399949.1:4599027-4614980 GCF_000299155.1 Elephantulus edwardii
ATAGGCACCTGGGTTGTTTCCAACTCCTTGCTATTGTGAACAGAGCTGCTATAAACATGGGTGTGCATGTATCTGCCTGGATGTCAGTTATGGTCTCCTTGGGATATATTCCCAGTAGTGGGATTGCTGGGTCAAATGGTATCTCTATTTGCAATTTTTTGAGAAAGCACCATACCACCTTCCACAATGGTTGCACCATGAAGCATGTATTTTAATAATAGTAATTTTAACAGGGTTGGAATTTTTTATATGGATAATATCCTATCATTCACAATATTGTACTTCAAAATAGAACTTGAAATGACCATTTGTAAACTCTGAGTGCAACATCATTCTTCTATTTTTTTTATACACAGTATAGTAGACCATTTGATTAACTGATTTAAAATGGTAGAAGCTAGCCAATCTCATCTTATTGCACTAATACCTAGCATGCCAATGTTCAGGCATTCTGTTTCTGTTTTCAGTTTCTGGTTTCCTAACATTCAAGCCTCTAATATTCCATGTTCCAGTCATTGAAGGATATTTGCCACTATTTTTCCACATTTTGACTGACAATTTGAGCTGTACCTCTAATACTATAATTATCCACATTCCTCTACCATTCATAGGGCTTTCAGAGACCTGGTATTTAAGAAGTGGATGGCAAATCCTACTTCCTAATCTGTCTTAATCTAGGAGTTCTACTACTACCCTGCCCACCATGGGAAACCCTTGTGGCATTTAACACATGAGTGACATAATTTTAGCACGACAATAACCCACAAGTTATCTCAGTACAGCAAACTGACAGACAAGGGATGTACCAATTAGAACAATTTATTCAACACATGCAAAAAATTGTTACTTAGTTTGCACCTCCAATAACAAATTAGGCTTCACAACAGATTTCACACTTAGATCTATGCACCTCAGGCTCAACCAACTGTTAATCACAAAGACTCACCCACTAGGTCCTAATTGGTTTAAATAAGAGGCTCCTATCCCACAACTGACTGTTAATAATACAAAAAAAGACTCACCTTCTGGATCCCAACTCCTTCAACAAGGGATATTATTGCTGATGTCAGATGGATCCTGGCTGAAAGTAAAGAATACCAGAGGAATGCCAATTTATGCTTTATCTACTATACAATTAACACTCTTGGCACCAGCAGCCAGGAAATTAAAAGATGTATTGCCATGGGAAAGTCTGCTGTTAGGGACCTCTCTAAAGTACTTAAGATCAACGGTGTCTCTCTGGAGACTAAGGTGCATCTGATACAGGCCATGGTCTTTGCAACCACTTGTTATGATGCATCAGAGAGTTGGACAATAACTAGGGAGAATAGAAGGAGAATTGTTGCCTTTGAGCTTTGGCGTTGGAGAAGAGTATTGAGGATCATCATGCTTGGGAGGGTGGAGGGCAGGCGCAGGAGGGGAAGGTCCTCTGGGAGATGGATTGATTTAGTGACTGGGGTAATCGGGATGAGTGTGTCAGAGACATTGAGATTGGCACAGGACAGAACAGAGTTTAGGGCTGTTGTAGATAGGGTCACTATGAGTGGCAAGCTACTCGACGACACATAACAACAATAACACTATACAAAGGTAGTTGACTCTGTGGATAATAAGAAGTTATACTTAACATTAAGAAGACTAGAAATCCAAGAGCACTAATTGTGCTCATGTGGAAACTATACCAAGAGCAAAAGGCTATTCTGCAAACACAGCAAGGGAACATTACAGGATTTAAAATTAAGAAAGGAATGTGTCGGGTTGTATTCTCTCTCCAAATCTATTCAATCTGTATGCTGAGCAAATTATTTGAGAAGCTTGACTCTCTGAAAAGGAAACTGGTATTAAGTTTGGAGGGAGACTCATCAATAACCCGCATTATGTAGATAACACAACCTTGCTTGCTGAAAGTGAGAAGGACTTGAAACACTGCAGAAGATGAAAGAATATAGGCTTCAATATGAATGGCATTTCAATGTCAAGGAAACAAAAATTCTTACCACTGGACCTCTAGGCAACATCATGATAGATGGAGAAAAGACTGGAACTGTCAACAACTTCAACTTCGGCTTACTTAGATTTATAATTAACACCCTTGGTACTGTTGTTGTTATGTGCCATGGAGTCGTTTGCGACTCATAGCGACCCTATGTACAACAGACCTAAACCGTGCTCTATCCTCTGCCAATGACACTGCCTCTGACACACCCATCCCAATTGCCCCTTCACTGAATCAATCCAACACATAGAGGGTCTTCCCCTCCTGCGCTGTCCCTCCACCCTACCAAGCATGATGTTCCTCTCCAAGGACCTATCTCTCCTTACAACATGTCCAAGGTATGTCACACAAAGCCTCAGAATCCTTGTTTCCAAGGAGTAGCCTGGTTTAACCCTCTTCAGTATGAATCTGTTTATTTTCTTGGCAGTCCGTGGTACATTCAATACTTTTCTCCAGCACCACAGCTCAAAGGCATCAATTCTTCTTCTATCCTCCCTAGTCATTGTCCAACTCTCTAATGCATAACAAGCGATTGCAAAGACCATGGCCTATATCAGGCACACCTTAGTCTCCAGAGAGACACCATTGCTCTTGAGTGCTTTAGAGAGGTCCCTAACAGCAGACTTTCCCATCGCAATACGTTTTTTGATCTTCTGGCTGCTGGTGCCAAGAGTGTTGACCGTGGAGCCGAGCAAACTGAACCTGTGAACAATCTATCTCAATCTCTTCGCCATCCATCCTGATGCTGCCAATTGGTCCAGTGGTGAGAATCTTTGTCTTCTTGACATTGAGCCTCAATCCATATTAGAGGCTGCTCTCCTTGACCCTCTGCAGCAAGTGCATGAGGTCCTCCTCAGTTTCATCAAGCAGGGTTGTGTCATCTGCATAACGCAGATTGTTAATAGATCTTCCACCAATCCTGATGCCACACTTCTCCTCATAGAGCCCAGACTCTCGGATAATCTGCTCTGCATACAGGTTGAAAAGGTATGGAGACAGGACACATCCCTGCGTACGCCCTTCCCAAATTTGAACCATTCAGTGTTACCCTGCTCTGTTCTGACAACTGCCTCCTCGTCTAAGTATAGGTTTCGCATTAGCATGATCAAGTGTTCAGGGATTCCCATTCTTCTCAGAGTCAGCCACAGTTTGTTATGATCCACACAGTCAAGTGCCTTTGCATAGTCAATGAAACACAGATAGACATTCTTCTGGTATTCTCTGCTTTCAGCTAAGATCCATCTAACATCAGCTACAATATCCCTAGTACCACGACCCCTTCTAAATCCAGCCTGGACTTCTGGTAGTTCTCTGCTGATGTGCTGTTCCAGACATTTTTGGATAATCTTCAGTAGAATCTTGCTTGCATGTGAAATCAATGATATTGTTCTGTAGTTTCCACACTCTGTTGGATCACCCTTCTTTGGAATGGGAACAAATATAACATCTCTTCCAGTCAGTTGGCCAAGTGATTGTTCTCCAGATTTCTTGGCACAACTTGATGAGCACATCCAGGGCAGCATCTGGTAGCTGAAATATGTCAATTTGTATACCATCTATTCCTGGGGCCTTATTTTTTGCTATTTCCTTCAAAGCAGCTTGAACTTCTTCCTTCATCACTATAAGCTCTTGCTCAAATGCTATTTCATTAAATTCTTCTGTATCTGCCAATTCCTTTTGATACAATGACTCGGCATATTCCTTCCATCTTCTTTTAATACCTCCTGGATCATTTAATATTCTGCCTAAAGGATCCTGGATTATAGCTAGCTGTCAGGAAATCAGGAAATGTATTGCCCTCAGAAAGCCAGAGAAATCTCCACAGTGTTGAGGAGATATTATGTCAGTTTGAAGACCAAGATGTCTTTTATTCAGGCAATGGTTTCTCCTATCCCTTGCTATTGATCTGAGAGCTGGAAAACAAATAAGGATAACGAAAGAACTGATGTCTTAGAGCTGGTGTTGGAGAAGAGCACTGACTATCCAATGGACTGCCAAAAGAAGAAACAAATATATCTTGCAGACACTCTGCAGCCAGAACACTTCTTGCAGGTAAAGATGGTAAAGCTTCCCCTCGCATACTTCAGGCATATTTCTAGTAGAGGCTATTTCTAAGAGAGGTACATGATAGTTGGAAAGATGGAGGGTCATCAAAGGAAAGAAAGACCTTTAGCCAGGTGGAATGACACAGCGACTACCAAAATGGGTATTAATGTGTCAGGAAGTGTGAGGATGGCACAGGACAGGACAGAGTTAAGGCAGTACATAGATCACTACAGGTCATATGCAACTTGACAGTACCTAACAACAGCAACAACTATCTTTCTGAAGGTAGATCAATTTCTTTTTGCTTCAAAATTCCTGCATGTGTTCAAACACTTACCTTTCGGTTAGTAGATAAGAACTTAACTGTTATACTTCAGAGTTCCATGAAGACCTGGCTACATTTAGTTAAAATTTGCATTCCATTAGGAGATGAAAGCCTGAAATCCTCCACATATTTTTTTCTGCATTCCCAGAGAGGTGTCAGAAAACTCTTACTTTTGTCTCTATAACCACAACTCCGTACTTGCGGAACAATCCCATCACACACAAGCCAGTTGAGTGCACTGTAAGGAATCCATTCATCTTAAGAATGGCGTGGGATTACTAGATTCATTAAGGGTTTAGAGTGGTCATATAGAGATGAGTCACATTTTTTCACACTGCAGCATCATACTATCTCTTTCGTTTGTCTTTTTCCAAGGCAATTATCAAATTCTTTCTTGTTTATGTATGTGCATACTTACAAACTCTAGCTCCTCATGTTCTTTCTTTTAGCTCTTGAAACAAATGGAGTCATCTATAAAGAAAATGTCTGAATTTAGCTATTAATATAAATGGGTTCAAGAATCTGTGACTCGGGAGAAAGTTGGCTAGAGGTATATGTGAAAAATACTTTGATGCCAAGATGGGAGCTGTCTTATAAGACAAGCATCGAGTGTAGTGACTTATCTCAGGCACCAAGGGATGTGCCCAGTTTTTCATCTAAAGTGTGCAGCAAGGAGTGGACAGAAAAGTAGTGACACCTGGGAGAGGAATAACTGAAGGTACTTATTGTTAGGTGGCACTGAGTTGACTAAGATTCATAACAACATTATGAATAACAGGCCACTGTTGCTGCTGTTGTTATGTGCTGTTGAGGTGGAACCAATTCATAGCTTACCCATCAGTGTGTTTTCAGAGATTATCAATCACAAGAGAACAGATTGCTTATCGTTCTCTCAAGGATCAGCTAGTGGATTTGAACCACAGGCCTTTGGGTTAGCAGTACAGCTCCTTACCGTCTAGGCCACCCAAGGCCACCCAGTCTCACTATTATTGTAAGAGACGAACAATTTTGAACTGACTTATAGCTGACCCACCAGTGCGTTTTCAAAGGCAGTAAATCCCCACAGGAAGAGACTGCCCATCTTTCTCCCATAGAACAGCTAGTAGATTCAAATCGTTCACCCTTGGTTTGGCAGTGCAATTCCTAACCACTAGGCTACCAGAGCTCCATAGGGCCTCCAAGAAAGACAGACAAGCAGATCAGGATAAAAATGGTTTTTTCCTATGACAAACTTCAAGGTTCCTATAGGAACTTAAGTTCAGTGAGGGTATAAGAAAAGTTAATACATTTAACTGCTAACTGAAAGGTAGGTTCAAGTCCACCCAGAAGACCCTCAGAAGAAAGGTATGATGATCTACTCCACATATAAAAAAACTTTTCCACTAAAAATGCACTGTTTCACTCTGATATACATGGGTTGCTATGTGTCCAATTGACTTTACTGTGACTGACAAAGGCACAAATGCAGGTAAAAGGCACTCCATATGCAGGTAAAAAAAATAAAAATAAAAATCTGAATGATTCAACCAGCTAGGATCGAATATTGATAATTAGAGTAGTCTTCTATCCTCCCTGTGCAAAAAATGAACACATCCCCTGATTTTGAATCAGCTGAGTTAGAAGCTAGAAAGCAGTGATGTTAAGAAATTAGAGCAAGTCCCTCTCCCAGTAATTGGGGCATCCCTGGGGAGTGTGAGGATTAGTGCCTACCAGGGATTACTATCCACCCCGCATTAATCCCAGTGCCAGGCAGGAGCAGTAACCCACATTCCACAACCAGATGTTCCTGGCTGGGAGCTTTGTTTAAGAAACCACCCCAGGAAGTGTTCTGCTAGACCAATTGTAAATTCTTCTGCACATATTTAATGAAATTCAGAGAAAGGCATTAAACCAAATGCTGACAACAATATTTTCTCTGAAATAAAAAAGAACAATAATAAGTATTCCTTCTATTGTGTTTCTTAATGTATTTTGAAGTGTGCCATGCACTCAAAATCTCATACATACTTTTTGCTCAGTGAATTATCATAACATAAACACATCCATGTAACCACCATTCAAGTAAAAAAATACCATGTTCTTGGCACCCTGGCAGCAATGTTTTTCTCAAAGTGAATAGTCAATTGGTTTCACGTGGTAGAATCAGGGAGAACTGCCAGAGATTTCCGATATCATGTAACTCAACATTCTCATTTTAGAAACACAAAACCAGATGTTCAAATGGGAGCTGGGAAGTGACTTATTCTGGAGCACAATGGAAGTTAGAGGAAGTCCCAAGACTAGATCTCTAGGATCCTCTTTGCAAATTCTTGTTGTGTTTTTTTTGTTGGGTTGGTTTTTTTTGCATTATTGAATCAAATTCAACTCCAACTGATCCCATGTGACAGAAGAGAATTGTTCACAGGGTTTTCTTCATGGACATAAGCTGCTAGGTTTTTCTCTTCAGAACTCCTGGGTATATTCAAATGGCCCAGACTTTGGTTAGCAGTGAGCACTTAAACAATATTCCCCTCAGACTCAAAACCCCCCTCATTGCCCTTGAGTCAGAATAGTTGATCCTCTGCATCAGATATTCAGAGGCTGTAAATCACACGGAGGAGCTAACCCATCTTTCTTGCCCACTGAGGCTGGTAGATTCAACCCACCCATTTTTGGGTTAGCAGTACAACTTCTTATTCACTAGGCTATGACAGCTTCCTACTAAGACTGTCTTTTTTTTTTTTTTTTGGCTTTCTACTCTTAATACCTCAAATTCCTAGAAAGGATTGAGCTGGTCTGTGGAGCATTATAATCCTGCTCTTCAAGATGACTCATTTCTTCAAGAGTCTAAGGCTCTTTCTCTCTTGTCCTCATAACGTCAAACTCAGGGCTGGGGGTTATCACAAAGACAGTACTCAAAAGCCCATGTAAGCCATCAGTTCCTTCTGTCAATGGTACTTGGTACATATTGAACACGCATGATCAATACTTTTAAGTAAGTAAATTAATTAGAGATAGTTTGTGGCCTCAATAAATGCTTTCCAGGTTCTCCCATTTCTAGTTCCATTCTTAAATTTGTCATCTCTTATGAATTCGAAGATGATTGTCTTCTTTTCCAAAAAAGTGACCACATACATGGATGCTACTGTTTTCCGGCCCGTCAAGTTGGTTCAGACTCAATGACTATGTTGTTATTGTTATGTGCTGTTGAGTTGCCTGAAATTCATAGCAACTTTGTGTAAACGGCCCTAAACCCTGCTCTAGTCTGCGCCAGTCTTATTGTCTCTGACACACCTACCCTCATGACCCCAGTCACTGAATCAATCCATCTCATCAAGGGTCTTCCTCTCCTGCACCGTCCCTCCACCTTCTCAAGCATGACATCCCTCTACAAGGACTGGTCCTCTCCTTGCAACATGTCCAAATATATCAGACAAACCTTCAGAATCCTTGCCCCCAAGGAACAGCCTTGATAAACCTGTTCATTCTCTTAGCAGTCCATGGTATATTCAGTGTTCTTCTCCAACACCACAGCTCAAAGGCATCATAGGTACAACAAAATAATCCCTTAGCCAAGCCTGTGTCTTTCTCAAAATCTCTACTGCTTTTAAGTCCATAGTTGCAGTCACAGTGTCAAACTATCTCATTGAGGTTTTTCTATTTCACTGACTCTCTAATTGGAGTGAACCACAGGAAACTGGAGAAATGCAGCTGAGAACAGAGAAAACATGGAGCATACTAGCGATTCTCTATATAACTAAAAGTTTGCTGTGCGCAAAAGAACGTTGTTCCATTTGACCTTGGAAATAGCAAGAAAGATAACCATCTCATCACAAAGCTTCTCAAGAGATGAGTCTTCCTTGTTCTCTGTATTTTATCTCATTCACACGTTAATCTACAGTCATCTGCACTTAAATCCTGGCATGCTGTTGTTGTTGATTCCACTCATAGGGATCCTCTGAACAAAAAGGCCTGAAGCCTTTCTATAACTGCCCTCATTTATCCAAGTTCATAGAGTTTCCAGAGGCATGGTGTTTAGGAAGTGGAGGCCACTTAAACTACAATAATCTGAATTTAAATCTTGGCATAACTTCAGAATTATCTCTATAAAGTTCTGGATAATAAAGATTTTTTTTTAACTCTTTTTTTTTTTTTTTTAGGATGGAGCAGGTCTTGACCTGTCTGATATTGCTGATGGCTAACATTATCCTTGAAATTCTCATGCACTTTTGTTTCATGAAACTGTAGGTTTTCAGTTGCCTTTCTGTTTCCTACTTCAATGCTTTTAGTTTCTTATTTCTACTGTGCTATTATTAGAACTCTCCTGTAATTTTTTTGCAATCTGTGTGTTCTCGCTAAGCAATTCCCTCCATCTTCATTATTTAATCATTCTTTAAATCTATGATTCCCATATCTGTATTTCCAGTAGACCTTTCTCCCAAACCCCAAATACATCTATACAACTGCCAATCAGACTTGGCTTAGCATTAGATAACTTTTAACTCATGTTATAGATAGGAGATTAATTTTCTCTCTTTTTACATTCCTCATACACTTTTTCTTCTTTACAATACCAATCTCAGTTGCCCAGGTCCAAAACTGTCTTGGTTCCATCTTATGGTTCAATCTTCATCACATAGGCAATAGGCCTTGTCTCTTTTCATTACTTAACATGTACCGAATGCTCTATATTGTTTTTTCCTATTGTTAGGGCCTTAGTTTACCTGAGCCAAGCAAGATCCTGTTTTAAAAATTTACAATACAGTGCAATAATACAAGTAGAAATGTCACTGTCACATCCTACATGTTGAGAGGGACAAGTCCAGACGCCATCACAAAAACTCGGGCTTTTCTCTCATCTTCGAAACTGCCCAAGCAGTAATTTCAGAAAGTTTCCTTGACATAGCACTAGATGTCAGACTTTGAAGGAGATTAGACTTTAGATGCAGAAGTGGCAACCAATCCCTAAACAACATGCCTCTGAAAACTATGAACTTTGAAAAACTACAATAGTTATAGAAAGGCTTCAGGTATTTTGTTCATAGGGTCACTATGAGTCCTGTTCAACTGGACAGCCATCAACAACAAGAACAACAACAGAATGAGCTGGAGTCTACCTCTCCAGGGCGCATAACAACACAATCACAACAATAGAATAGGACCATTAACATCAGGATTATTTTCATTAACATAACAAATACAACTCTACTTCCTATAAGAAAGAATCTTACACACTGCTTTTTGTTTTGCCTATATCCAAAAATCCAAGGAAACAAATATGACATCTTCCCCCTTGCCCTTAACGTAACCTGCAAAACCTAGAAACAATGCCTTAAAATTTCTCTTCTCTGAGATAGCATTTTCAAGGTACTGGGTTCCACCTCCTTTTTTACTTGGCGCAAGTCTTTGTTGAAAGCTCACCTGGTCCATGGCCATTAACCCTGAATGTGCCCCAGCTCATCTTAAAACATGTCTAAGAATAGAAAAAGAAGATTGGAAATAAAATTTATCCTGAAATCAGAGGGCAAAACCCAGCAGCCCAGCAGCAGATATTAAACAAGGATGTAATAGGACCAGAAAGTTGAACCAGCAGCCAAAAAGACAATCATTGCTGACTTCTCTTTTTGTCTGTCATTGTAGCTGAATGACAATAAATGAAAATTAAGGTCCAAAAAGTTTGAATGCTATGAAGGTAGCCAAATTAGATAAAATAAATATAAACAAGAAGCTGTCATGGGTGGGTGGAGTGGGTAACAACAATATTAAAAAAAAATATTATCACTCAAATGATTTGGCATCAGGATTGGAGGAAGATCCATCTACAGTGTGTGTTATGCAGATGACACAACCTTTTCCCCTGAAACTAAAGAGGTCCTAAAGCGTTTACAAGAGGACAAAGGTTCTTACCACTGGGCCAATTGGCAGCACCTTGATAGATGGAGAAGAGATTGAGATTGTTAACAATTTCATCTCACTCAAGTCCACAATCAAAACTTTTGGCACCAGTAGTCAGGAAATCAAAAGATGAATTGCATTAGAAAAATCTGCTGTCAGGGACCTACCTATCCAGAACACTAAAAAACAATGATGTCAGTCTGGAGACCAAGGTATGTATGCCTGACCCAGATTATGGTCTTCACTATTGCAAACTATACATCAAAGACCTGGACAATGACTAAGGATGACAGAAGAAGAATCGATGCCTTTCAGCTGTGGTTCTGGAGAAGAGTATATAACATGCCATGGACTACCAAGACAACAGACAACAAACAGGTTTGTCCAGGAGAGGGTGAATCCAAGTTTTTCCGTGGAGACAAGGATTTTCAAGCTCTAACTCACATACTTAGGGCACATGGAGAGACAGTAACAGAACAGGAAGAGCCAGGAGATGATCGATTGAGACAGTAACTGGGGAAATGGGGGTAAAGGTACTGGAGACAGTGAGATTGGTTCAGGATAGGACAAGCATTCAGAGCTATTATGTATAGGTTCTCTATGAGTCACAAGCAACTCAACCTGCACATTACAACAACAGGTAACTTTGATCCATTTCCACCTCACCTAAGTGTGAATGGTAGCACCTGGAAGTCAGCTGACTCAGATGCCCATAAGATCTGAAAGAGTCCAGAGTACTCCCTCGAAGTGAGAAAAGACAAGCAAAAAAGCTGGAGCAAATTAGGAAAACTACAGTAAAAAAAAAAAGCAAAAGGTATTGCTGTCAAGTTGCAATCAACTGACAGCTGACCTTCCAGCAGGTTTTCAGAGGTTGTAAATCACACAAGTGGAGACTGTCCATGTTTCTGTCAAGGAACAGCTAGTGAATTCAAACCAGCAAGAGAGGCATCATATTTGTCTTAACATCACAATTCCCTGTGGACCATGACACCAGAGCTCTCCACAATGGAGAACAATTTCAAGAAGAGATTGAATGCTAGAGCAAAAGCATACAGAAAGGAAACCAGATCTCCTAAAAAAATGACATTTGAATTCAGAGAAGTGGACAGTTTAAGATTCTAAGGAAAGACATTTTTTAAAAAATTCACATTAGCTCAATGCTGGCTGGATAAGAAATACAAGCGAGGAACAAGATCATCTGTCATAAATGACCTTTTCTTTTTCTATATTTCTGCAAGAAAAACAATAAAAGTACATGTGCTTAAGAAAATTTAAGTATGTCTGCACATATGGGCATAAATATGGCCAGAATATTGGAAAATAGGGATATATGTGTAACTTGCAACAGTTATTGTTAAAGCAATGAGCAATGCTAGCCACATCAGATAATAAATGTACTAAGAACATTAAAATGCCCATCTGTTGATAGTCATATTGCCTTGCTTCTGTACATGTTGGCTTACAAGTATGTTTCAGGGCTGGCTTATCAGATAGTAATAATATTCTGGTTTTGATCAGTCTTTCTGAAGCAGGCAAGAGGGGAGTAGAAATAAAGAATCAGGGACAAAATAGCCATTATTAAGAGTAGTTTATAATGCCATCTCCATATAGTAAGTACACTAATATCGTATAATACTTCTCAGTATCTTTATCTATAGATAAAATGTGGACATTGATGCCTGAACCTGTTGCCCTACAAGACTTTCCATGAAGATCAAAATAAGGTAAGTTCTGAAAGTACTTTGTAAACAATAAAATGCCTTGATGTTACATCTTTTGAAGAGCTATATGCATTAATACTATTGAAAAGGAGGGAGGCAATAAAGTCTGAGCAGGTGCTGGTAAGCTCACTGAAAGCATGTCAAAGGGGAAAATAGACTTTCATGGCTTTCTGAGAAGGCTGATTCCTATCTTGATAAATCCAAAGCTTTATCAAGGACTTGCTAGGGATGGAAAGCAATGTGTTTATACAAGGAATGTGCCTAAAAGTCATTTGTTACACATGGTGTAGAGACCAGATAAAAAGTAAAAAGAACTGAGGTTCAGAATTTGCTGAAGCCCACATAGTCTGTAATTACAATGTTGACCTCTGCCGATAGAGAAGTGTCACTGCCAGTGCACCAGAAACTTAACAGGGACTACCTGATTGGAGTAAGCACGGCAGAGACGCCACTCCAGGATCGAATCAGAGAGTCAATCCAGCTCAACTTTATTAGGATAAGCACTGCACTTATATACACAGTAAGACAGGGTAGGCTGGGCTTACAGACTTAGGACATGTGGATTGGTCAGGAGAACCTCAGCCTCCTGCGGACCACTCCCAACTCAACAGACACTGCAGCCCTCTTCCCCTGTGGTGAGCTTTCTTGAGCTGTTACTCCCAAACACAGGGGAGCTTACTCTACCCCATATTAAAGACCTTGGGAGGCTTGCACTTGTCTGGAGCTCGGGTTACCATCCTGGCCAGAGTTTTTCCCTTCCACCCCAACATTCAGCAACAGAGAAGTTATTCAGGACTTTGTTTTTGCTGTAAAGTGCTATTGAGTCCTTTCCAATATTGAGTGACACTATACACAATATAAGAAAGCACTGCTTAATTTTGCACAAACCTCACAATTGTTCCTGTATTTGACCCACTGTGTCAGCACATCTTCTGGAGGGCTTTCCTCTTCTGTGCTGAGCCTCTATTTTGACCTTAATAATGTACTTCTCCAGAGACTGAGCCCTCTTGATGGTATATCCAAGGCAGATAAGATAAAAACTTGTCATTCTTATTTCTGAGCAGCACTACGACTGTATTTCTTCCAAGACAGATTTTTGTAATTCTTCTCTCAGTCCGTGATGTAGTTAATACCGTTTTGCCAACCCCTTACTTCACATGCAGTTACTCAGTTTATAGATTGAATAAGTATAATAAAAAGATATAACCCTGAGGCACACCTTTCCTGACTTTAACCTTTGCAATATCATCTTATTCTGTTCAAAACACTAACTCTTGGTCTGTGTACAGGATCTGCCTAAACTAAATTAAATATTTTGGAATTTAATTTATTTGCAATATTTCCAAAGTGTGTTATGATCTATACAGCTGAATATCTTTATAATCAATAAAGCACAGTTGAACGCCACTTTGATATTCTTTGTTATCCACGAAGATCTGCTAAGCCTCGTCAATGATCTACCTCATTGCATATTCTCTTCTAAATGTATGAATTTCTAGTAATTCCTTCTTAATGTACTACTGAAATATTTTTAAATTCTCTTCAGTAAAAAGTACTTATTTATGATTTTAATGTTATAATTTCTGCATTGTATTGGATTATCTTTCTCTGAAATAGGCACAAATAGAAATTGTTTTCAGTCAATTGACCAGGCACCTATTTTCCAAATTTCTTGGCATTGACGAAATGCTTTCAATATTTTGTCTGTTTGATGAAACATCTTAATTGGTGTTTTGTGAATTCCTGGAGCATTTGGTTTTTGTCACTGTATTCATTTATAGCAGTTTGAACTTCTCCCTTCAATGTCATTAGTTCTTCATCAGATTGGACGATCAAGTGATTGGATGTCAACCAATTCTTTTGATACAAAGATTTTGTGTATGCCTTCATTGTCTTTTAGTGCTTTTCTTATCTGTTTGGTGCAAATATTAGGGGTCTACATTGTTAGTAGTATTTTATTAGCATATTATAAAAAAAACAAACAAGAGAAAGCCTTATTGTCATCAAGTTGGAACCAACTAACAGCTGATCTCCATCAGGTTTTTGAAGGCTGTGAATAGCACAGGAGAATGTTAGTCTCCTTTCTCTGGCAGAGTCATTGGGAGATTTGAAACATCAGTAAAGCACCACTTTTGATTTAGGCATGCAACTTCCTATAGACTTCGCCATCAGAGATCCCTTAACACATTATGAGTCAAATTAATGAAGGGTTCTGTTCTATCTGTATCAGCATATATTCATGGCACCCCTCAGTCACTGCCCAGAGAGACAGGTCTAGTTAGATTTCTGTTACCATTTGTACCATCACTCTGCTATACTTCTGATGGCAGAGGAGCCTGTGATTAGGCACGTGGTTGTGGGGGATCTGGCTGAAGGCTCTTCTATGTTAGGAGAACCCACCGAATGTTCATTGCAGCCTAGTGCAAGCTGTATCTGTCATTCTACACTCTGGAGGAGGAATTTATAACTATGATGAGACCTTTTCCATCCTCAGCCCTTCCAGCCTTCTTTTTGCTCTCACATTGTGTGAGCAACTTAGGGGCTATAGCAGTGAGTTGATGCTGAGGAGAAAATATTAAGTACTGTTTGAGGAGGTAACAAGATGAGTGGCACTTTTTTTTTTTTTGCTACTGCCTGCCCCAGTTGTGCTTCCAGTCTGCTACTGTCAAGCACTTTGGAAGCAATCAAGAGTGTTTAGGCCACACACTAAGCAGAGTGCTGAACAGATGCACTAGTGATGGACACTTGTCAGAATGTTTAAGCACCAGTGGTCCTCTTCAGTCCTCACCTCCCATCCCATGGACCAGAGCTCCTTGTTACACTGCTGGGAGAAAAAAGGAGTGCTGAGCATTTCTCTCTTCTTAGGCATGTGTTTTTTGCTGGTGTCAACAGAATATGTGCCATTCTGCCCAAGATGTGGACAGTAGGCATGAAGAGAAATCAGACAGGCCCCTGCTGCGTACTGAGCACACACTACAGCCATATAGCTAAGCAAACATTTAAGAAGGAAAGAACAGATTAGAAGTGATATATGATTGAGTATTATGGTTAACACAGGAATGCAGAATTAAGGTTGCATAAAGAAGTGTACTCGGGGTGGGAGGTGGGGGGAATGGACGTGGGAATTGTAAACTAATGAAGGAATTTTTTTTTCTCTCTCTTCGGAGGGGGAAGCGAGCTGGTGGGGAGGGGTGGGCAGGGAGAAAATTGTGGCAATGAATGAATGGAAATCCAAAACCTCTGTAAAAAAAAAATTAAAAATAACTTGGATCAAAACAAACAAACAAAAAAAGAATTAGTTCTGAGCATGAAATACTGCAGTCATGAGTCAACTGCCAGAGGCTTGAAACTCTACTATAAAGAAACTACATTCTTGGACACATCTCATTCCTTCTCGGGAATAAACAGGGGCTCTCAAATTTGAGAATGCAATCTGCTGACCTCTTGCTCTAGAATGTCAATAAGGAGACCTCCTAAGAGGGGCAGGTGTCTGTGCTTCCTCATCCTCAACAGCTGATGTTTCCCTGTGTCCATGCATAGAGCTTCGCCACAGAATCGTGCATAGAGCCAGGGATGAGACAGAAGAGCCAATGGAGAATGACAGCACATTGGTGCTGACTCTACCTGATTATGCTTTTATCCCTCAGGCCCGGGGGCCCATGCACCAACGAACTGTGACATAACAGTGGTTGGCTGTGGACAACGTGTAAAAAAATCTAGGACAAAATCACTGTGAGGCACATGGGGTGTCAGGGGAAGGACTGTCTCCTGGATGGAGTCAGCCTGCTTCTGGATACTTGCATTAGCCATATTAGTTGTTCTCCAGAAAACCCGGTTCTTTGAAAAGAGGCATAATTGATGTAAAAGCACACCTATGGTCAGCGGGTGGGGGTGGGGGTGAGTGGGTGGGGAGAAAAGGGCAACAATGAATGAATGGAATTCCAAAATCTCTGTAGATGTTCATTGAAATGAATAATAATAATAATAAATA
>NW_006399949.1:4615099-4620596 GCF_000299155.1 Elephantulus edwardii
CAAAATCCACAGAAAAAGAAATTTGATTGCTTATAGGAGCTTCTGTTTTGGCATATTGCTATTGCTGTTGATGATAGGTGCCATGAAGTTACTTGTAATACTTTGAAACCCTGTGTTGAACAGACAGAAATCACTCCCAGTCATGTGCCCTCCTTACAATCTCTGCTGTGCTAAGTCCAATGTGTAGTCACCTTGTCAATTCATTCCCTGCAGATTCTTCCTCTCTTTACTGAAGAGATACTCTACTGCTTCAAACATGATAAACTTGGCCAGGGACTGACTCCTGACAATATACTCAATGTATGTGGGACAACATCTCACGACTTTTCCTACTAAGGAGCACTCTGGCTTCTCTTCTCCAAGACAGATTTGTTTGTGCATTTGACAGTCCATGGTATAATCAATGTTTGTCAACACTACAATTCAAAGAAATCCGTGTTCCTTCAGTCTTCTTTTTTCATTACCCAACTTTCACATGCATATGAGATAATGCAGCTTGGGTCGAGCGCACCTTCGTCTTTAAACTGACTTCTTTTTAACACTTTAAAGAGGTCTTGAGAGCAGATTTATCTAATCCAATATACGAGTTGATTTATTGACTGGTGTTTCTTTTGGTTTTTGATTATGGTTCTTTTATCCATTTATTATGCCATAGCCTATTGGTCTAGTTGTGGAAGTCTATAGTCTTTGATCTTCCTTATTAAGTGTTTTAAGTCCACTTCTCTTTAATAAAGCAAAGTCATTCCCAGTTGCTCCGATTATTTCTTCAGTTTAGAGATTGAATATGTGTACTGCAAGGATATAAAGCTGACCCACATCTTTCCTGATTTTAAATCATGTAGCGTCCTTTCATATAGTCAAATGACAGCTTTTTGGTTCATGTGCAGGTTCCATTTGAACACAATTAAATGTTCTGATATTTCCATTCTTCCCAGTGATAACCATAATTATTTTGGTCCATAAGGTTGACTGTCTATGACTATAGCTAAATGACTAAGGGCAATATAGCATAAGACACCATCTTATTGGTATTATCTGTTGTCAGTCCAGATACAGCTGGCATTAGCAATGCTGTCCCTTGTTCCACAGTCTCCTTTAAATTCAACTTAGATTTCTGACAATGTCCTCCTGCTCCAGTCATTTTTAAAATTATCTTCAGTAATATTCATTTGAGTATGATATTAATGACGTTGTTTAATAATGTCTACATTTTTTGGATCATCTTCCTTTGGAATGAGCACAAATATTAATTTCTTCCAAATTTCTTGAACAGACAAGTTAGCATGTTTATTGAAACACCTCAATTAGTATTCAGTCAATTTCTGGAGGCTTGAACTTTTGCCAATGCCTTCAGTGCACCTGGAACTCTTACTTATCATTGGCTCTTGTCCATGTACTTCCTCCAATACAGTTGAACATGAATCCATTCTCTTTGGTAGAATGATGTTGTACATTTTTTTCAATCATTTTTTTATGCTTGCTTCCTATGTCAGTCTATATTTGCCATGGAATACTTCAGCCTTACAACTCAAGGCTTTAATTTCTTACAACTCAAGGCTTTAATTTTTCCTTCAGCCTTTCAGCTTAAAAAATGTCAGGTCTGTGTCTTTTTTCTTTGTTTATTATTATTCAAAGTCTTTGCATATTTCATTGCAGTATTTTGCATTTATTTTGTCTTCTAGAGCTTCCTTTTGATATCTTCTGTTCTGTTCTCTTACTTTGTTATATCCTTCTTTCACTTTAGCATTGCTACCTTCTAGAACAAGTTTCAGAATCTCCTCTGAAATACATTTTGATATTTTCTTTTTAATAACTTCTTACTTTCTTCCTGTACAATTTTCTTGATGTCATATAACAATTCATGTTATCTTCGATCACTAGTGTTCAATAAATCAAATACATTCTTGAGATAATGTTCAAGTTCAGATGAGATAAATTCAAGGTTGTATTTTGATTCTTATGGACTCGGTTTCCTTTTTTTAGCTTTAATTTGAAATTGCATCTGAGAAATTAAATCCTGTTCTACACTAGTTCCCTGCCTTGTTCTGATGGCTGGTAACTGAGCTTCTTTTAAAAGATACAGCAAATTTGATTATTTTGTATTCCATCAGGTAAGTTCCACATGTATAGTCACTGTTTATAGGTTTTAAGATTTTTTTATTCATATATATTTTCTTTTACAACAATAATTACAATGAGTGATCAATTCCCTATTGTATATTGCTTTTCCCTTGTCCAATATTATTTCTTTTAATTTTTTTTTAATTTTATACTGATTTACTTACAGAGTTTGTATACATTGTTTTTTCACACTGGCTCTTTCCCCTTCCCTTTGTTCATCCAGAAAACTTTATCATGTTAACTTTTTGTTAATGTTATGTGCTGTCGAATTGCCTACAACTCATAGCTACCCTATGTACAATAGCTCTGAACCCTGTCCTGTCCTGAGCCAGTCTCATTGATTTTTATATACCTACCCCCACTGCCTCAGTTACTGTATCAATCCATTTCATCCATGGTCTTCTTCTGCGCTACCCCTCTACCCTTCCAAGTATTATGTCCTTTTCCGAGGACCGGTCCCTCTTGGCCACTTGCCCAAAGCATATGAGACAGAGCTTCAAAATCCTAGCCTCTGAGGAGAAACTCAATTTCACCCTCTCCAGGACAAACCTATTTGTTTTCTTGGCAGTCCATTGTATGTTCAAGACTCTTCTCAAACACCACAGTTAGAAGACATTGATTCTTCTTCTGTCATCCTTAGTCATTATCCAACTCTCTGAAGCATAACAAGTAATTGCAGAGAATATAGTCTGGATTGGGCACATCTTAGTCCCTAGACTGACAACCTTGCTTTTCAACATTCTGGAGAGACCCCTGACAGCAGAGTTTCCCAACACAATTAGTACTTTGATTTCCTAACTGCTGGTGTTAAGAGTGCTGATTGTGGAGCCAAGCAAGCTGTAATTGTTAACAACCTCAGTCTCTTATCCATCTATCATGATGCTGCCAATTGGCCCAGATGTGAGAATCATTCTCCTCTTGATGTTAAGCTTCAATACATAATGAAGACTACAACACTAATGTCTAGAATATAGATAGAATATGGGTTCTGTTCAGTTTTTCACAAGTCCCAATTTCCTAGGTTCATACTTCCTACATTGCAAATGTTCATTTCATTCATCATTAGTGCCATACATTCCCAGTATTAGTCGATGTTTTATAGTTGCTTCCCTTCATTTTGTGTCATGCAACATCACAAATAAACATCTTTCATTGGCTTAAAGCTTTACTTTATACCTTACATGTCATCAGGGTAGAGTCTATTTTCATCATGCAGCTCTCACTTAGACACATTCTGAGTGCCTTCCAACCTGAAGGATCATCTTCCATCACTATATATCCAATAATGATCTTCTATTATTCACAGGATTTTATGAAACCTGTTATTTCAGAACTGTCAAGCTGCAAATGTCATTAGTTTCTGACTAGGAGTCTTTGTAATTCTCCCATTAAACCTCCCGAAACTGAAACCAGGCCTGTTGCTAAGCAGTTGATGCCAGTTCATTGAATCCTCACATGACAGTAGAGATGTTCCATAGAGTCTCCGAGGCTATAATCTTTTTTCTTTCTTAGAGTAAAGGTTTATAAACCATAATGAATTTTCATTCAGTCATTCACATTTTGTTTTAGACCATTAATTGCCATGATTAATGCACTTAATTAAAATTCAGTATCTTTTCTATTGTATATTGCCTTTCCCTTTACCCAATTTATCTACTTACTATTTTTTATTCCTCTCTCTTTCCTTTCCATTTCAAGTTTCGCTTCCATAACTGATTTTACCTGTGTAAACATTTTTCCTTAGTTTTTTATAAGAGTGATATTTTACCCTAATGGGGTGCTTTTCTTTTGTGGTGTTTTTATTTTTTTTTATTTTTATGGCTGATGTAAGTCAAATGGTTCTAATCTTTAGGGTAGATGATTGCCACATCCTTTCTTTGTGGAGTGGCCGGTGAGTTTATGCTGTCAAACTCTTGGGTAGCAAGAGTCTAACTATTGTACAACCAGGTTCCTCAATGAAACTCCTGCTAGTAGATGAACAGTTTTAAAATAGAATGTTTGGGTCATGAAGGACCTTCCACATACCGGTTCAATATCCTGTATAGTGTAGGTATCTCTAAATTATTTCTTTAGTTAATTTGGTAATATCATTCTCTACTAATTGTAGATTTCTATCTCAAGACAAAACAAAATTTAACTATTCAAAGCTGGTTAAGTACACCTGAACATATAAAAGACATAACTTTTAAAAAGCAGTATCAAATGGTGCTGGCAAAACTGGACTGCTACCTGCAGAAAGCTGAAACAGAATCCACATATAAAACCACACACAAAAATCAACATAAGGTGACTCAGAGACCTGGGAGTAAAGATAAAAACTTTGTGAAGTTCATAATAGACAAACTGGGATCAAGCTTAAATGGCCTAGTCAATGGTATAAAGAGACTGCCAAATACAACCAGAAATGTACAATCTGGAGTGAATAAAATTGATAAATGGGGCCACCTAAAAATTAAGTCCCTGTGTACATCCAAAACATCTTCAAAGAGGGTGAAAAGAAAATCTACTGACTAGAAAAACAAAGCAAAACAAAAAATGTTTGGCAACACCATTTCAGACAAGAGTCTCATATCAAAAATTTGCAGAATCCTACAGGGCCTTCTGAAGAAAAAGACTGATAGTACAATTACAAAATGGACTAAAAACATGGAAAGACTTTTCCCAGAGGAAGATATTTAGATGGCCAATAGACACATGAAGAAATACTCAAAATCACTGGCAATAAGAGAGATGCATCTTTTTAAAGAGAAAAGTGAACTGGGGGAGGAGTTAGGGAGGAAAATATGCAGCAATGAATGAATGGAAATCCAAGTTTTCTGTAAACTTTCATTAAAGTATTAATAAAAAAATTTTTAAAAGATATGCAAATCAAAACTACAAAGAGATACCATCTTACCCCAATATCGGTTGTGAAGTTTAAGAGGACAAGAAGTAATGGAGAGGATATGGAGAGATAGGAACTCTCATACACTGTTGGTGGGATTGTAAAATGGTACAACCACTCTGGAAGGAAGTTTGACATTTTCTCAAAAAGCTGAACATAGAAATTTTCTATGATTCAGCTATTCCACTGTTTGGAATATACCCCAAGAAAATGATAACTGAGGCACAAACAGAGATTTGCACACCAGTGCTCATAGCAGCATTATTCACCATTGCAAGAGCATGGGAACAGCCCAAATGTCCAGCCACAATCAAATGGATTGAGAAATGATGGTACAGTCACACAAAAGTGTACAATGCAGCACACAGGAACTTATGATTTTGAAAATCACTACCTAATTTAAGAGGGGTTGCAGAGTGTTATGCTAAGCGAACTCAGTTCCAAAAGGACAAATATTGTATAAGACCATTATTGTAGAAATAGAAAGATAAC
>NW_006399949.1:4622193-4640976 GCF_000299155.1 Elephantulus edwardii
TGTGTATATATACACATATATATACCATACATTTAATATGAGATAGTATGTATCCATTATAACCAATTTGCAACTATGAGAGAAACATATTAATTATATATTGATTTTTGTTAAAAGCAAGTAATAATTTATATCTTAGCATGATCTCAGTTTTTAAAACATACAATAGAGATATTTCATTTTAAAAAATAGTATATAGTCATATTTACCAAATGCAAATATAAATTTTCTGAGTAGTAAGATTTCAGATGCTTCTTTTTGCTAAGTTATATATCTAGTCTTACATCTTTTAATACTAAACTAAATTCATTCTTCATGTATTTGAAAACATAGAATGTTTTTCAAAGTATCTTTTAAATAGATTCCCCACTCATTAGAATCTACCTATTCCAGAAAAAAAACCAAAAAGAACAACAGTTTCAAGCAGAATATCTTTCAAAATTGGCCTTCAGAAATCTGTAAAATTGAAAGTCAAAAGACAACTAAAATGAATACCCAAATAGGAAAGCTTATTTCCTACATTTGAATATTGGGTTATTGTTGTTGGGCAATGACTTTCATCTGCCCACTGACATGAAAGGCGGTATGATTTTGAAAAAAGCTTTGAGAGATCAAGGAAAAGTGTCTTGTGCAACGCTTACCTCACAAGAGGTTATGAAATTGCTATGCAGAAAGTTACAAGCCTGTTATGTAAATTATATAAAGGCAGAAAGATCAGCAAATACAGTTTTAGTTGAGTCCAGCATACTCTCATTGAGCAGATCCTTCAAGAACACAGTGCTTCACACAGATGGACTGGACAGAATGATTTGGCAGAACTTCTAGTGTTCACAACAAAAGGTCATAGCAGTGATGTGGAGGAAGGGGAGAATGATGTGGAGGTGGCAGCAACCCTGCTTAAGGCAGAAGCCTGAAGAAGGGATTGGTAATAATGTTGGATTGCCCAACAGACAATGTAGGCATGGGTTTACAAATGAGGGAACAGCTATGTGAAACTATGTGCTATAGAATAAATAAACCCAAGTAAGCTTGTGCCTGCCTGTTTATTGGGTAATCTTCCTCTGTTTGGTAGAGCGAGATTTCTGAGTGGAGTAGTCTCCACATACCTTCCAGGTGTTTGGGCATGTGGAAAGTATTATCTAAGTCTGGCTTAAAGATGCTCATGTAAAACAAAGTAATATGAAGTGCTTCCATTCTTTCCTTCTTCATTAGGTCACATTGGCTAGACAAGTATAGCCCAAGTTTCCCTGAAAAGAGATCAAGAGAGAATGCCTAATTGTGGAAATCTATCTTCTAAATGATATTCCAAAATTTCTGCGGTGCCATAACAAAATAACATGTTGTTATTAGGTACCATTAAGTCAAATATGATCCAAAATGACCCAATGAACAACAAAACTGAACCCTGTCCTATCCTGTGCTATCCTCACACTTCCAGACATGTCAGAGCCCATTGTGGCAGCCATCACATCAATCCACCTGGTCAAGGATCATCCTCTCCTTTGTTGACCCTCTACCTTTCCAAGCATCAATTTCCTATCCAAGGAATAGCTCCTGCTAGCAAAATGCTCAAAGTAAATGAGGCAAAGCCTCATCACCCTTGCCTCCCAAGAACACTTCGTCTGCACCCTCACCAAGACACATTTATTTGTTCTTGTGGCCATTCATGGGATGTTCAGTGCTCTTCTCTAATACCACAGCTTAAAGGCATCAATTCTTCTCTGTTATCCTTATTCATTGTCCAGCTCTCAGATGTACAGCAAGTGATAGGGAAGACCATTGCCTGAATCAGACATACCTTAGTACTCAGAATGACATCAGAATGACAGTTTCAATCTTTTCTCCATCCATCATGAAGTTGCCTATTGGTCCAGTGATAGGAATTCTTGATTCTTTGACATTGAGATGCAATCTACATTGAAGGTTGTAATTTTTTATCTTCTGTAACAAGTCCTTTAAGTTTCCCTAACTTCTAGCAAGTAAGATTGTGGTAAGACTGAGAAAAACTGGATGAAATATGTTTACGGCATTGAAGTCTATGGGGGAGAGAATAGTCTAAAAGTATTATATTTTAGGGCATTATTTTTATCGTAGGAGTATGCAATGAGGGTTGTAAAGTGGATTATATTTGGGGCTAGGGGGTGGGGTTTGGGGAGGTGTGGGGGGGATTGTGTACCAATGAGGGCGTTTTTCTTTTGCTTTTAAAGGCGAGGCGGGGGGGGGGGGGGGGGGAGGGGTTTGTGCGGGGAGAAGGGTTCAACAATGAATGAATGGAATCCCAAAATCTCTGTAGATGTTCATTGAAATGAAAAATAAACAACCTAAATTTAAAAAAAAAGATTGTGTCATCTGCATAACACAAGTTAGTGTTCTCAACTAATTTGCTCAGATTGAACAAGTATGGAGAGAGATTACAACCCTGACACACTCTCTTCTTAGTTTTAAACCATGTAGTGTTCCCTCACTCCATTCATAAAATATGGACATCTATCAACAAGTTGAGTATGAGCCCAGGTTCTTCACCAAGATCCTATTTCCAAAAAAGGTCACATTTATAGTATCACGATTAAGGACATTACCTGTCTTTTTAGAGGATAAAATTAATTTTTTTAATGCCTTCCACTGTTAAGTAGATCTTCTCACAGTGCTTCTCACAGAAAGTCAGACATTTTTTTAGGAGTGGTTACAATACTTCTATGACATTTAATACATTTTTTCCTTTCCTTTGATTTTTTTTTTATGAGAGTATACAGAGTCACTGTACCAAAAGGAATTGGCAGACATAGAAAAATTTCATAAAACAATATATGAGCAAGAGCTTATGGTGATGAAGGAAGAAGTGCAAGCTCCTTTGAATGAACTGGCAAAAAATAAGGCCCCAGGAATTGATGTATTTCAATTGACGTATTTCAACAAACAAAGCCCGAACTGTGCTCACCAAGTTCTGTCAAGAAACCTGGAGGACAACCACTTGGCCAACTGACTGGAAGAGATCTATATTTGTTCCTATTCCAAAGGAAGATGACCCAACAGAGTATGGAAATTATCGAACAGTATCATTGTTATCCCATGCAAGCAAGATTCTGGTGAAGAGTATCCAAAAATGACTAGAAGAGTACATCAACACAGAATTGCCAGAAGTGCAGGTTGGGTTTAGAAGGGGTCGTGTTACTAGGGATATTGTAGCTAATGTTAGATGAATCATGGTTGAAAGCAGGGAGTACCAGAGGAATGTCTGTGTTTCATTGATAATTCAAGGGCGTTTAAATGTGTGGATCACAACAAACTGTGGCTGACTGTACAAAGAATGAGAATCTCAGAACACTTGATTGTGCTAATGTGAAACCTATAGTTGGACCAGGAGGCAGTCATGAGAACAGAGCAAGGAAACACTGCATGGTTCAAAATTGGGAATGGTGCACACCAGGGATGTGTCCTATCTCCATACCTTTTCAACCTATATGCAGAACAAATTATCTGGGAGGTTGGGCTGTATGAGAAAAAGTGTGGCAACAGGATTGGTGGAAAATACATCAACAATCTGCTTTACGTAGATGACACAACCCTGCTGGCTGAAACTCAGGAGGACCTGAAGTGCTTGCTGCAGAAAGTTGAGGACTGCAGCCTTCAATATGGATTGAGGCTCAATTACTTGCTATGCATCAGAAAGCGGGACAATGACTAGGGAGAATAGAAGAATTGATGCCTTTGAGCTGCAGTGTTGGAGAAGAGCACTGAATATACCATGGACTGCTAAGAAAGCAAACAGGTTCATCCTTGAGAGGGTTAAACCAGGATGCTCCTTGGAGGGAAAGATTCTGAGGCTTTGACTGACATACTTTAGACATGTTGCAAGGAGGGACCAGTTCCTGGAGAAGGATGTCATGCTTGGGAAGGTGGAGGGACAGCGCAGGAGAGGAAGACCCTCTATGAGGTGGATTGATTCAGTGACTAGGGTAATCGGGGTAGTTGTGTCAGAGACAGTGAGATTGGCACAGGACAGAGCAAGATTTAGGGCTATTGTACATGGGGTAGCTATGAGTCGCAGGCAACTCCACAGCACATAACAACAACAACAATCTTAGTCTGCTTGAAATTCTGAAACTTCAATCCCATTTGAGAGTTCAGCCAAACAACACATTAAAAGTAACTAAACTAAACAGCTTTCTCTGCTGGATAAAGTCCTGACATTCTCTTTAAACACATCTTCATGAGTAATGTATAAATATCATACACTTGCACTCAAAGGCACAAATCTTTGAAGAATTAATTAAGCCAACTCTTCACAAGATAATGGGCAGGAAGTAGTGAAGACATAAATCAATTCATTTCATGAAATCAATTTCTTCATGAGCAAAGAGGCTGGCAGATTGATCAAAACTTTGAAGTCAGGCAAATCTGGGCATGAATCCAATCCACATTTTACCAGCAGCCTGAGGTTGTGTAGTTTTTTTTAAACCTCTAAGTATCAGGTTTCTTAAAAGTGATGAGGATCTAAGACTTACTTTTCAGGGTCATGAAAGAATTAAATGGGTTAAGGTTTCCACAGGCCTAGCATAGCACCTATAACAGATGCAGCTCTGGACGTGCTCACTTGTCTATGCCAGAAAATTTAGAAGACCGTTTCCAGAATGACATGCATTGTTTCCATTCCTAAGAAAGGTGATCCAAAAGAATGTGGAAATTATTGAAGAATATCATTATTATCACATGCAAGCAAAATATTGCTCAAGATCATCCAAAAGTGGCTAGAACCGTATATTGACAAAGAAATGACAAGAAGTTCAAGCTTACTTTAGAAGAGGTTGTGACACCAGGGACACCATTGCTGATTTCAGACGGATCCTAGTTGAAACAAATAGCAGAAGAATGTCTGTTTGTGCTTATTTGACTATGCCAAGGCACTTGACTGTGTGGATCATAACAAATTACGGCTAACATTGAGGGGGAGGGGAGATGGGAATTCTAGAACACTTAATTATGCTTGTGTATATGAAATCTATACCTAGGCCAAGAAGCTGTTGTGCAAATAGAGCAAGGGAATACTACATAGTTTAAAGTTAAGAAAGCTGTGCATTAGGATTGTCTCCATTCTCCATACCTTGTCAATGGAGAAAGGTGGGAAATACCCTCCCATGTGGTTTACTGAGCAAATCATTCAAGAAGCTGAATTCAATGAAGAATGCATTATGAGGATCACAGAAAGACTCAACAACCTGTATTAAGCAGATGACAAAACTTTACTTACTGAAAATGAGGATTTAGAAAGCTTGCTGCCAAAGATCAAAGACTAGAGCCTTCAATATGGATTACATCTCAATATCAAGAAGGTCAAAGTAAATCCTCATCACTGGACTTATAAGCAACGTCATGAACGATGGAGAAAAGATTGAAATTGTCAACAATTTCATCTTGCTTATTATAATCATATTCAACACCCTTAGTATCAGCAGTCAGGAGATTAGGAGATATACTACTTTGGGTACGTAATCAGGAAGGATCAATCCCTGGAGAAGGACATCATACTCAGAAGGTGGAGGGACAGCACAGAAGAGAAAATCCCTTTATGAGATGGATGATTTAGAAACTGGGGCAATGAGAATAAGTGTGTCGGAATTAGTGAGATTGGCTCAGGACAGGGCAGGCTTCATAGATGTTGTACATAAGATTGCTATGAGTTCCAGGAAACTTGATAGCACTTAACAACAACTACATTGGCAAAGTCTTCAGTCAAGGGTTTCTCCAAATCATTGCAGACCAATGATGTCTGTTTGAAGACGAAGTTTCCCTGACTCAGGCCATAGTTTTCTCAGTCACCTGCTACACATCTGAGAACAGGACAATGAATAAGTGTAACAGAATAAGAATCATTTCCTTTGAGTTGTGGTGTTGGCAAAGACAATGGCTATCCCTTGGACTGCCTAAAGAACAAAGAAATCTGTCTGAGGGGAAAGTGCAGCAAGAATACTCCTTAAAGGCAAAGACAAGAGAACTTTTTCTCACATATTTTGGGCATGTTGTTAGGAGAGGCTATTTCTTGGATAAGAATACAATTCTTGGAAAGATGGAAAGTCAATGAAGTAGATGAAGACCCTCAACCAGTTGCATTAACACAGTGAATGCAACAATGAGCTCAAGTATGTCAGAGATGATGAGAATGGCACAGGAAAGGGTTCAGATTGATTGCTCATAGGGTCACTGTGAGACATACTGGACTAGATGGCACCTAACAACAACATTAACAGCATTGCCCATGACAGAGATGGTCTTTAAGATAGTTTTAATGTTTGAGAAAAGGGAAAGTTGAGAGAAATTTAACAATGAACAGAATTAATGTTAGAGAAACTTGAAAATTGAGAGTCAAGTAAATATATGGAGTCTAATAGAGGTTCACCACCAATTCAAAGACACTCATTTCTCCAAGGGAGAAAGGTGGGAAATTTCCTCCCATGTGGTTTACAACCTCGGAAAATCTACTACAATATCAGCTATGAGTTGGTTCCTACTGGATGCCACTAACAACTACATTCATAATGGTGATGGGAAAATCCTGAAGGAGGTAGGAAGAAAAAAAGTCTAGATTCAAATCAAAGTAATTGCTTGTCTGAGGATAAGTTGGTATTTATTTGTTTTAACTTGTGATACTCCCCCCCCCCTTTTGTATGCTTGCTTGCTTTATAAACTAAGAGGATATTGAACTACTTGACCATTAAGTTTCCTTCCATCTCTACAAGTTCAGAACTCCACCCAGGCCTGGTGAGCAGGCCGCAGTCAGAATCAAAACAGAGAGAGCTCGGATCATTTACATGACACTTTAAGTGTCAGAAATGAAACTAGCTTTAAAGAGTCAAGGACTTCTCCAAAGTACTGAAAAGGTGTTCCTGATTCAAGCCGTGGTCTTTCCAATCACTTGCTGTGCATGTGAAAGTTAGACAATGAGTAAGGACGACAGGACATTAATTTGTGTCATTGAGCTGTAGTGCTGGAGAAGAGTGCTGAGTATCCTATGGATTGCCAAAAGGACAAACAAGTTTGTCTTGGAAAAGGTGCAACCAGATTGCTCCTCAGAAGCAAGGGTAGTGACATCTTATCTGACATATTTTGGTCATGTTATTAGGAGTTAGTCTTTGGAAAAGGACATCAGGCTTGGGAATGTGGAGGGACAGAGAAGGGGGGGAAGATACTCAAGATGGACTGACAGTGACTGTATTGCAGAGCTTGCGTGTGTCAGAGATTATGAGCATGGCACAGGGTCAGGGCTTAGATCCACTGTGCATAGAAGAGTCATAGTTGACTTGATGCCATTTAACAACAACCACATCTCACTATACTAGGATCAAAGCTAAGAAAAAATCAGTGAATTGTTAGTGTTTTTGTTGATGATGTTGTTTTTAGGGCTGCATTGTAATTCAATAAGTAAGAGACAGGAAGAAAGTCTTCCTGTCTGTTTTTTCTTAGCTATTATGGACAGCAAATGAGAGTGGGACTGGTTGTTGTTGTTCGGAATGAACCTTTAGCTGACCCTCTGGTGAATAGTCAGAGGCAGTTAATCACTTGGGAGGAGACTGCCCATTTTCTCCTGTGGAGCAGCTGTGCTTCATGAGTAGGCCACCAGAAACCCTAATTTTACCAGCCTGTGGCTTTGTTCACGTGGACATTGTCAGTTTACAATGAGATTTCTCTCCTATTGTGGAATTTGACCTTTTATCAGTCTCTGAAATTTCCTCATCATAGTTTCCAGGCTCCCTTTACAACTGAGAGGAGCTTCATTTTCCTTAGTTTTCATTCCCGAAGAACAAGGGTTTTCAATTGTTGTCAATTAAGTGTACAGTTACAATTCAAAAGTTAAAAGAAAATTCTTGTATATATCCTAAAACTTAATAGATTGGATAATAATTCAATCTAAATCTTAAAGATATTTAGCATTAAAGGTATTTCTCATGCCTTATTTTGTATCCACGTCCACGTTGTTAAATGGTATAGAGTTGGTTCCAACTGCTGGTGACCCAGTGAACAATAGAATAAAACCATGTTCTATCTAGTATCATCCTCACAATCTCTACTGTACTTAATCACTGTAAAGATAGTCACATCATATTCCATTGTATGGATACACCACAGTTTCTCTATCCATTCATTTGCTGATGAACACTGAGGCTGCTTCCATCACTTTGCTATCATAAATAATGCTAGCCTAAACATGAATGTGCATACAATAAACTTGTAAAATACTACATAACATGAATGAATATAAAAGACACTATGCTGAATGTAATGCTACCAAGCCAAAGGTGGGTGACTTTTAATCCACCGCCCTCGTGCCTGTCTTTTATTGTTTTTGTTCAGACATTCCTCTAGGTCATATAGCCCTGGTGTGCAAGTTGCAGTACTGTGGTCACTTGTGGTTGCTGTGAGGCTGAACACTGTGACACTGATGTGTTAAATGCATTAATGGTTGGTTACCCAATGCAGACAGAGAGTGGGGTGGAGCTCCCCGATTAAAACAAGCTTGGAAGGAGGAGTGGCATTCACTTCCGTAATAGCTTGCCTCCGGAAACCTTATGAACTTTAAGAGAGGATGAAAGACACCCAAGCATCGAGGACTCTCCTTCATAGGGTCGCTAGGAGTCACCTGGGACTCGATGGCACTTAACAACAACAATGCTGAATGCTGTTTCTCAGTCACAAAAGGACAAATGTTTCATGAGACATTATAACAATAGGATAGATGGGGGTGGGCAGAAAAATAATGGATAGTTAATGAACACACGCACTGTAATACGTGAAGGACAGTCTGAGAAGTAATGAACGATTCAAAAATATGTGTATGACAATTAGTAATCTAGAACAGGATAAGCATTACAAAATGAATTGGGAGATGGGAGGGAGGAAATGTGAAGGAAGAATATGGACGTTGCCTCACTACCCCTAAGCTTGATCACTTCCTGAGAAACTTGATTAACACCTCAGCTGGTCATATCAAAGACCAGACCACATAATGGATCCTGATAAGAGTCTGAGCTTGGAAAAAAGGTGCTAAAACCTAACTTAATTAACACATCAAAATACCATCTTAGTCCTCCCCAGGACCCCTGTAAAAAGGAAACCCTCCCAAACTGCCCACACTGCCATTTGAATCCTGTCTGTATGCTATGTGGCTAGGTCTCTTGACGTCCCTCTCTGACCATGCAGTAAAGGCCTGTTCATTTATTGGGACCAATTCCTTTCTTTATTTCTTTCCCTCATGCTCTTTTTTTTTATATCTAACAAAATGCATATGAATGAATGAATGAAAAAAGTCTGTTTGTAATTTTTTACTGTGACAATGACTTTTTTTTTAAAGCAAGCGACAGGTTATATGAAAACAAAATAATAATGATATTCTTCTCTTTCACTAACTAATTATCCAAAAATGGTGTCCTTTTCCAGGCACTGGTTCCTCGCAGTAATGTGCCCAAAGAAAGTACATGAGCCTCAACATCCTTGCTTCAAAAACACTCTCACTGAGCTTCTTCCTAGATTATTATGTTTCTTCTATTTTAAGTCCATGGTATAGTCTATCTTCTTTACCAACATCAGTAGTATCAGTAATCAAAGGCATCAATAATTCTTCAGTCCATTTTTTTCAAGACCCTGGGCATTACACAAATAGGAGATGGAGTATTAAACGCTTGCAATGTTTTGTAGAGAATAAATGAGTACATAAAATATATTTTGTTTCGTTTCTCCTTATGAAGAGTAGTGATGATGTCCATAAATGGGATTATAGGGTGATTAAAAATCAAGAATAGGACATTGGAGCTCTTTATAAACTGGCAGAACTTCAACAATACAGGATCCTCAGTGAAACAGAAAGCAGTACATAGCATAAAGATCTAGATATCCATAAATAGAAAGTCACTACTCGAGTAAGGCAGTCATGGGAAAGTAAGTCCAATAAAGTTGCATGTGAGCAACTGCATTCTCACGCAAATGGTTTAACCTAAAGTCTTGTTGAGCCTATTTGAAAGAATCTTCCCAAATTTTACAAGTTTCTACTATAATTTTGCAATTTTCATGAACACATTGAATTCTCTCCTATCCTATCCCAAACTCCAAGTCTCCTGCATTTTTCATAAAAATAGCTCCCTGTAAGTTGGAAAAATTGCTGAGAAGTATTATTTCCCTGAGACTTCGAAAAGTCCTTAAATAATGACTAGGTAAAAGTTTTAGAGAGTGCTTTGAAATGCTTAAAAGCATTATAATATCTTGAAAATTATCTAAGTAGTGTGAGGCAGTGAAGAAACAATGAACTCAACCTTTAGAAATATGGATTTGTGCTCCATCTGCTATTAATTTTCTATATAATTTTGGGCGGATGAATTCAACCCTCTGAACCTTATTTTCTTTACCTAAAAAACATAAGAGTGTAGGTAACTCTTGCTAAGCCTATTTTTGAGTTGTATAAATAGGTACTATGTTTCTCAGGCAAAGTTGTAATCTCTACAAATGGCTATTTATCCTCTTACCTTTCCAGCTTGCTACTACTTGCCATGGAGTTGTAACCTACTCATAGCTGACCATCCAGCAGGTTTTCAGGGGCAGTAATTCACATGGGAAGAGACTGCCTGTCTTTCTCCCTTGGAACAGCTGGTAGATGCCTTTGGGTTGACAGCGCAACTCCTTACCTCTAAGTAGTCACCAGAGCTCCCATTTATTCTAGCAAGATAGCACTCATTTCCCCCTAGCTCTCTACAAAAAGAAAAACTCCTAGAAAAACATCTGTATTTACCATCTGTTTACCATCTCTAATTCCTCTTTTCCCATTCTCTCAGGAACCTACTCCAGACACATTATTCCAAGTGAAATTCTCATATATTCTTTATTTCCACCTCAGAGCCAATTTACCACTGAAAAATAAGCCACTGAAGCCTTTTAGAATGCAATTCTACTGTGGTATCCACTGAGTCACTGTTAGTCAATATCAATGTGACAGCAGCTATTTTCCTCAGCCCTACCCCTCACTCTCAGAAAGTTTCCACATTTGGTGAGCAAGATACCACTACACTTCTCTGGCATTCTGGTCCCATTCTTCCACTCTTACTCTTGCATCTTCTTTTTTTAAGATCAAATGAATTCAATAGGTGATAAAGAAGGATAGAGTGGTATACTCCAGGATGCATGTGATAAAGTGGTGTCTTATCTCTAAAAATCGTAAAACAAGAAAACTGGCTTAAAAAAACCCCCCTGCTTTGCCTTATTATCATGCATTGATAATTATAAACAAGTTTAGTGCTGAATCCTCCTCTCATGGGGTCAGACCAATCCTATTGCTCCCTTTTAACTTTTTTTTTTGTGATAAAAAATTATATTTAGAATTAGCCCGCTGGACTCAGTTTAGATGATCCCAATTTTGTTGGCAACATCCAAAGCATCATAATCAGGAGCAAGTAGAACATAGGCCTTCTTCTCTCCATCAGGCCTAATCAAAGTGTTGACCTTAGCCACATCAGTGTCATTGAGCTTCTTTACAGCTTGTTTAATTTGGTGCTTCTTGGCCTTGACATCCCCAGTGAACACACCAAGTGTGTTGTTATCTTCTATCTTCTTCATGGCTGACTCAGTGGTCAGGGGAACCTTGATTTTGGCATAGTGGTCAAGCTTGTTTCTCCTGGGGGCGCTCTTCCGGGGGTAGTTGGGCTACCTTCAGAGTCTCAGTGTCTTAGGCTGCAGGAAGGTGGGTGACAGGAGGATCTTTTTTTTTTTGCTGTGGATGCCCTTCAGGGCTGCCTTCTTGGCCTTTAATGCCTTTGCTTTGGCTTCAGTTTTGGGAGGGGCAGGGGCTTTCTTCTTCGCTTTTGGCACCATCCTCATAGAAAGGCGCTCCCTTTTAACGTTTATATATCCTGACTTGTTTTTTCCTCATTTCTCCAACCCTAAAACATCATCATCACAAACCAGAAGTCAGTCCTTACAGTTCTTCTGATTTCTATCTGTGTTAACTCCTTTGGTGACTCCACTTAATATATAAATAGAATATTCTCATTTTTAAATGATCTCTATCTCAGGCTTCCTTCTTAAATTTCAGGTTCATATAGTAATTCATTATTCAGTAACTCAAATTTCATTTGTCTAAAACTAAGCTTCTAAACTTCTTTCTAAAATCTTGTTCTTTTGTATTCCTCAGGTCAGTCCTTCTGCAAGTTGTTCAAGGTGAAACCCCTGGCATCGTCCTGGACTCTTCCTTGCTTTGTAGTCCCTTATTCCAAATCCAACGTGTATCATTTCCTCCACTACTCACCCACTTCCCAAAACTTGTACAACGCTCATGTGAATTCTACCAATGAGTTTGTGCTGCTTCAATCTGCTTTCCTTTCTTCCCTGCGCTATTTATCCTCACCACTAGAAAGCTATCCTTTTCAAATTCAAGTCAAACTAAATCATTCTTCTGTCAAAATTATGTAAAAATGAATCCCATTTCATTTGAGATAAGCATCACAGTCCTTATTATTTCCTTCAGCTTCTTGTATCATCTGACCTATATGACTTTCAACTTCTTTGCTTTAGCTCTAAAAATGTCCCCCTTCAATTCATTCAGTGTCATGGTCTTTCCTTTATTTTTAAATCCAAGGAAGCATGCTCCTAACTCAGTAACATTGCATTTTCTGTTCCATCTGCCTAAAATGCCATGCAAAAAGAGTAAGGGTCATATGGGGATAGCCTTTTCTGACCTTTACCAACTTCATGAAGGGAAACTGTTCCCGTCAACAAGCAACAATATAAACAAATTTCTATGAGGTCAGACATCATATCCCTCATGCTCTCACAACTCTTTCTACTCATCCCAACACCAATATTACTGATTTACTGGGTCCAAAATCTGATGTGATAGCTCAAAGATCACACAGATAATATTAGGGAAGTCAAAAGCTTTTATTATTCAGGTTAGTAGCAGAATACAGTATCTCTTCAATCTATATGCAGAACAGATGATCTGGGAGGCTGGGCTCTATGAGGAGAAATGTGGCATCAGGATTGGAGGAAGATTCATCAAAAATCTGTGTTATGCAGATGACATAACCTTGCTTGCTGAAACTGAGGAGGACCTCAAGCACTTGCTGCAGAAGGCCAAGGACGGCAGCCTTCAATATGGATAGAGCTCAACATCAAGAAAACAAAGATTCTCAGCACTTGGCTGGTTGGCAGCATCATGATAAGTAGTGAAGAGATTGTTAATAGCTTTAGTTTGCTTTACTCCACAATCAATACTCTTGGTACCAGCAGCCAGGAGATAAAAAGATGAAGTGCATTGGGAAAGTCTGCTGTCAGACTGCTCCAAACTACTGAAGAGCAATGATGTCAGTCTGGAGACTAAGTTGTTCCTGATTCAGACCTTAGTCTTTGCAATTACTTGCTATGCAACAGAGAGCTCGACAATGACTAAGGATGATAGTAGAAGAGTTGATGAGTTTGAGCTGTCGTGTTGGAGAAGAGTATTAAATATACCATAGTCGCTAGGAAACAAAGAGGTTCATGCTAGAGAGGGTGAGACAAAGCTGCTCCTTAGATGCAAGGATTTCGAAGCTCTATCTGACATACTTCGGACAAGGAGGGACCAGTCCTGGGAGAGGACATCATGCTTGGGAGGGTGAAGGCACAGTGCAGAGGAGGAAGACTCTCCATGAGGTGGATTGATTCAGTGACTGAGGTAAAGGGGATGGGTGTGTTAGAGACAATAAGATTAGCATACAATAAGATTAGCTGTTCAAGGGCACATAATAACAACAGCAGAAGAATACAGTCGGATAGATTTGGAAATGTGCTGACAAATGCCTCAGGCTTGAGCCTTGCAACTTTAGGCCTTGTTACTGGAGGAAGAAAGTCACAATTTCCCCAAGTTTTATCTTCAGACCTAACCATTTCTTGTGGAAACCTGATAATGTCTATGTCCTGATAAGGCAGATAGATGGCAAGATACTGATAAGGCCCCAGGCCCGATCACACTTGACAGAATCCCTTCCCCCAAATTCCTGAGCAAACTACCACTCTTTGTAAATCTCCCTAACAAACCCTATAAAAATAAATTATCTTTGTTTTCCCACAGACCACTCTGATCCTTTCTATAGGCAATGACCTGCCATCCCTCTCAGGCCACTTAATAAAGGCCAGTTCATTCTGGGGGACCAGTCTCTTTCTTTCTCTCTCTCAACTCTTTTTTCTGTCTAACAGTTGCAACGTTCACAGTCCTGTCAGGTAGACTCTCCGCACCACAGTCCTCCAACAAACTTGAGCAAAGGCTCTTAGCTGTGGATCCCAGTGGGTAGCAGTCCCAAGATCCTCTCTATCTCATGTCAAGTCTCTGGTTCTCTGCTGCTGCTGCTGCTGCTGCTGCTGCAGCAGCTATTGTTCCCATGTTATTGTTGTTGTCAGGTGTCGTCAAGTCTCCTGCAACTCATAGCCACCCTATGTACAACAGCCCTAAACTCTGCTCTATTCTGTGCCAATCTCGCTGTCTCCGACACATCTACACCCATTATCCCAGTCACTGAATCAATTCACCTCATAGACAGTCTTTCTCTCTTGCTTTGTCATTCCACCCTTCCGAGCATGATGTCCCTCTCTAAGGCCTGGTCCCCTCTTGTCCAAGGTGTGTCAGAAGAAGCTTCATAATCCTTGTCTCTAAGGAGCAGCCTTGTCTCACCCTCTCTAGGACAAATCTGTTTATTACTTTAGCAGTCCACAGTATATTTTATACTCTTCTGCAACAGCACAGGTCAAAGGCATCAATTCTCCTACTATCATCCCTAGTCATTGTCCAGCTTTCTGATGGATAGCAAGTAATTGCAAAGACTATGGTCTGAATCAGGTGCACCTTAGTCTCCAGGCTGACATCATTGCTATTCTGTACTTTGGAATGGTCTCTGACAGCAGACTTTCCCAAAGTACTTTGTCTTTTAAATTCCTCGTTGCTGATGCCAAGATTATTGATTGTGAAGGTAAGGAAACTAAAGCTGTTTACAATGTCAATCTCTTCACCATCAATCATGATGCTATCAATTGGCCCTGTGGTGAGAATTTTTGTATTCTGGATGTACAGTTTAAATCCATACAGAAGGCTGCAGTCCTTGACTTTCTGCAGCAAGCACTTGAGGTCATCCTCAGTTTCAGCAAGCAGGGTTGTGTCATCTGCATAACATAGACTGTTGATGAATCTTCCTCCAATCCTGACGTCACATTTCTCCTCATAGAGCCCAGCCTCCCAGATCATCTGTTTTGCATATAAATTGAAAAGGTGTGGAGATAAGACACATCCCTGGCATACACCATTCCTAATTTTGAATCATGCAGTGTTCCCTTGCTCTGTTCTGACAACTGCTTTCTGGTCCAAGTATAGGTTGAGGATAAGCATAATCAAGTGTTCTGGGATTCCCATTCTTCTCGGAGTTGATGACAGTTTGTTGTGGTCAACACAGTTAAACACTTTGCATAGTCAATGATAGACCCAGATAGACATTCCTCTGGTACTCCCTGCTTTCAGCGAAGATCCATCTAACATTAGCTACAATATCCTTAATTCCACAATGGAATGTATAAATACTGATATACTCGGTACTGGTGAGATGATATGGACTGGTATGGGGCATTTTGAGTCATACTATCAGATGATTTACTCTGCTGGAAGAGAAATGATGAGGAAAGATGGTGTTGCTTTCATAATTAAAAAAGTCATTTCTAGATCCGTCATAATGTCGTGACATGATATCTATACGCATACAAGGAAGTCCAGTGAATACCACTATCATTCAAGTATATGCATCAACAACCAGAGCCAAAGAAGAGGAAACAGCGAGGTTCCCAAACCCTTCTGCAGAACAGGAACCTATGTGCTGTAGCTCCTTGGCCAGAACTGACAGTGCGTGGGATGGAGACGACCTTGGGGCAAAACGGCGAAGACACAATGAAGAATCCAGCCATTGTTGGAGACCTGTGTACAGATTCACAAGGACTTAATCTGAGCTGTTGTCAGATGAACATGTTGGGATCATATCTGTTCCAGTCCAGCAAGCTGCCAAACTAACTTCTGACCTCATTGATATTCCTGTGATGTGTCTAGAATCAGATAACGGGAGCATTAAGATCCACAAGCATGACGGCATCACAGTAGCTGGGCGCAAAATGTCCTCTGGACCTTGCATGTCAGGTCTCCAGGATGTTCTGGCATAAGGATGGAACCTATCGTGTTTATTATCTTAAAGAACTAGTAAAATTCTAGTAGTTATGATGTTATTGTTGTTGTTATGTGCCGTCGAGTCGCTTGCGACTCATAGTGACCCTATGTACAACAACCCTAAACCCTGCTCTGTCCTGTGCCAATCGCACTGTCTCTGACACTCCCATCCCAATTATCCCAGTGACTGAATCAATCCACCTCATAGAGGGCCTTCCTCTCCTGCGCTGTTCCTCCACCCTCCCTAACATTATGTCCCTCTCCAAGGACCGGTCTCTCCTCACAACATGTCCAAAGTATGTTAGACTGAGCCTCAGAATCCTTGCCTCCAAGAAGCCACCTGGTTTAACCCTTTCCAGGACAAATCTGTTTGTTTTCCTATCAGTCCATGGTATTCTCAATACTCTTCTCCAGCACCACAGCTCAAAGGCATCAATTCTCCTTCTATCCTCCTTGGTCATTGTCCAACTCTCTGATGCATAACAAGTGATTGCGAAGACCATAGCCTGTATCAGATGCACCTTAGTATCCAGAGCGACACCATTGCTTTTCAGTACTTTGGAGAGGTCCCTAACAGCAGACTTTCCCATGGCAATGCGCCTTTTAATTTCCTGGCTGCTGGTGCCAAGACTGTTGACTGTGGAGCCAAGCAAACTAAAGCTGTGTACAATCTCAATCTCTTCACCATCCATCCTGATGCTGCCAATTGGTCCAGTGGTGAGAATCTTCATCTTCTTGACATTGAGCCTCAATCCATATTGGAGGCTGCAGTCCTTGACACTCTGCAGCAGGCACTTCAGGTCCTCTTCAGTTTCAGCAAGCAGAGTTGTGTCATCCGCATAATGCAGGTTGTTGATAAATTGTCCACTAATCTTGACCCCACATTTCTCCTCATAGAGCCCAGCCTCCCAGATAATCTGTTCTGCATATAGGTTGAAAAGGTATGGAGATAGGATGCATCCCTGGCGTACGCCCTTCCCAAATTTGAACCATGCAGTGCTCCCTTGCTCTGTATGATACGCATGTAAAATTCCTTGAGCATTTAAAAAAAAATAAATACCAAAAATCCATTCTGGTTTAGGTGAAATGAGAATTTCCAAAGCAAATTAGTTTCCCATATGTGGCCTGCTTCCTGACACTTGGTTGAGATGCCCTCGACATGTCAGTAGCTTTTCCACTTCCACCCTGGACTCCCTACTTCCATTTGTGCAGCTTTCCTGTCCCTCCTAGTCTCCTTATTTTCCCATTAGGTAAATGCTACTCTTTTAGTTGAGCACGGTGTTGAATGTTCTGAGGAGCAGTTTGCTCCTTTGAAATTTGTTACTGTGGACTTTTTAGGAGTTTTTAGCAGTTTGTTACTGTTGACTTTTTAGGCCTACTGTTGTTTGCGTCTGAATTCGATGAATACCATAGGGCACAGTCTGTACATCTGGTCCACATTTTCCTATCACTCTATAGAACCTTCTTCTGTGCTCCCAGAGTGAGTGGCAGACAGCTTAGCTCTGGTCTCCTCTTAGTCCTTTGGTTCATGTGTTCCATTAGCTATTTGAATTACTCTTTCCTTTGAGTCTTTTTCTTCACTCTTTGCTCCAGATGTGAAGAGACCAATAATTAGTTGCACTTTCAACAGCCACTTGAAAGCTTTTTACACACTGGATATCATTCCATTTCTTTTAGAGAGCTGCTTTTTGGCACTCTTTAGGACTAACCAATCAAAATATCCATAAGAAAGGATTATGTTTTTAAGCACCATGCCAGGTCACTCTGTATATAGATTTCCTCTCCTGTTCCCACCCCCGCCCCATGCCCCGGACCATTGTTGCAGAGTATCTTCCAGTCACCAGCTACTGAGCAAACTAGAAATGGAATGGCCTATGACAGCTTGCTTTCCCATCTGTATTCAGGGCTAGTAGAACACTAGCTATACTCCAGACTCCAACCTGGGAGAGAGTATAGAATTTTGTTATATTCAATAAATCTCTTTGGGGGGGAGGAAAGAAAGAAAAAAGAGGAAATAGTAGATTTCTACCAACTTTTGCAGTTGGATATCAATCAAACATGCAATCAAGATATATTAATAATTATGGGTGACTGGAATGCAAAAGTTGGGAACAAAGAAAGAGGATTAGTAGTTGGAAAACATGGACTTGGTGACAGAAATGAAGCTGGAGATAGAATGGTAGAATTTTGCACAATCAATGATTTATTCATTACAAATACATTTTATAAGAAACTTAAACACAGCCTATACACATAGATTTAACCTGATGGTATGCATAGGAACCAGATCGATTACATCTGTGGAAAGAATTGCTGGAGAAGCTCAATATCGGCTGTGAAAACTAGGCCAGGTTATGATTGTGGAACAGACCACCAACTACTCATATGCAAGTTCAAGCTGAAGGTAAGGAAAATTAAATCAAATCCATGGGAACCAAAATATGACCTTGAGTCTATCCCACCTTAATTTTAAAACAATCTCAGGAGCAGGTTTGAGGCTTTGAACACCAATGAGCGAAGACCAAATGAGCTGTGGGTGGGTATCAAGAATATCATCCAAGAAGAATGAAAAAGGT
>NW_006399949.1:4642276-4642841 GCF_000299155.1 Elephantulus edwardii
TTATTGCCACTGTTTTTCCAAAACCTAGAACAGATGATCAACAAATAGTTTTAAATGAATGAAATGTGAGCATATGCTTGACTTGACTAGATATTCAATGGATAAGATTTGAATGGTTGAATCTTGCAGAGTGGCTTCATTTTGCTTTGTGCCACATCACCGACCTACCTCTTTGGAAAGGCAGATTATAGAACCAAGCCTACATACTACCATGTGATTAAAAATCAGTTTGACTAAATATTCATATACTTTGTGTGTGGGGAGTTGTGTAAACATCACTTTGGTGATTAAGGATTTTTTCATAAGATCAGATACTTTCTCTCAATCCATTAGGATTATTGTAAACCTAAGATTATTTATTTATTTATTTATTTATTGCTGAGACTTCTCAACTGTATTTATTATGTGAGATTCTAGGATCAGGGTAAAAACCAAAAATACTATTTTTAAAAGTCATCTAAAAATTTTCCATAACTTTTGCTTGGAAGTTGACAGGCTCTTCAACCAAACATCAAAGTTATTCATTAAAAATAATTCTCCAACCTACAACCAGGAGAAGATAAAA
>NW_006399949.1:4642941-4644215 GCF_000299155.1 Elephantulus edwardii
ATTACAAAGACAGAGGAAGAAGAAAAGACCATAAAGGATGTCAGAAGAGACTCTGAATATTGCATTAGAGCACTCAAAAGCCAAAGCAGAGGGAAGAAATGAAGATATAAAAGAGCTGAGCAGATTTCAAAGGGCAACAGGGGAAGACAAAGTGAAGTATTATAATGAAACGTGCAAAGAGCTAAAGTAAGAAAATCAAAAAGACTGAACTCACTCAGCATTACTTACGCTCAGGGAACTGAAGTGCTTAAGTTGCAATGCGCTGGATGCTTTGGGCAGAATATTAAATGATCCAGGAAATATTAAAGGAAGATGGGAAGCACATACAGAGTCATTGTACCAAAAGGAATTGGTGGACATGGAAGAATTTCATGAAAAATAATATCTCAGCAAGAGCCTGTGTTGATGAAAAAGAAGTTCAAGCCTCCCTGAAAGAACTGGTGAATTGATTTTCTTAAGCTGTGGTGCTGGAGAAGAGTGCTTAATAACTCATGGACTACCAAAAAACACACACATATGGCTTGGGAAAAGTGCAACCAGAGTGCTCTTTCAAAGCAAGGACAATAAAGCTTTGTCTTACATTAAAAGCAAACAAACAAACAAACAACAACAAAAAACAAGGCCCTAGGAATTGATGGTATACCAATTGATATATTTCAACAAACAGATGCTGCCCTAGATGTGCTCACCAAGTTGTGTCAAGAAATATGGAGGACAACCACTTGGCCAGCTGACTGGAAGAGATCTATATTTGTTGCCATTCCAAAGAAAGGTGATCCAACAGAGTGTGGAAATTAAAAAAAAAAAAATCATTAATATCATATGCAAGCAAGATTCTGCTGAAGATGATCCAAAAATGACTTGAACAGCACGTCAACAGAGAACTGCCTGAAGTGCAGCCTGGGTTTAGAAGAGGTCACGGTACTAGGTTGCTCCCACAGACTATGTTTTAACTGATGCAAGAATCTCTGCCCCTGAAGAAAAGAGTACATTCTCTTGCTGCTTCTTCTCTGGTAAGTAAAATTCTCTCATTCTGCTACTAAATTCACTCATTTTAATGGCTGGATTAGCTAATACACCCTGTTTACATATTCCCGCACATACACATGATAAAGTAAGTTAGTCGAGAGAGGGACCATTCTGAACAATAAACTCTTAACATCACAGCTGTTTTCCCAATTATTTGTATGACCTCTTCATCTCTAGTGCTAAATTTCTTAGCTCAATACCAGATTATTCTTTTCTAAACAATTTATCCTCAACTGCCAAAGTTT
>NW_006399949.1:4645420-4647801 GCF_000299155.1 Elephantulus edwardii
AAACAACCTAGGTGCCCATCAACAAATGAATGGATAGAGAAACTGTGGTAAATTCACACAATGGAATACTATGCTGCATTGAAAAACAAGGAACTCATGCAATATTATTCACAATGGGTGACCGTGGAGGACATTATGCTGAGTGAAGTATCTCAGCACAAAAAGACAAATACTGCATGGTGCCACTGTTGTAAAACAGGACTAACATCGGGGTTGGGAGGAGACTGAGAAAGATAGGTTAAATAATGTATACTGCATTGAAACAAAGGAGGGAGAAAACTGTTTAAAAGTGATATGTGATTAGGTATATTGTCATGACTGGAGTCCAGAGAGAAGGCTGCATAGTGGAGTGGACCTGGGGGAAGGGATTTTTTTGAACAATGAAAGAATTTTTCTTTTACTTTTTCAAGAGGCTAGTGTACTAGGGGGGAGGGTTGAGAGGGGAGAAAAGTGCAAAAATGAATGAATGGAAATCCGAAGTCTCTGTAAATTTTCATCGAAATTAATACTAAATTAAACAATAAAAATAGAGCTAAATTCACAGCTGTTATATCACTATTAAATTATAACCATGGAGTAACCTAAGGTTGGACTGAATGTCTGGTTAATATTTGTAATACTGTATGGGTTTGCTTTTCCTCAAGCTTTTAGGGTGTCACTCAGCACCCAAGATAAGGTAAAGACCCAAATTTCCCAACTCTTTCCTATTTCATCCCCTCTGGCCATGTATCTAGCCAGAGCTTATGCTTCCTATCCTTCATGGGCATTTGAAACAAGATTGATCTAAGATTTTGACTCAAATCTTCTCTCTGATTAGAAATTATTCTTACTTCTGCCTGTCCAGTCTCATTTGTCTTTACAGCTGTCATTGACGTATGCCTCACCTATAAAGTCAGAATCATCTCATACCTGACCCCTAGGTTTTCAGTGGCTGTGCATTGCGTGGGAGGAAATCGTCCATCGTAATTCCATGGAGCAGCTGATAAATTCAAACCACTTGCCTGTTCTTGGCAGCACAACTCCTTATTTGCTAGACTACCAAATCTCCCCAGCTACCATAAATTATTTCTTAGCAAAGCCAGACTTCATGCTTTTTTCTTCCAGTATTTATCTCATTGTGTCTTGTGTTGTAGCTGTTAATGTACCCATTCTTAATACTAGGTGGAAGCTCAATTGGGGAAAGGTCAGTATTCTTCATCCCTAAATCACTTAAGATTGTGCACTTCGTCAATAAGGAAGTGATTATTAATATAAAGAAGTGATTTCTATCATAAATCATATTAGTATACGATTGAAAGAAAACATCCTACTTGGGTCATAGCCAGAATTTCACCAAAGTGTTCTGTATTCTTTAAGAATGCTGGGCATTGTGCTGTGAGCTATTAGACATCACAGCTTCTTTTCTTGTTTTTATGTCCTTAAGTGCGGAGTAAAGAGCATTACCCAAGTGTTAACTTTTCTTTTTACTTTATGCTGCTTCTGAAGTTTATGCTGGAATGGTGCCAGTTTGCTTAGAGCTGGAGCTTTCAAGCCACTGAACCTCATTATCTGGCTTAACAAAATATGAGTTGATATTAGGGCCAATGATAGATCCTAATGAGATCATCCTATCTCCTCCTACCTATTATATAATGAAAAGCTGTTGTTGTTGTGGTTTGGTGCAGCTGCGTTGAGTATGACTCATGGTGACTCTAGATCTGAACCCTGTTCTATCCTGTGCCGTCCTCACACTTCCTGGCACACAAGAGCCAACTGCAGCAGTCACCGTGTCAATCCACCTGGTTGAGGGTCTTTCTCTCCTTCGCTAACCCTCCACCCTTCCCATCATCATGTCCTTTTCCAAGGAATAGGACCTTCTAATAACATGATAATGAAAAGCTAGTGTCAAAGAGTTACCTTCACTTTCACCTGGACCTATCATATATAGAACTAAGTTTCCCTTTTTAGATAAAGTGACCATGAATTTAAGAGATTGAGAGAAGTCAGTAACAGTGAGTACAGATAATATGGTAGCAGACATCAGTTCCAGTGGAGTCTCTGGGGCATTAGAGAGGACAACCACTATCTACAAGGAGCAAATGTTACCCAGACATAGTCAATGGATTTTCAATATGTGATGTGGATCCAATATTTCCTGATTCCTAAGAAAAAGAAAAAAAATGGATTTTTAAAAGAGTTCTCCTAATTTTAAAATTTACACAACTCAGAACTTAAACTGTTGTGTTGAAAGCACTTTACAGCTGACCTTCTAGCAGGTGTCTGAAGCTGTAAATCACTTGGGAGGAGATAGTTCATCTTCCTCCAGGGGTGGGGCTGGCAGATTCAAATGACCACAGAAATGAGAACTTTGAATTAGCAGTACAACCCTCTATGGACTAGGC
>NW_006399949.1:4649120-4673058 GCF_000299155.1 Elephantulus edwardii
GCTTGAACTTCTTCCTTCATCACCATAGGCTCTTGCTCATATGTTATTTCTTTAAATTCCTCTGTATCTGCCAATTCCTTTCTATATAATGACTCACTGTACAAAAAACCCTCACAAACGCAAGCTTTATTTGAGTTGTCTCTGCTCATCTGCAACCTCTGGGTTAATTGGGCTCTCAGGATCTTCCCTGCTGTGAGAGTCTACATTTCTGAATAAAAGACTAGAGTTACAAGCTATTAAACTACTGCACTAAGTGATATCTACTTAGAAGGGCCCTAGAAGACACAAAAGTACATCTTGGATGAACGAAAAGCAGACATCCCCCTCCTTGTCCATTTCTTCAACTCATACTGAAGAAGCAGGCATATATTTTGGCTAAAATGAATAATTTAGTAAGAAGCAAGCCATGAAGGATACTGGCTTCTCTGGAAAATTCTCCTACACCAGTGTGATGTCATTTCTACCAGATAAGATAAAACATTCTGCAATTTGTCATTTGATGCAAACTTAAAGGACATCAAGGTACAGTCTCTAAAGTGGCATAATTCATGTTCTTCTCTGGGCTTTATAGCACCATTCACCACATGCTGCAGGCAATGAAAGAACAAGAGACTTGCATTTGAGTGATAGCTCTTGTGGTTACTAGTTTATGACCTTGTGAACATCGCTTCCTATTTCAGGGGCCTCGACTTCCTCCAGGATCCTTATCAGAAAAAAGGCCCTAAGAATATCTAGAAGTCTGACAAATGTTGCACAGCTTTGCAACCCACTGCACTGTGATGGGTGCACAGCAACCAGTATTCACTCTGTCACAATAAACTCAAACAGACACATGTATCTGTATATAGTCACACACACACACACACACACACAGAGAGAGAGAGAGAGAGAGAAAACATCTTCTACCACTAAGAATGATGCAACCTTTGAATATAAAGGGGAAAATGATAGCTAAAATTAGCATCTTAAAAAATAAACCACATAATCACTGGAGATGAGATTTTCTTAAAACTGTAGAACAAAGAGATATAATGATAACTGTGACAAGAGAGGAAATTGCAGGAGTCAGTTTGAAAGGGCTTGAGGAGGGGGTGGCAAGTTTCTGGTGGGTTCTTTCCCCCCCCCTCTTTGTTGAGATTTGCTTTCCCCTCAGATCACAGTGAGACTGAAAGGCTGAAATACTTCCCCAAGGCCTTTGTGACCTGCACTGGTAATAATGCTGCTGACATTAGAAGACTCCATTACCGCCCCAATCTAAGCCGCCTTATACAGAGAGCCCAAGTATATGCAGGTTCCCTGTCATCCTCTCTCCTGTATTTGTATATAAATTTTTAGTGCACATGGCACAGTTTACATGGTCTATGTAGTGTTATAAAGTCTCTCTCATATTAGTTTTAAAAAAATTTCTCCTATCTTGCTTGCAAGGAAATAATCACCTTTAGCTTGCCATTATTCAGTTCAGAAAGTCTTTTCACGTCTCCTGGCTTTTTGAGATAAGATACGGCTTGCTGGGTGGTATGGTAGAAGCAGAGGGGATTCAGATTCAAAACACCTGCCTCTAATCTTCGCCTTAGCCTGCAGCTCAAATGTCAACAAATCAATTCACCAAACCTCAGTTCACTAATCCACAGAGTAGGGAAAATTAGACCTATCCTACCTCTTTGATAAGGTTGAAAGATTGAAGTCAATGTATAGATAAGTATGGCAAGTGACTTCATAGGTTGAAAAATGCCAGTCTACAAATGTTATTAATCCTGAGCAGTTAGGAAGACAGAAAAATTTTACACAGTTGTACAAAAGAATAGGCCTAGAGTCAAACTGCTTTTATTGACAGAGGGACATGGCCAGAAAGGCAAGCTGGTAGACAGGATCAAGTAACTCACCAGGCGAGACCCCATTTCTTTGAAGAGCCAATGGCAAGCTTCCTGCTCTTACCTGGCGAGGCTATGGGTAGTCCTGGAGGCTTTCTTTTTCTGCTCCTAGAAGATAGGTGTCAGGTCACAGATGGTGGCTAGTGGAGGTGTGGTTGGCTCAGATGAAGCCACACAGAAGAGTATCCTCGTGTTGACTCCTCACAGTCTAAATCTTAACTCACCAAGTGGACTAAGAGGCACCTGCTTACTCTCAAAGGGACAAAGGAAAAGACTAGGGATGTTTATAGGGTGGAACTCAACCTGTCACAGGGAGGAAATTGGTTCTGCAAGTGTGGCCTTTCTTGTTCTGCAATGCCACACCTCTCACCTGTTCCCTTCAAGAAAACTGAGGTTTTTTTCTGACAACTACTTCTTGGGCTGAAATCTGACTGCCATGGTCAAGAGTCACTTTCTAGTTATTTCTCCATGGCATTTACATGCTTTCAACTAGCTGTTTAGTGAGTCCCACCTCATAGCAACCATCCGTCAGATTTCTGAGGCTATAAATATTTACAGAAGGGAACTGCCTATCTTTTTCTCATATAGAAGTTGGTGCGGGTTCAAACCCCAAATCTTTAGGTTATCAGCACAGCTTGCTACACATTATGTTACCACCTCCTTCCTATGTTTTTGTTTTATGCTGTAGGGTCACCTGCAACTCATAACAATTCCATGTACAACAGCTCTGAACCCTGCCCTATCCTGAGCCAGTTTCATTATCTCTGACAGATCAACCCCCATTACCCCAGTAACTGAATCAATCCATTTCATCCAGGGTCTTCCTATCTTGTGCTGTCGCTCCACCCTTCCAAGTATGATGCCACTCTCCAAGAACTGGTTTCTCTTGACAACATGCCCAGAGTTTGTGAGATAGAGCTTTAAAATCCTTGCCTCTAAGGAGCAACCTGGTTTCACCCTCTTCAAGATAAACCCATTTGTTTTCTTAGCAGTTTGTGGTATGTTTTATACTTTTCTCCAGCACCACAACTCAAGGCATCAAATCTTCTTCTTTAATCCTTAGTCATTGTCCAGCTTGCTGATGACTAGCAAGTAATGTGAAGATCATGGCTTGGATCAGGTGCACCTTAGTCTCTAGAATGACAATGTTGCTATTCAATACTCTGGAGAAATAACTGACAGCAGATTTTCCAAATTCAATTCATCTTTTTATTTTCTGACTGCTAGTGCTGGTGTTGATTGTGGAACAAAGTAAGCTGAAATTGTTAATAATCCCAAGCTCTTCATCTTCTATCATGATGTTGTCAATTGGCCCCATGGTGAGAATCTTTGTTTTCTTGATGCTGAGCTTCAATTCCTATGGAAGAGTGCAGTCCTTGATTTTCTGCAGCAAATGCCGCAGGCCCTCCTCAGTTTCAGCAGTCAAGGTTGTATCATTTGCATAATGCAGGTCGCTGATGAGTCTTCCTCCAATTCTAATGTCCATTCCTCCTCATAGAGTCCAGCTTCCAGGGTGATCTGTTCTGTATATATGTTAAAAGGGTATGGATATAGAATGCATCCCTGACATACACCTTTTCTGATGTTGAACGATGCAGTGTTTCCCTTCTCTGTTCTGACAACTGCCTCCTGGTTCAAGTATAGGTTTTGCATAAGCACAATTAAGTGGATTCCCATTCTTCTCTAGGTCAGCCACAACTTGCTGTGATCCACAGTCAAATGTCTGTCAACAAAACACAGATATGCATTCCTTTGGCACGCTCTGCTTTCAGCTAAGATCCATCTAATATTGGCTATAATGTCCATTGTGCCATGGACTCTTCTAACCTTATCTGGTAGATCTCTGTTGATGTGTTCTTCCAGTTACGTTTGGATAATCTTCCTTCCTAAATATGAACCCTGCACAGCTATTACTATTATTTTTTATGCTGACTTGATTAAGTGGATATGAATTTTGTAGGAGGCCTGAGTAAGTCCAATGATTCTAACAAAGATCTCAATGACATACTGTGCTGCTAACGCAAAGGTGTACCTTTTAAATCCACCAATAGAACCACAAAAGAAAGTCGAATGACCGCCTATGTGATTTACTGTCACTGAAAAATGCCCATTGGACGGCCAGCTATGGGTCAATTCCGACAACAACATGAGTAATTTTTAGCATCTCTTGGAGTTATGATGGCATAGTCCATAGCATGCTGTGCTGTTGCCCAAAAGGTGTTCATTGTCTCTGAATGTTCAAATTCACCAGTGGTTCCAACAGAGGAAGAAGAACATCTCTTTTTGTTAAGATACACAGCCTTGGGGACCCAGCGGAGGGTTGCTGTGAGTTGAAAGTGTCAGCATGAATTGAACTCAACTTTATAGTAAGCAATAACAAGAACCACTTTTGTAGAGGACATGCAGAGTAGCAAATCTCTGGGAGAGCAGATACACGAATACATGGAAGGCTTTGCCAGTATTTATATTAGAAAATGTGTCACATTACATTACTGTTTTACTTCTCTCTAGTGTGCTTCTCTCACTAGTGTGTCATTTGATGGAGGACCATGTCTCCCCCTACCCATACATTCCCCATATGGTTCCCCATATAGGTGGTGTTAGCTGTCATAAAGACAGCTAATGAACAACACATCTGCACCTAGCCCTATCTGGCATCATTCTCACAATATGTACTGCTCCCACCCACTCTAACAGTCACAGCCCTGGTCCATCTCACAAAAGGTCCAGCATGTCCATTTAGTCACAGCTCTAATCTGTCTCATTGAGGGTCCAGTATGTAGCAAGTATTAAATGAATTAAATTCAATTCAGTAAATGATGGTTAATACTTGCTTAATGAATCTAGATCTGCTACTTACTGGGTTTGCAATTTGTTTAGCCACATGTTTGCCATTATGAATGAACATTTTTTTTTGTCATCTGTAAATTCTGCTATCTATTCTTCCTTTATTTTAAATAATGTAGTGTTCCCTTGTTCTATTTATACGGTAGCCTTGTGGTCTAGGTATAGGTTTTATAACAGCACAATTATGTGCTCTGGAATTTCCATTCTTTTCAATAATAGCCATCATTTGTTATGATCCACACAGTCAAATGCCTTTGCATAATCAATAAAGCACAAATAGATGTTCTTCTTGTATTTTCTCCTTTCAGCCAGAATCCCTCTGGCATTAGCAATGATATCCGTGGTGACACAGCCTCTTCTAAGTCCAGTTTGAACTGCTGGCTGAGCAAAACAGTCTCTGTATTGTTCTAGCTACTTATGTAATGATATTCAGCAGTATTTTGCTTGCATGTGATACAAATGACATTGTCCAATGATTTCCAAATTCTGTTATATCACCTTTTGGGGAATGGAAACAAATATGGATGTCTTCTAGTCAATCAGCCAGGTAGCTGTCTTTCAAATTTCCTGACATAGACACATGAACACATTGAGAGCTGCACCTATTAGTTGAATTATGTCAGTTGGTGACCCAATGTCTTCATTTCAGTTTGAACTTCTCCCTTCATTCCCAGTAGCTCTTGATCACATGTTACTTCATGAACTATTTCAGTGCCGGTCCATTCCCTTTGGTGTAGGGATTGTGTACATTTCCTCCATCATCTTTTGATATTTCCTGTATTGTTCAAGATTTTGCCCATAGCATCCCTAAGGGAGATCTCATGGCCTAATGGCAAGAACTTGCACTGCAATACCAAAGGCACATGGTTCAACTGAATCTACCAGCTGATCCATGGGAGGATGGGCAGTCTGTGCTGTTTACTGCCTCTGAAAACCCACGGGAGGACCAGCTATGGTTGGATACCCACTCAACAGCACACAACAACAAGAACTCTTCTTTCAGAGATTTGGATAAAATGAATGAGGAAGGTTATGGGAATGAACCGAGCTAGAGGGCATTATGCTGAGTGAAATAACTCAGTCACAAAAAAGAAAAACATTGTGTAAGAAAGCTTCTATAAATAGCCTCAATTACTCTGGACGCACCAAAGAAGCTAATAGATATATTTGTTCTTAATACAGATATTATGAAATTTAATTGACTATTTTCTACATAAGTTGTTGTTTTTTTAAGTGCTGTCAAATTGAATGTGACTAAACTTATGAACAACAGATTTGGATCTTGTCCTGATTGCTATCCTAAACAACTCTAACATACATTAAGTTTATGATTGCAGTCACTATGTCAATCCAGCTCATTGAGGGCCTTCTTCTCTCTCTTTGACTCTCCACATTTTCCATCATTATGTTCCTTTCTAAGGAATAGCCCTTCCAAACAGCATTCCTAAAGTGAGATGAAGCTTCACCATCCTTGCCTCTAAGGAACACTCTGGCTGCATATTCTCCAAGATATGTCTGCTTGTTCTTTTGGAAGTCCATGGGATATTCAATACCTTTCTGCAACACCAAAATTAAAAGACAACAATTTTTGTTAAGTCATTCACATTTGTTATCCAGATCTTAGATGCATAGCAAGTGACATAAAAAAATTGTGGCCTGGATTGGAAGCACCTTAGTCTTCAAATATACATCATTGCTCCTTAGGACTTTGAGGAAGTCTCTAACAATGGACTTTTCTAATTCAGTATGTTTTTTTTTAATTTTTTGACTGTCAAGAATTCTAAATAAGGATAAATATAAACTAAAAGTATGAACTAGAAAAATATTTGGATTGTTGAAAGAAAGAAGGGAACAAAAACCAAAGAGTTGGTGTTATATAATTGAGTTTCAGTGTTCCAGGGAGTTCTGAGGGCTTAGTGGTAAAAAAATTAAGCTACCAACTTAAAGGTATGTGATTTGAATCCATCAGCTGCTCCACAGGAGAAAGATAGGTAACCTACTCTTGTATGATTTACTGCCTCTGAATACCCACTGGAGGGCCAAGTGCGAGTCAATTTTAATTAAACAGTACACAACAACAGCAACAAACTACTATGTTCAGCAAAATAAAAATCAAAATAAAACTTAATAGGACATTAGAGAAACTAGTCTACACTGGGATTTAACCTGATGCTGTTATTTCATTTTGTTCAAAAGAGATTTAATTGACACTTTAAAAAAATATATGTAAGGCACATTAAGGTTATGAAAAACCTCCAGAGCTAAGATGATTCCAATTGGCAATTGACCTAAAGCATCTAGGAAAGATTGCAGATGATGGTGAACAGTTTTTCTATATAACTTTGCCAGGCCTAACACAGACAACATCATACTACTGGGCTTTTTTTCAACAGTAGGTCTCCTTGTCATTTTCAATTTCCAACATATTTAATGATACAAGAATGAACAAGGTACATTCATTTGTAAATCAACCCTGTGCATAGAGAAAATTAAAAACCCCATGGGTAGAACCAGGGGAAAAAAGCTGTGGACATTCGGAAGAGGGGGAGGCTCTGAAAGGCTTCAATGAGGAAGAGGAAGCATTCCATCTGCACCATAAAGGAGATACATGGTTTTGACAGGCACAGACAGTGACAGTGTTGTAAATATTAACCATAAAGAGGACCAAGCCCCATCTCCTGAGCTAATTGAATTGTGCCCCCTTTAACACAAAGAGTTGAATGAAAAGAGAGCTCCACAATATGTAGGTCACACCACTCAGACACCGCAAGACTAGAGGGCAATTAGAAGTAATTGCAAGACAAATGCCGCTGTGTCTCAGCTCTGTGTATCTGGATGATGGCTCAGGGTAGGAATAAAAGTGGAAAGAGGAATGGAGAGATGCTTGATCTCAGCTCAGTCTCCTCAGAGTAGGACCAATTGATACACAGCTGTTCGAAGTATTGCATTTGAAAAGGAAAAGGCACTCTGGAAAAGATAGTGTATGCCCATATGGCAACTACCTAATTATTTGTAAGTTTCCAGTGGCCACTGAATACTCAACCCAGCTCCCTCTGAGCTCCTATCACACTGTACCCGCAATGGCTGGAGCAGAAAGTACTATTCTTTCAGGATGAATGAATGCAAGCTCTGATTGCCTGGGTTCTGATGGCTGCTTTTCTGGACATGAATCTGGACATGTCTCTATCAGAGACAAGGAACTTAAGTCTTTCCCAAGCCTCACTTACCTCTTTGGTGTAACTGGAGTTAATAATACAGATACTAGCACATTTTGGGGAGCTTTGGTAGCTAAGTGGTAAGGAGCTGTGTTGCAATCAGAAGGCATGTAGTTCAAAGGCTCCAGCTGCTCTGAGGGAGAAAGATGGGCACTCTTCCCATGTGATTATACGGTCTCTGAAAATCCCTGGAGGATAAACTATCAATCAATTTCAACTCAATGGTATGCCACAACAACAATTTTTCTACACAAATAACCTACTATTTGGCACTTTTTTGCAAACAACACAATTCCTTGAACATCATGCATGTTATGCCCCTTACATGCAGGCTATTTGTAAAAATACAGAAAGTATTTCCCTGGGTTTTGAGGGAGGGAAATAGAATCCTGGAGGAGATTCTGTTGTTGTTGTTGTTGTTGTTGTTGTTGTTAGATGTTACTTATGACTCCTAGAGACCTGGGGTGTCAGAACCCTTGAAAACTGGCGTTTCTAGCCATTGTGTTGGTTTCCAGCTACCTTAACTGCAGACACATGGTCTTGCAAATTATCAACAGCATGGGGCCGATATAAGAGAGTACTTTCCACACTATGAGGGAAGGTGATGAGGGTGGTGACAGTGGTTACAGTGGTGGAGCAAGGGTGGCACTGCTGTGAAAAGACTGTGGCACTTCTGTGAAGAGACTGTGGCAAGTTGTAACCAGGGGACCCTGGAGATGGAGACACAGTTAAAAGTATTGCTTGCTGGATGATTGAAGGAAAACCTGACTTGGAACTGCTCTGAGATAAAGATTGCTGGGTGATTGAGGAAACGAGAGGTTTCTTATAATTGTGCTGCTGAACCTAACCTGGACTGTAACTAAATGAGAAACTGGGCATTGTTAATTTGCTCTGGGACTGCTGGACTTGCATTATATGACTTTTTGGACTTTATATTATATGGACTTGCATTCTTTGCCTCCCCTACTCCTCAACCTATTCCCTAATAAACTCCATAACTGTAAGTAAAGTTCGTGAGTCACATTGCAACAAACCTTGGACCCAATGACTGATAAAAATATGTATAGGAGCATGTATGATGGTATGTCTGACCATGTAGCTCTTCATATGGTACTATAATGAGGAATGTTCTCCTTTATAAAGAAAGTAGAAGTTAGATTCGTCCACTCTCACATTACTCCTTTTCCTTTTACAAGACTTTAAAAACAAAAACATCAAAATGTTCCCCTGTGCTGTGATATCATGATAATCTCAGTCATGCGCAAGTCAATTATGGCAATCCAACTCATTGTCAATGCTACGTGTGGAGTGGAATGTGGAAAACATGAAACAATATGAAGAATCTCCTCATGTTGTCTATTTCCAATCAAATTGGAAGTCTGATGGAAGGCTTCTAATCTTGGAGAAAGACACCCTCAATAGCTAATGAGGAGAAAATCATAGAAGTATCCTATTAGATAGCTAGAGATCACATATCTTTTTCACAAGAACTTTTAAAATGGGTTGTTTTTTCTTTACCTTCTTCATTCTTGGTGTCAATAAGGGAGATGGTAACTTGTTATCCATTTGGGTTACAAAACACTGGTTATAACATCTCTTCTCACCTTCTGTTATTTACATGGGCATGAAGTGACACTCATAATTGCACTGTTTTGCATATAGATTGAAAGGTATGGAGACAGGATGCGTTCCTGATTTTGAATCATGTCATGTATCCCTGCGATGTTCTGAGGACTGCTTCCTGGTTTAAGTTTCACATAAACACAATCAAGTATTCTGGGATTCTCATTTTCCTCAAGGTTATCGACAATTTGTTTTTATATACACAGTCAAATGCATTTTCATAGTCAATGAAACACAGATAGATATCCTTCTGGTACTTTTTTACCTTCTTATCGACAATTTGTTTTTATATACACAGTCAAATGCATTTTCATAGTCAATGAAACACAGATAGATATCCTTCTGGTACTTTTTACCTTCTGCCAAGATCCATCTGACATTGGCTATCACGTCTCTAGTGCCATGGCCGTCTCTAAACCCAGCTTGTATTTCTGGTAGTTCTCTGTCAATATAGTGTTCCAGTTGTTTCTGGATAATATTCAGCAGGATTTTGCTTGTGTGTGATTTGAGTGATATTGTATAATAATTTTCACACTTTATTGGGTCACCCTTTATTTTTTTTAATGGAAATAAATATGGATCTCTTCCAGTCAATTGGCTGGGTAGTTGTCTTCTAGATTTCTTGGCACAACCTGGTGAGCACGTCCAGGCAGTATCTGTTTGTTGAAATATGTCAATTGGTATTCCATCAGTTCCTGGGGTTTTAGTTTTTTGCCAGTTCCTTCAGAGCAGCCTGAACTTCCTCCTTCATCACCATTGCTTATTGAGCATATTTTGTTTCTTGAAATTCTTTTGTATCAGCCAATTATTTTTGGCACAGTGACTCTGTCTATTCCTTCCACCTTTTAATACTTCCTGGATCATTCAGTATTCTGCCATACCACCCTTGAGTATTGCAACTCGAGGCTTGAATTTTTTTTCCTTTATTCCTTCAGCTCAAGAAATGCCAAATGAGTATGACACTTCTGATTTTCCCAAATACATACAAGAAAGTCCAGTGAATAGCACCATCATTCAAATATATGTACCAACAACCAGAGCCAAAGAGGAAGAAATAGAAGATTTTTACTGACTTTTGCTGTCAGAGATCAATCAAACATGCAATCAAGATGCATTTTTAATAATGGTTGACTGGAATGCAAAAGTTGGGAACAGAGAAGAAGGGTCAGTATTTGGAAAACATGAACTTGGTGACAAAAATGAAGCTGGAGATTGTGCAAAATTTTATCAAGCACTTATTCCTTCAAATAGGTTTTATAGGAAACATAAATGCAACTATACACATGGATTTTACCTGATGGTATGCATAGGAATCAGACTGATTACATCTATGGAAAGAATAGCTGGAGAAGCTCAATAAAAGCTGTGAAAACTAGGCCAGGTGCTGATTGTGGAACAGACCACCAATTACTCATATGCAAGTTTAAGCAGAAGCTCAGAAAAATTAAATCAAATCCATGGGAACCAAAGTATAACTTTGAGTCTACCCACCTGAATTTCAAAACCATGTCAGAAACAAGTTTGATGTCTTGAACACTAATAAACGAAGACCAGATGAGAGGTAGGAGAATATCAAGAATATCCTCCAGGAAAATTACAAAAGGTAATTACAAAGACAGAGGAGGAAAAAAAGACCAAGCTAGATGTCAGAAGGAACTCTGAATATTGCACTAGAGCACAGAGAAGCTAAAGCAAAGGGAAGAAATCAAGATATTAAGGAATTGAACAGAAGATTCCAAAGGGCAGCTCAGGAAGACAAAGTAAAGTAATACAATGAAATGTGCAAAGAGCTGGAGTCAGAAAAGCAAAGGGGCAGAACTTGCTGAGTATTTCTTAAGCAGAAAGAACTGAGTAACAGATTGAAGCCTCGAATTGCAGTACTTAAGGATGCTTTGGGCAGGATATGAAAAGAAACAATAAAAGAAGATGGAAAGAGTGTACAGAGTCATTGTACAAAAAGAAATTGGTGGACACAGAAGAATTTCATGAAACAAGGTACAAGCAAGAGCCTGTGGTGATAAAGGAAGAAGTTCAAGATGCCCGAAAGAATTGGCAAAAAACAAGTCCCCAGAAATTGATAGCATACCAATTGACATATTTCAACAAATAGAGGCTGCCGTGGATGTGCTCACCAAGTTGTGCCAAAAAATCTGGAGAACAGCCAGCTGACCAACGGACTAGAAGAGAGAGATCTATATTTGTTCCCTTTCCAACAAAAGGTGATCCAACAGTGTGTGGAAATTACTGAACGACATCATTGCTATCACATGCAAGCAAGATTCTACTGAAGATTATCCAAAAATGACTGGAACATCAGCAAAGAATTGCCTAAAATGCAGGTTGGGTTTAGAAGAGGTTGTGGTTGTTATGAGTCTCAGGTGACTTAATAGCACATAACAACAACAACCTCTTTGAACATTTCATTATAATACTTTGCTTTGTCTTCCCATGCTGACGCTTGAAATTTCCTATTCACTTTCTTGTTTTCTTCCCTTTGCTTTGGTTTCTCGTCACTCTAGTGCAATATTCAGAGTCTCTTCTGACATCCATTTTGGTCTTTTCTTCTTTCTTCTTTGTGATGACCTTCTGCATTCTTGATAGATGATACCCTTGATATTCTCCTATAGCTCATCTGGTCTTTGTTCAATTCGTGTTCAAGGCCTCTAACCTGTTCCTGAGTTGGTTTTTAAATACAGGTGGGATAGCCTCAAATTCAAATTTTGATTCTTGTAGATAAGATTTGACCTTTTTTAGTTTTAATATCAACTTGCATATGGTCTGTTCCATGATTGACACCTGGCTTTGTTTTCACTGTTGATATTGAACTTCTCCAATGATTCCTTCCACAGATGTAATCAGTCTAATGCCTATGCACCTCATCAGGTGAAATCCATGTGTCAAGTCTGCTTTTATGTTTCTTATAATAGGTATTTACTATAAATAAAGGATTCATAGTGCAGAATTCTATCATTCTGTCCCCAGACTCATTTATGTCACCAAGTCCATCTTTTCTGACTATTAATCCTTCTTTCTGGTTCTCAACTTCTGTATTCCAGTCACCCATTATTATGAATGCATCTTAGTTGCATGCTCGATAGATTTTTGACTGCAAAAGCTGGTAGAAATCATTTATTTCCTCCTCTTTGGCTCTGATTTTTGGTGCATACATTTGAATAATAGTGATATTAACAGGTCTTCCTCTTAAGTGTACGGATAGTATCCTGTCCCACATGGCCTTTTTAACTATGAAAGCAACCCCATTTTTTCTCATCTTTTCATCTCCAGCATATGCTTGTCTGATTCAAAATGTCCCATGCCAATTCATCTCATTTTGTAAATACCTAATATGTCAATATATGCAGAACAGATCATTCTGGAGGCTGGATATTCAGGATTGGAGGAAGACTCATCAACAACCTACATTATGTAGATGATATACAACCTTGCTTGTTGAAACTGAGGAGGACCTGAAACACTTGCTGAAGAAGGTTAAAGACTATAGTCTTCAATATGGATTAAAGCTCATCATCAAGAAGACAAAGATTCTCACCACTGGGCCAATTGACAGCACCATGGTCGATGTAGAAGAGATTGAGATTGATAACAGTTACAGCTTACTTGGATCCTCAGTCACCACTTTTGGCACCAGCAGTCAAGCAATCAAAAGGCAAGTTGCATTAGGTAAATCTACTGTCAGGGACCTTTACAGAATACAGAGAAGCAATGATGTCAGCCTAGAGACCAAGGTGTACCTGATCCACTCCATGGTCTTTGCAATTACTTGCTATGCATCAGAGAGCTGGAGGATACAAGAAGTATTGATGTCTTTGAGTTGTGGTACTGGAGAAGAGTCTTGAACATACCATAGACCAACATGAAAACAAATAGGTCTGTCTTGACGAGGGTGAAACCATATTTCTCCTTGGAGACTAGGATTTTGAAGTTCCGTCTCCCATATTTTGGGCATGTGGCTAGGAGGGAACAGTTCTTGGAGAAGGGTATCATGCTCAGAAAGGTGAAGGGACAGCACAGGAGAGGAAGACCCAGATGAGGAGGGTTGATACAGTACCTAGGGAAATGTGGATAGGTGTATCGGAGTCAGTGAGACTCACTCAGGACAGGGCAGGCTTCAGAGCTGTTGTACATAGTATTGCCATGAGTCACAGGTGACTTGACAGTACATAACAACGATAACAAGATTGTACAGCCAGCCCTGTCTCTGGTCTCAGTAGAGCTGTCCTTTTACCTCCCCACTGGGGTAACAGAGAAAACACAAGTGTGATCAGATTGGAATCAGAACCACATCAATGCCAGGCTCTCCCTGATGTGGATCCTGCAGGGAATGATTGGTGCAATCATAGGCATCACTGAGCATAAACAAATGATGTCTACAAGAATCCCCACCCACATTCTCCAACCCACTCCCCCTCCACCCCTCCCAATCTTTTGGGAAAGCCAAGCTCAGTAATGATGAGTAGATAGTTGCAATAGATTTTGGAGCAAACTCAAGCAGGTAGGTTATCAAACTAGAAATCTAAATTGTATGAATATCTTCTTCTACTGAATTCCAGTAGTGCACAGCATAGAATGCTAGTATTATATTCTATTAAGGCTGGTTTTCTCCTCCAGTATAGATCTGGTGATCTAGTTAGTGGTAAGAAGCTGTACTGTAATCCCAAAGGCACACAGTTTATATCCACCAGCTGCTCCGAGGGAGAAGGATGGGAAATCTCCTCCTGTGTGATTTTTGCCTCTGATGCCCTTGGGAAGGTCACCTATGAGTCGGTTCTAACTCCATACCTTCAATACTCTTTTTGTGATCTGAAGTAGGGCAGTATCACTGGAGATATTTAATAGATAAATAAGTGAATCTATGAACTACTGTGCTGTTTGCAATCTTTGGGAGCACAGAAGTTAAGCCCAGGGCTGCTAACCAAAAGGCGGTGGTGATCACTGGTTTTTGTTGTTGTTTGTTGTCTAACTGGCCCTTAAGTTAGAACTGACTGATTACGCATGGGAGGAGATTGCCCATTCTTCTCTTGGGCGGATTCGAACCGTGTGCCTTTGGAATTGCAGTGTACCTTCTTACCACTAGGCTACCAGAGCTCCCTAAACAAACCATTCAAATCCACTGACTACTTCATAGGAAGATGATGTGGAATCTCATTCTGTAAAGATCTGTAGTCCTGGAAACCTTTAAGGTCAGTTCTCCTCTACCCTACAGGGTCATTATGAGACAGAATCTATTAAGTGGCAGAGGTTGCCTTTTGATAATCTTTCCCTCCACTGTCCTACTACAGCTATAGGATAAGGGGATGACGGTATCCCCCTCTGGTTTGGACAAGGTACTAAATTCAGCCCAAAGTATCTTTTCATCTCACTCTATTTATCCTGGACAATCTGTCTCTTATCAGATAAGCACTAGGCTGACTGGAAATGTGAGCACTCTATTTGAAAATACCATCTTATTCTATCGTTGTCTTTCTGCCCAAACATTTGTCTGCTTTGCTGTATGTTGTGCATCAGATAGGATTCAGACAAACTGCGCTGGCTTCTTACATGGTTTTGTTTTCTCCATTCAATTATAATTTATCTGATTTCTCTTCCTGCATCTCACTCCTCTTCCCAAGTACTAATTTAAGTCACAATGAGAGAGCACAATTGCATTGCTGCTCAGCTTCACCGAGGGCTTCAAAGGGCACCGGCATGAAAATGAGAAGACCTGAGACTCAGTCCCCATTCTGCCGCTAACACATTGTGTGACCTTCAGCAGATCACTTTTATTATCTTAGCTTCTTATTGTACCTTTGCAAAATAAGGCCTGCTTTTGACTGCCGTGATGCTAAGTATAATAAATTGAGATTCACTAGCTCCAATGAAAGGAGCCTTAGTGGCGTAATTGAACTAGCTGGCAAATTGAACTCACTAGGAGACTCCACTGGAAAAAAACCAGGGGATCAAGGATATTGGTTACACAAAATTGCTGTGAATGCCAAACTGATTCAATAGCACCTTGTGACAATGTAGTTGTTGTTGCTAGGTGTCTTGAGCAGACTATGACCCCAACAACCCTCTGGATAACAGATCTGAATCTTGCCCTATCCTACCGAATCTCACCACCTCCAAACTGTCCACTGTTACAGTCACTGTGTCACTCTATCCCTGAGGGCCTTTATTTTTAGGATGAATCCCCACTTTTTCCAGCATGATGTCCTTTTCCAAGAAATATCCTCTTCTAGCAATATACCCAAAATGTGTGCAACTAAATTTCACCATTCTTGCCTCTAAGGAACACTCTGGTTGCACCTTCCCCAAGACAGACTTATTTGTTCTTTTGGCATTTTGTAGGATATTCAGGACTTTTCTCCAACACCAAAATTCAAAGGCATCAATTCTTCTTTTATCACCCTTATTCATTGTCTAACTTTCAGATTGTACAGAAAGCAACAAAAAGACTTATATCAGGCACACCTTAATCTTTAAGATAACATGTTGCGCTTTAGCACTTTAGAGAGATTCTTGACAGACAAGCGTCCTCAATGCAATATGTCTTCATTTAATGACTATTGCTACCATTAGCTTACAACATTAGGCACCAGTTAAGCCATTTGCTTTGTTTTACATTCAAGTGCAGCCACATAAGAATTCTTGCCATTTTTTAAAACTTTGCTTTGAGAGAAGAGTCTGATGTTAGCTGTCCCAGTGAAAACCCATCTTACTTTAATTCCCATTCATTCCTTGACTCAGTGAAGCCCAGAGTGTCTTCACAAGCTTGTGACCTGTGCTTCACAGGGCCTTGTGCTTGGTCTTGACCTCCTATTACTATCTTGAAATTCTTAATACGTTTTCAACAAGAGGTCTCTAACTTTCTTTTTTTGTACTTTGCCTAACAAATCATGTAGCCAACCCAGCCCTCACATTTACAACCCAAAAAGCAATACAGAACTAAGAAGAAATGGTGGTGGTGTTGTTAGGTGCCACACAATTGGCTAATTAGTAATGTTGTGCTGCTAAGTGAAAGGCAGGAGGTTTGAATCTAACCAGCCGCTCTGTGGGGGAAGATGGGCAGCCCCCTCCTGTATTATTTAAGGGGCAGCTATGAATCTTTTCCAGCTTGAAGGCAATGAATTGTTGAGTTGGATGTTGGGGGGAAGAGTTTACCCTACACTGAAGCTTTGCTATGGGACTTCCTTGTTTAGTAATTAAAAAAACTAAAGAAAGAACAAGGCGGGACACATGAAACTAGCCACCGGCTCCACCTCTACCAATCTTTCCCATCTCCAGTGGTTTGGTGGCCTGATTCACTCCAGGGGTGGAGTTCACTATTCATGTTAAATACCCTGACTCCTCCTTGCTGATAAAATATAGGAGGAAATGTGGGTTGCCCGGGAATGACTCTAGGGAAAGTGTCACAAAAGTAGATGTGATTTTAAAGTAGGCTGCAGAAATCATCACAGTTCACCTTCCTTTATCAATGAAATAAAACTACTTGAGATGACGGAGTGGACTAACCAAAATACGCTCCCTTGGCATTTATTTGTTTGGATTGTGCAGAGAAGCCTGTCCTGCTGTCATGAAATCATCCATTCCCACTGAGTCCTACTCAGTATGGTGGTGACTGGCACCTATTGACGCCAATCTATGCTGATCACATTATACAGAAGCTAATGCTCATGTTTCAAAACTGCAGTAAGGTGAAATTATTACTCTTGACTCTTTTCCTGTGCAAAATTCTACTTTCAAAAGTATGAGTCATTTCCCTTACATTGGCATAGAAGAAAACAAAGGTAGAAATGGAATCTTGACAGAGTATGAATTTGTCAGTAAAGGGCATGTGCAAACAAGATAAACCTTTGAAGCATTGAGATTCCAAAGAAAGTGTAAGGCTTGCTAGTTGGAATGAAATGTAACAGCACATCTGTGTGTAGTTATGGAGAGTTCCTTGCGTATCTCAGTTCCCTAATTCTTGGTATATTTCCTCTCTGTTTGGTCTTATGTTTCCTTATGAGCAAAATGAAGGTTTGTTGCTGTTGCTTTTTAGGTGTGATAGAGTCAGTTATGACTAAGAGTGACCCTATGACGTCAGATTGGAACCTTGCCCAATCCTGTGCTATCCTCATTATCTCCAACACACTTGAGTTCATCATCACAGTTACTAGGTCAATGTATCTTGTCGAGGGCTGTCCTCTTTTTCATTGACCTTTCCCAGCATGGTGTCTTTTCTCAAGGACTGTTTTTGTTGTGTACAATCAAGTCAGAACTGACTCATAGTTGACCCTCCAGTGGGCTTTAAGAGGCAATTATTGCACAGGAGGAGACTGCCCATCCTTCTCCATTGGAACAGCTGATAGATTCAAACCATGTGCCTTCAGAATTGCAACGCAGATTATTACCACTAGGCCACGAGAGCTCCTAGCTCTTCCCAATACTGTGTCCAGACTATGTGAAGCAAAGTTTCACCAGCCTTACTGCTAAGCATGATACTGGTTTCTTTTCCAAACCATCCTTATTTGTTCTTTCGGTACTTCATGGTATATTCAGTACTCTTCACCAATACCACAGTTCAAAGACATCCATTCTTCATGCATTTAAAGTGAGGCTTTCTCTAGGACAAGCATTCTGTGTTCCTGAATACCAAACTATTAGCACATTCAAGTCAGGGTCATGACTTATGAACTGATTTTAGGGTAAAAGTATATTCTACAACATAAGTTCAATTCAAGAAGATGAGTTCAGACCATATAATGTGACCCAGAGATAAAGTTGGCATATTAGCCTGACACCAAATAGAAAGGGCTGTAATTGTGAGGTGTTAGTAAGATCTCCAAAGAGAAATCTGGGGGCAATGACCCTTGCTGCTTCATTTAAGTTAAAGTGTAATTGAGACTGAGCCCCACACACAAAGCACACTGTCTTTATTTCATACCTGAAGACATTAAAAGTTCTGTCCTACTGGAATACCTCAAGAATGAAAGGAGGGAGGGCTTCTGACCAAAATTATATTATTGAGCATCCTGAACACTTTTCCAAAACATTTAGATTGAATTTTAACTGTGCGCCTGATTCAGGCCATGGTCTTTTCAATCACTTGCTACACGCATCTGAGAGCTCTGCAATGAATAAAGATGGCTAAAGAAGAATGGTGCCTCTGAACTGTGTCATTGGAGATGAGTATTTACTATCCCATAGACTGCCAAGAAAACAAACAGATATGTCTTAGAGAAGGTGCAGCCAGAGCTCCTTGGAGGCAAAGAGGCTTTCTTTGGGCATGTTGCGAGGAGAGGCTATTCATCGGAGAGGGACCTCATGCTTGGAAATGTGGAGGGACTGCAAAGGAGAGAAGACCCTTACCTAGGTGGATTAACACAGTGACTGCAACAATGGGCTTGAGGGTGTTGGAGATTGCAAAGATGGCGCAGGATAGGACAGGGTTCAGATCTGTTGTTCATGGGTTGCTGTGAGTCATCCTAGACTCACCTAAAAGCACCTAACAACAACCTTATTTGTTTGATTCTATGCTTATAACTCTGTCTTGATAGTTGTTGAGTATCTGGGAGTTGTAGGGCAGCCAAATTTGCAAACAACCTCAGAAAGTTGCCCAAGTTTCACTGAGGCAGGAGAGAAATGTGCATTTGTTTGCTTTAATCCCTGACCCAGCTGCAGGTCTGCTGCTGCTCCTGCAACAAAAGGAAGTTTGCACCTGGAAACCACGCTGTAGCTAGAAGAACGCAGCTAACCCTACAGTTTAGGCTTTCTGACACCAGTCTCAAGCCCAGTGTTTATGCCTGGACATCCTTTAATGTAAGGTCCAGGAAAAACAAAACTTCATTCTTGAGGCAGGGTTTTTCTGTGTAAGCAGTCCCAGGGCCAGTGTCTCAGAATTTCTTGCTGAAAAGACATATTCCAGGCTTCATTCTTAATTTATTAGATTAGGATCTCTGGGAGGTGAGGTCCAGGGATCTGTACATGAACAGGTTTTTCATATCTCAGTCATACACACAGGAAGGTGAGAACTATCCTTTTAAACCTTCTCAAGCTGCTGTGATAGTCACTCAGAGCAGGCTATGCAGAAACCCAGGGAGCAGTAACATACAGGGTGAACCCATCTCCTCTGCAAGGAAGTGGCCAGAAAACCTATGGCTGGAGTATTGAACGAAGATGGCAAGCTGAAGTATGTGATAAAGTTAGAAGGGAAGCTAATTTGTACATGTTGATACGTAAACCTTTTTGGGTTTGCATTACTACTTGTATTATGATATGGAAGTTCTCAGGTACATACTACATTTCAATTCTCCAACACAAATTCTGGCCATCTTGAGTGTTCTCTCTGATTAGTTTTAAGAGAGATGTTTACTTGGTAGTAATAATGGCACAAGAACAGGGACAATGCTGAATGCACAGTTCAAAGACCCACAGGGACAAAGAAAAAGGTGTTTTGTGAAGGAAAGCGGTTCTGGGATGCCTATCATGCCTCTGAAAGTGTCTGTTACATAATGATTGTGGGGTCAAGGCGAATAAACCTTGTCTCCCTGGATTTTTCTTAAAACACGTTTGGGACCCCAGGTGACGTGAGGAGCTACAGAGGGAACCTGCCACACAACATGCCATATCCGTTCTCAGAGGATGTCAACACCCTCCTTCCCACACCTGCTGTTCCCAAATATCACAACCTGATTTTTTTCTCCAACCTCCTGTCTTGATGGTGATGATTAAATATTCATGGAATGCTGCGATGCCAGCACACTTTGTGAAATTTCAGATACCTTTTTTTTAAACGGAAGCTTTCAGTTTATCGGATTTTTTTTTCTCCTTTCAATTTTATCTCAAGTTTGAAGAGGTAAGAAAGATGTCTCAGATGAAAATTACCAGTGACTCAAAGAGTAAAGACTGAAGAAACAAAAGGACTCAGGACCTTCTTGACAATCATTTTTCGAGTAAAAAAAAAATTGTCCCACTAAAACAAAAGTTAAAAAAGAGAAACAGAGGTGCTTATTGCATAGATCGTAGGATAGTCTTTCCTTTAATAATGGGGTCCAAGTAAATTCTAAAATCCCCACATACACATAGATGATAAACACATTTACTTACTATAATATACACAAAGAATTGTTGCTGTGAGGTGTTTCCAAGTCGGTTTTGACTCACAGAGACCCTGTTTATAACAGAACAAAATGCTGCCTGGATCTGTACCATTCTCATAATCATTATTATGCTTGAGCCTATTTCTGTAGTCTCTAAGTCAGTTCATTCCAGTGAGTGTCTTTCTCTTTTCCATTGATCCGCTACTTTACCAAATGTGATGTCCTTCTCTAAGGACTGGCCTATCCCCGGCATCGCATGGGAGCAAGCAGTGGCTCTATTTTCAAATCATAGAACATTAGATAACAGCAATGTTATATTCAGTTGTTTTTACAAATGAATTTCAGAGTTCGCTGGAGGTTTCTCTGAGGAAACCTGGGAGCTTTTAGGACAGGCAGATAGAATTTAATAAGTTAAAACTACAGGACTCTCACGCCTATTCAAACAGAGCAATCCCATTTTATCTATGTAAATACTACTGTTGAGTCGAATACAACTCATAGTAGCTCCATGTATACAACTGTGCTCCACAGGGATTCTATTCACTTATTTTTGTCCAAAGTAGTTCACTAGATCTTTCTCTGAGCTGCCTCTGGATGAGTTCAACCTTCTCATTAGGTGCCATACCCTTTCACTATTTTCATTAACCAGGGGTTCGACTAGAACATACCCCTCACTCATTCACTCATTGCTAAAGAACTCTCAGGCTTGTAGTAAAAACCACCTCATAGCTGACCCTTCATTTGGTTTCTGAGACTTTAAATTTCATAGAAGAGGACTGATCATCTTTCTCCATTGAATTGATAGTAGATTTGGACCACCAGAAAGCTAAGGCACTTGGATTAAAAGTACAACCTCCCACTGGACAACTAAGACATAAAGAAAAGTGCTCCAAATAAAATAATGAGTTTTAATGTTAGTATTTCCATTATTATTATCCTATTAAATACTTATAAATTTACAAAAGAAGTGTATTTTAACCCAGAAATGTTATAATTTAAGCCAAAAATTTGTGAATAATTAAAATAACCAGAACAATTGGCTACAGAATGCAGAATGACCATAAACTAAAGTTGTTGGTGTGTGCTGTAGAGTCAGAACCAATTCATAGCTGACCATCCACCTTGTTTTCAGAGAGAGTAAGCTGCATGGGAAGAGATTGTCCATCTTTCTCCCACAGAGCATCTAGTGGATTTGAACCATATGCCTTTGGATTGGCAGCACAGTTCCTAACTATTAGGTCAACAGTTGTTGTTGTTATGTGCCCGCGACAGAGCCACCTATAAACTAAAGGTAAAATGCTCTTCCTGAGGACAAAGCTTACCATTTCAAGTATCTTCAGATTAGCTGAAAGGATCACAGCTCTGTCTTGAACCATAACGCAGACAATGGGAGCTAGCACTCATCATAAATGTGTTTAAAATACCAAATAAAGCAAAATGTCATTCAAATGACTATCTTTTTAAAATACTAGTTTATTTACAAAGTTTGAATACATTGATTTCAAGAACAGATTTTTCCAATTTCCCTAATCTCCCCATCCAACAAATTGTACAACTCCATGATTAAGCCCCCTCCCTTTGCACATCCCCATCCCTCTACTTCCACCCACGCCCCCCTTGATACTTATTCTACAAGAATGGTTTTATACAACATTTGTCCTTGTGGGACTGAGTTAGTTCGCTCAGCATAATGCTCTCCAGTCCCTCCCAAGTTAGGTAATAATTTACAAAATCATTGACCCTGCATGCTGCATAGTATTCCATTTTGTGAATGTACCATAATTTCTCTGAGAGCTGAGGCACAAATGGAGATTCATACACCAATGTTCATAGCAGCTTTATTCACCATCACAAGAACATGGAAACAGCCCAAATGTCCAACAACGAATGAATGGATTGAAAAATTATGACTATCTTAATGAGAAGTTGTTACTCAGATGAAAATATATTAAGAACACCACCATATTTCAGCTAGTGTTCTGTAGTTATTTCTTTGTGGTTATTTAATATTTATGTCATACTTCAAGAGCTCTAGTGGTGTAAGGCAGAATGTGCTGAACTGCTTACCTAATAATCAGTGGTTCAAATCTATAGACATTTAACAGGAAAAAGTGGGAAGTCATACCTAAGAAAGATCGAGAGGCTCAGAAACCAAATGGAAGTTAGTTATAAGTAGGAATCAACACTAAGAGTTATATATTCATTAAACGTATCATGTGCCAGGAGTTTTTCTGTAACTCTTTTTAAATTCTGCAAACATTTTAATTTTTACAAGTGAGAAAACTGTGCACCAAGTGGCTGGTCAATTGGATAATTCTCTAGATTACTCTTCTGGATTGCATCTAGGATTATGTCACTAAACTGACCTGAAGTTACCCTAAGAACTGCAGAAGATAGCACTAATTATAATCTATACTATTGATATCATTATTGTTATTGTTATTGTTATTGTTAAATGCTGCTGAGTAGACACTGATTCATAGCAACTCAATAAACAATGGGACTGAACTGCTGTATATTAATAGGGGTCCATGGGCTAAGTCTTCAGAAGTAAATCATGAGGTCCTTCATCCAACATAATCATTAACTATCAGCTAACAATAGCTTTACTATTACTGGTATGTACTCTGCCAACATGGTGCTGATATTTTGCCTTCAGGACAATTGTATTAAGAAAAGAAAATTGTTAAATCACTTTCACAGATGAGAACAGAAGTCCTGTACATTTAGAATTCAAAAATATTCCTCTAACTCACTGTTCCATATGTTCCATCAGTGGTCTGTCTTTAATGGTGTGTCTTAGATATATTTTGCTTTTCCCAGAGCACTTTTCCCACCCATGGTGGTTTTACAATTTATCTGAACTTTGTTGTTGTCTTTGTTATGTGCTGTTGAGTCACCTGTGACTCATTGCAACCCTATGTACAACAGCTTTAAACCCTGCTCTATACCAGGCCAATCTTAATTTCTCTGACATGCCTATCTCCATTATCCCAGAGACTGAATCAATCCATCTCATGGAGGGTCTTCTTCTGCTGTGCTGTCCCTCCACCTTCCCAAGCAAGACATCCCTCTCCAACATGTCTTCCTTGCAACATGTCCAAAGTATGTCAGACAAAGCTTCAGAATCCTTGCTTCCAAGAGCAACCTGGCTTCAATCTCTCCAGGACAAACTTGTTTGTTCGCCTAGCAGTTCAATAATCTTCTCCAGCACCAAAGCTCAAAGGCATCAACTCTCCTTCTATCATCCCCAGTCTTTGTCCAGCTATCTGATTCATAGCAAGTAATTGCAGAGACCATG
>NW_006399949.1:4673158-4723303 GCF_000299155.1 Elephantulus edwardii
AAACCCTGCTCTATACCAGGCCAATCTTAATTTCTCTGACATGCCTATCTCCATTATCCCAGAGACTGAATCAATCCATCTCATGGAGGGTCTTCCTCTGCTGTGCTGTCCCTCCACCTTCCCAAGCAAGACATCCCTCTCCAACATGTCTTGCCTTGCAACATGTCCAAATTATGTCAGAAAAAGCTTCAGAATCCTTGCCTCCAAGAGCAACCTGGCTTCAATCTCTCCAGGACAAACTTGTTTGTTCGCCTAGCAGTTCAATAATCTTCTCTAGCACCAAAGCTCAAAGGCATCAACTCTCCTTCTATCATCCCTAGTCTTTGTCCAGCTATCTGATTCATAGCAAGTAATTGCAGAGACCATGGCCTGTATCAGGTACACCTTAGTATCTAGGCTGACGTCGTTGCTCTTCAGTACTTTAGAGGGGTCTCTGACAGCAGACTTTCCCAATGCAATTCATGTTTTAATTTTCTGGATGCTGGTACCAAGAGTGTTCATTGTAGAGCCAAGCAAACTGAAGCTGTCAACAATCTCAGGCTTTTCATCATCTATCATGATGCTGCCAATCAGCCCAGTGGTGAGAATCTTTGTTTTCTTGATGTTGAGCTTCAATCCATATTGAAGGCTGCAGTCCTTGACCTTCTGCAGAAAGTACCTCAGGTCCTCCTCAGTTATAGCAAGCAGGGTTGTGTCATCTGCATAATGCAGATTGCTGATGAGTCTGCCTTCAATTCTGATACGCACTTCTCATACAGCCCAGCCTCATGGAAAATCTGATTGAAAAGATAAGGAGATAGGACACATCCTTGATACAAACCCTTTCCAATTTTGAACCATGAAGTGTTCCCTTGCTCTGTTCTGACTCCTGGTCCAATATAGATTTCGCATAAGCACAATCAAGTGTTCTGGGATTCCCATTCTTCTCAGAGTCAACCACAGTTTGTTGTGATCCACACAGTTAAAAGCATTTGCATAGTCGATGAAACACAGACAGACATTCCTCTGGTACTCTCTGCTTTCAGCCAAGACCCATCTAACATTAGTTTCAATATCCCTAGTGCCACGGCCTCTTCTAAATGCAGCTTGCACATCAGGCTCTGTTGATGTGCTTGCACATGAAGCTCTGCAGCTTGCACATGAAGCTCTGTTGATGTGCTTGCTCCAGCCGTTTTTAGATAATCTTTAGCAGAATCTTGCTTGCATGTGATATAAATGATACTGTTCCATATAATGTGCAGATATGAATTACTATATCCCCCAGAAGCCCACTTTTAAATCTTGGAACACAGTGTGTGGGGGCAGGAGGGTGGAGCCAGTGGGTACAGCGCATGTGGCAGAAAGTGTCTCGGTGGACCCCATACCACACAAGTACAAATAACTACATCTCTCTCTTATTAGAACTAGGTGCCACAATATTAAGAATCTTGAATTGGTGAAGACTTTCCTCCTGAGAAGGAGAGAAGACTTTCCTAATACTAAGCAAAGGTTGGTGATTTGAGCCCACAAATTAATTCTGCAAGAGAAAAAAAGATGAGGCAGTCACTTTCAATCAATTACAGCCTTGGAAAGCCATGAAAGGCAGTTCTACGTTGCCTTGTAAGTTTGTTATGGGTCACATCAGCAGGACAACTGTGGGACTGGATCCTTGTTTTGGTGAAACATTACCTTTCCAGGAAGCCCCACTTCCCATCTCTCCCACCCATTACACTCAGTCCAGCCTTCAGAATATTCTTAGTAGTCTGACTCCTTGATGCATTTGAAATTGAGGTCATTAAACAATATTTCCTGGCACTCTTGAAGAACATGATCTGACTCTCAATCTCTGTTTTTCAAACTTGAAAAACATATGGACATCTATCACAAAGTGGGGGGGGGGTTAGCATCATGGATATCTGAAGTGGACAAAAAAATTTCTATATTATAGAAAGGAGTAAATAAACAGGTAGCACGTTTTGAGAAGCCAGTGAAGGATAGTGAGGAGGAATGGATTGCGAAGAGACATTCAGCAATCATTGGAGTGATGGATATGTTCTTTATGTTGTTTGGAAGTGATAGTTTCATGGGTGTGCATATGTTTCAAAAGTCATCAGATTTTCTCTTTGCTATGCAGTTTGTTGTAGGCTAAATACACATCAATAAAACGCTAATATTTAAATAATTATAATACCTTTAAAAACCAATCCCATGTGTTTACAGAGTCCTATTTAGGAAAATTCTAAGTAAAAATATAATTACTGTAATCCATGAAAATAGTTTTTGCTAGAGATTTTTATTGAAAAAGATAAATGTGACACTGATGTGTTCAATACAATAATAGTTATCAATATCAGAACAAAGTTTGGTGAAGCTCACCAATTAAAACAAGCTTGGAAGCAGAAGTGGCATCCACTTCTGAAATAGTTTGCCTCTGGAAACTCTATGAACTTGGAGAAACAATGAAAGTTATACAAGTGTTCAGGTCTTTCATAGAGTCACTATGAGTCATCTATGACTCAATAGCACTTAACAACAACAATAAGAAAAATGTCAGAGTTCAGCTTATGATTTGTATTGGGGCGAACTAAAGATAAAAAATAAAAACTTTAAATATCACACAGATACCCAAAAAGAATCAACTTTAAAAAGCAGTAGTCAAAATAAACTCCTTCAGATTCTTTCTTTGATAGTCTTAAATGTACTCTGATCTTCAAAAAAGAAATACTATGTCACTAACATCAACATTTGGGATCTCATGATAGTGTCTTAAAGTCATTTCCCCAAATCTTTCTGTATGGATCTTACATTCCTAGCTTTCTAGTCATCCACTGGTCATTCCCATGTCCCTTATCTTTACTAACCTCTTGACTTGGAATACTGTCTTGTTTCTCCTCCAGTCTAGCCATCAAACTCCTAGATAAATACTGCTATAGTCTGTTGCTAGAACCAAAAAGAAATTTGACCTCTTCCAAAATCCAGTGCAAAGAATATGTCTTTCTTGTTTTATTTCTTACTCTCTTGCTCTAAATCTTTCAAAGTTTCTTCATTACCAATCAACCTGATAACAATAGAATTTACTAGTAACAGTTGTTGACAAGAGCTCGGTTCCATGATTTATTTTTTTTTTTTTAAAGAAAAGAAGACTATTTCTTTGTTTCACAAAGTTAGCATATTTGGTGGCTTTTTGGTTATTGATCAAACAGACCAAACCTTATATCCTTGTCCAACTCCTCCAATTCTTCTTTTGCTTCAACCTTGGCTGGAGCCTCAGCAGCAGGAGCAGCGGTAGTGGTACAACCACAGTGGAAGCAAGTCACAAATGCAGATGGATCAGCCATGAAGGCCTTGACTTTTTCAGCCAGTGGAAAGGGGTACTGAGTCTCCACAGACAAAAGATCCAGGACACCCTTGTACCTGTTGATGATCAAATGGCATATTGAGGTAACAGTGGAGTAACCAATCTACAGACTTACATACACTGGCAACAATGCGGACATCCTCCAGGAAGCAGGCGTGTGGAGTCTCCTCTGTGATGTCAAGCACTTCAGGATTGTAGATGCTGCTGTTGTCAAACACCTGCTGGATAGTCAGCCTGAAGGAGAAGGGGGTGATGTTCAACATATTCAGTAGAGTGGCTTTGCTGGCCCTTACCTTATCTCCAGTCTTAATCAGCTGCACATCACTCAAGATTTCTGGACTTATTGGTGATGTCCAAAGCCTAGAAGAAGGAGGTCTTCTCTGCACCAGACCAGTCTTCTGAGGTGACACGTAACTTCATTTTTAATGGCTGATTTTTCAGAATTAGATCACGGAGTCTTTCTTCTGAGATACATATAGGTGAGCCGACATCTCCGATCTGTTGGTTAGCTCTTTTGTGTTTTCATCATTTGTACCACCTAGGAACTCCATAAATTAATATCCTAACATTAAAAACTGAAAAAAAAAACCCCAAAGCCAAAAAACCAAACCCTTACTGTTATTTCTTAATTCTCATTCCCCTTCAGTATCCAATCGTTAAATCACACTAAGATGTCAAATAAGCCTCACATTTTTCTACATTCATGCCTTTGCTCAGGAAGATCCCTCTCCCTGGAGGATCTTCACTTATTGAAAGTCTTCATAGTCTTCAAAGATTTCTTCAAAAGTTGCCTCATCCACAAAACTTTCTCCAGCTCTCACCCTCCCTACACTATTAAGATGTTCCCTTCTTTGCCTTTGACAGTTTAAAACCCTTTACCTCTTTAACAACACAGAGCAAGTATCTGCCTGATATTATAATTATTTCTAGGCTATACTATTACCTGACTACTCTTTGAGCTCCATGATAGTCACAACTGTCACATTAGTGTCTGTAAGCCTTGTACCTCTGGCACACAGAACATGCGATTTTATACGGAATTTAATTAAATTAAATTATAATATACTGTATAGAGAACTCTGATGGTCCAGTGGTGATGAGTTGTACTGACAAGCCATCCAAAGGCAGTTGAATTTACAAGCTGCTCCAAGGCAGAAAGATGGACATTCTCCTCCTATGCAATTTATAGCCTCTGGAAACCTGCTGGAATGTCAGCTATGACTCGACAGCGCATAACAGAAATATATTATACGACTCCCATTCTATTCTATTTCTATGGACAATCAAGTTGGTATTTATAGTCACCTATGTACAACAAAGTGAAACCTTGTTTAATCTTGCACTGTACTCACAAACTCTGCTGTGATTAAGCCCACTGTTGTAGTCACTATCTGAATGCATCTCATTGAGAATCTTCTGGCCCTTCTCTGATAAACCACCTTTCCAAGTATGTGCCCACTTGTGCCTAATGTATACGAGAAGTCTTACCATGCTTGTTTTTGTAGGACAGTCCGACTGCACTTATTCCAACACGGATTTGTTTGTTCCCTTGACAGTCCATGCTACATTCAATACTCTTAGCCAATATCACAATTCAAAGACATCAATTCATCTTTGATATGACTTTAAGATGTATATGAAGTAATTGAAGATATCATGTCTTTAAACTCGATGGCACATAACAACAACAATAGCCACAGTATCAGATAAATGTATATGTGTGAGAAGGCAGGAAGATATAGGCAAGAAGAATGAAAGAAAGAACTTATTCTTTCTGTGACATTAATATATCATTGAGAGTCAGTTGTGAGTAAGTTGCCTGAGATCATAGAGTTAGAGTCTGACTCTAAAGTCCTATTCATTTCTCCACGGAGACTCCTATATGAGAAACATGAGCAATTTTATCCTGTTTCTTCTTCCCCCAGCCCTCCTCATGATGATTATATACTAGATAATGTCACTAATTATATGTTTATAAAAACAACAACAACAAAAAAAAAAACAACCACCCAAACAAAACAGCAACCATGGAAGTGAGTAAATACCTAAGAACGCCTATCAGGTAGCAGTGGATCAAGTTAATGAATTAGTACATACTTTACACACATTATCACAAATTCTTTTGTACACCTCATAAAGTGGATGTTATTAATCTCATTATAGATGAGGAAAATTAAGTCCAGTGATGGTTCAAAGTTACACCTAGATTAAGAGCTAAGATGCAAACTGCTTCATTATAAACCACCCTTTCAATTATGTCTCATTGTTCTTCTCCAGAGATTCTAACCTTAAGTGAAAAATAATAATAAAAAAAGAATTTAAAAAGTCATCCTGGAAGGAATTACCACCTATCTTGGATACAAAAAATAACGCTAAGAACTTTCCATTTCGTGATCTAAATGTCTCTTCCCTAGAGAAGAATATGCATGGAAACAGGTCTGGCAGGAGAGGAAATGGGGTAGTACCAGCATCCCAACAGTTCCCTCTGTGCTTTTACCATTCCCTGGAGTTGTTTTATTTTGAATCCTGTTGCCACAACCAAGCTAGTTCCTATCTCTTGGGGAGGGAGGAGTAGAATGAAAGAGAAATACTCTACCTCTTTCCTATCTGGTTCAATGTAAACATAACTCTTGCTCCTTGGATTCTTTTGAATAAATGGAACACTCTTGCACATTAAAAATAAAATCAACAAAACACTAAGAAAAAAATTAAGTAGAAATACATTAAGTAACAACAGCATGATGTAGGTAGTGATTTCCATTCTTATTGATGGAGAGACACTTCAACTGATCCCACGTCTCCCAGCTAAAACGAATTACAAGTTCTTGAATGGATTTCCGCATACTTGATCTCTTATAGTGTCATCTTTCCACCAATGGGAAATCATTCCATTCAAATCTTTACTATCGACCACATGCTAACCAGAGTCCCTTCACTTAGTTCCACTATTCTCTACTAGGGGTTTATACGCATAGATGGTTTTCTAAGGAGTAACTGTCATCCTTAAGCTCTAGTGAGGTCTGCCGTTCATCTCTGTAAAAGTTAACAAGTCCATTCACTTTCACCTCAACATTCAGATGGTGCCAACATCTATCTATCTATCATCTATCTATCTATCTATCTATCTATCTATCTACCCATCTATCCATCTACCCATCTATCTATCCGTCCACTCATAGCTACAGAGAGGTACTTTTGGAATTTGAATGATAGAACTTTTTTCTTTTAGTGAAAGTTCCCAAAGAGATTGGTTATCATTCATTCATGCACATTTTCTATGACATTAAACAAAGAGTGGCAATCTGAGAAGACCAACCACATGCATCTTAGAAATGTTCAACGCAGCTGATTAGAGGGGATCTTTGTCTTTCTTCTGCCCTCCAGAATTACACTCTACCAAACCAAGATTCATTGCAAAAGCTTACCTTGTTGTTGTTGTGTTGTGATCTGATGTCAAGTCGCCTGTGACCCGTAGCAACTATATATTCAGCAGCTCTGAATCCTGCCCTGTCCTAAGCCAGTCTCACTGACTCTGACACAACAACCCCCATTGCCCTAGCCACTCAATCAATCCATTTCATCTGGGGTCTTCCGCTCTTGCACTGTTCCTCCACCTTTCCAAGCATGATATCGTTCTCTAAGGACTGGTCTCTCCTGGCCACGTGCCCAAAGTATGTGAGACGAAGCTTCAAAATCTTAGCCTCCAAGGAGAGACTTGCTTTTATCCTCTACAAGACAGACGTATATGTTTCCTTGGTAGTCCATGGTATGTTCAAGACTTGTCTCCATGTAGATTAGAATTTGTCATACCTGATTATTATGGATTAAATATACATAATGCTAAAATGTGGATTGTAAATTCTAACTTCTGTCTGGGATTGAAGTATTCATGTATTATACCTCAATATCTTTTAAAATATAAAAAAAACAATAAGCAAACAAGCTGAATCACAGATAGGAGCAGAGAAGTGCTAAGCAACACTTGCCTAGTAGCAGAAGCTTGGAAACAATAAGGACCACTTCCTGAGTTAACAAAGAAAATCTTCTCCCAGAACAGAGCCCTGGATTTGAACTTCTAGCCTTCTAAATGTGAGAGAATAAATTTCTGTTTGTTAAAGCCATTTGTTGATGGAATTTCTGTTACAGCAACACTAAGACACTGAATAAGGCAGATGTTCTACTGTTCACTCACTATCCCACATAACACCCTCAAAGCCAAGAACTACACATGAAGTAATCAAGCTATACCAGCCAATGAATCAAGGTTCCTGTTTGAGGCTCATGACCAACTAGAAGTTATTGATAACAAGAACACAAATATAGCAATATAGTATGAGCAAGCACAGCTATACTCTATGAAATCTGTCAGAACCAACTCATAACTGACCTCCAGAGGGTTTTCAGAAGCAGTAAATTACCCAGGAGGAAACGGCCCATCTTTATCCAATGGAGCAACTGGTGGATTTGAACTGCACGCTTTTGAATTGGCAACATAACTCCTTTTAACTAAGCCACCAGAGCTCACTAGTAGTTGGGGGGAAAGGAATTTTATGAAGGAATAATAACAACTGGTGATGGACAGTACATGGTGAGACTGTGAAGTGTTCCAATGACAAGCAGAGTAAGGGTATTTTACATATAGAATCCACCTGGTGAGCATCACCATAAAGATTCTAAACTTGTTGTTTTTTTTTAAGCCTGTCACTGAGCACTTAATTTCCCAACCAAAAGCAGCCAAAGTTATTGTTTTATGATTAACTTTCTTATCTGACTTCTCGTCATTAGTTACCCACTTCCAAGAACAAGTCTGATGTCATATCTCTTTCTATCTCCCCACTTTAGTTTCTGAGAAATAGTCTGGATCAACTCCTTACTGGAAATATGGCCCAAAATGTCTCTGACTATTAGGGCTTGCTGTTGCATTTTTATGACAGGTTATGACTTTGTCTATTTTTTTTTAACCGAACCTCACTGAACCACAGCATAGACTCGATGGCTGGCCCCTTCTGTGTCAGGATGTATCTGCCCTATAACATTCTCATTGGCTGTATCTCAGCAGTCTATTGCCAGGCCTTTCTTCAACAGTATCTCTATGTAAACTCAAATTTCCATCCTTTCTGTGAGCAGCCAAGTGCTTTATCTGTTTGTACCACCCTGAGACTCCTTTGCAATCTGCTCTTCCACCCATTCCTCCCTCTCAATTATCTGGACATGCCATGCTTGTTTCTGCTTCTTTAGGTTTGTGCAGCTACTTCTGCTACCTGAAACTCAGCATCCATCGGTTTCTTCATCTGCTGGAATAAGCTATCTTCCTGAGACCAATACCTTGGTAAATCTTTTGCAATTCTCTCTAGAGTTAAGTATATCCTTCTTTAATAAAGAAAAAACTATATATATATATAAAATCTTTTGATGTGAATTATGCAAATGGACTGACACAATGACTGTAGCAATGGGCTAGAGTGTGTCGGAGATGGTGAGAATGGCACCGGATAGGGCAGGGTTCATATTCGTTCATAGGATCACTATGAGTTATTTAAGACTGGTCTTGAGACTGTGTAAGAGTGGTCATAGTTGATAGACTCTCTCCTCAGTTGAAACTATTAAAGGCTTTAGAACTGTCTAACCTCCCAGAGCTTTAGTTCCTCAACCTGTAGAAATAGAATAATTAGAAAAATCTATTAACAGGGCTATTTTGAGGACTAGTTGACAAAACCAATGGTATAAGAACACTTTGAAAGTCAGGATATAATGCTAATTATTATTTCCTGTCTTCAATGCTTTGAGACACCTTTCATAGGTAATGGTGAACAATTGTAATGTTGGCATTCAGTACATTTTCACTGGAAAAGGTTTGGCTGGGTTTATGTTTTATTAACATTTCTTAATACCTTAGAACCAAAGGAGTGCAATACCACTTGTACAGTGTCACAGTTAATAAATAATATCCTTTTAATCCAGGTGATTATTTATTCACATTTGCATTAGTCTTTATAACATGCATTACCTAATACATGGCATCAGTAATTCAGTCTCTGTCCCACCAGACAGGTCAGGTTCACACAGTCAGAAAGGCGAGAGAACTGCAGTCATTTTGAGAACTCCTGTCACACAGCCCCAACAGGTTCTGACTCACCCCTGAGGCCTCAGGAGAGATGGGAGTGTGTTCACCAAGCAGGTTGGCTCTTCCTCCTGGGATGTAACAGCATTGTTTTGTTTTGTGTTTTATTTACATGGAAACTTCCTCACCACTAATAAGAGGTACCTGCCATGCTCCCTTAATGGATTAATCACTTCCCTCTTTGTTTTTCCTGCTCTTCCTCATCTTTCACCAAAAGCATCATTAGACAAACCAGAACAGAAGGTGGACGGACCCTGGTCAGCTTGGCCTCCTTGCAGAGCTCCAATTCAGAAGGAGGCTGCCCCTCACCAAGTTCCTGCCATTTGAAGTTCAGTCTGGAAAGGAAGCCTGGCCATCTGTCTTAGACTCTATCAGAAGGATAGAGTCCCATGGCTGTGTGAGTCACAGACCAGCTGGGATTAAAAACAAGGTCTCTAACTGCTGTCTGAACAGTGACAGGTACAGCCAGGGCCACAATAAACACCTGTCGGGCAGCAGGGCAAAGACAATGGGAGAAATTGATCAGCTTCTGTTCCTCAAGACCCAAAACTCAATAGTGTTGAGACCCTGAAAGGCTGAGCATTCTTTCAAGCTTCTAAAGCTTGCAACTGCAAACAGTGAAATTAAGAACTGTTCCATTAAGGCTCTGGGAAAAGATTTGCCCTGACAAAGATTTACAGACAGGGAAGTTGGAGATCAAAGAGAGTGAGTGAGAGCAAGTAAGAGAGTCTTGGTCAGAACTGGGTCTTTCCACTCCCTGCCAAAACTCCTTTCACAACATTAACAGGACCCTGGCCTCTGGGTGAGATGATCTAAAGTTTAAATGCAAATGGTCACGAGTGACTAGCTTAGTGCTCATGGGTATAAGAAATCCACCCTAACCCCCAACAATCCCAGCTGTGACTATTAATAGGATTCTGGATAATACATGTTAAGTGAAAACAACTTTTATTTCCTGAATATCTTCTCAATTCTGTCTTAAAATAAAACACGTGTGTCTACTCTCCTTTCACCAGAAAACAGTGAAGAAATATATGCAGAACAATTTTCTGGAAAACCAGGGAAAGATGATAGTGGTGAAAGCACAGCACTTAGCCAAGCAACTGAAGGTGCATCTTTCTTAAAGTTTGCCCCGGTGTAGTGCCTTGGTAACAGTGCAGAAAGAATAGTCAGTAGAATCTGAATACAATGTCATTCCAATTCACCACAGTGAAGGCATCCATTCTCTCAGCTGCCCCATAATAACTGGTAAAGCTCTGCCAAGCTTATAGCCCCTACCTCCCTAAAACAGCTTGAATTTGTTTCCTACTTCTGCTTTAACAAGCTACCACAAATCTTCTGAACTAAAAGATCACATTTTAAGAATCATATTTGAATAATAAGAAAATAGTTATAGAAATTAGAAATCCAAAATGAGTCAGTATATTCTTTCTGGAAAGTCTAAGGAGAAATATACTTCTTTCCAGAGGTTCTCTCTCCATTTACTGGCTGATGAGTGTTTTTCCTCAGTAGTCAAAGTCACCAGCAAAGCATCTCACTTTACTTTTGCTTCCTCTTATAAATAATCTCATGATTATATTGAAATTACCAGGAAAATATAGGCTAATATCTGCTTGTCAAGATCTTTAATCACATCTACAAAGTCCTGTTTGCTTTATAAGGCCTCAGGAATTAGAATATAAGCATGTTTAGGAATCATTATTCAGCCTACCACACAGTCAAAATCTGGTTCTTTTATACTGTTTCCACATTCCCACTCTAATCCAAGTTTCTTTTATTATTTACCTGATTTATTGCAAATAACATCCTTTGGAGTTCATCCTCAATATAATTTTTGCTAGCTATTATTGATCTTGCTATGGAGATGGGCAAGAATAGGCAAACAGGACATGTTAGCCTATTCACAAGGGAAATAGCTATCTACCATTCCACAAGGGATTGGCCAGTCTCTCCAATAAATTGAACAGCTCTCACCACAGAGACAGATCTTCTGGCACCATTGAAGAAAAAGTAAGATAATGTAAGATACCCTTTCTGCTTCAGCTACACCTATGGAAGCAACACCTATGGCAACAACACCTAATGGCTGAATTCGAGACCTGACATTAGATGGGATTTGGGGGAAGGGGAGGCAATATTGGCAGGACTGAGAACTTTGTTGGACAACTGAGGATGTTGTTGTTTTTATGTGCTGTCGAGTCACTTGTGAATCATAGCGACCCTATGTATAAGAGCTCTAGATCCTACTCTATCTTTAGCCACACTCAGTGTCTCTGACACACCTATTCCCGTTACCCTAGTACTGAATCATTCCATCTCATCAAGGGTCTTCCTTTCTTGTGCTGTCCCTCCACCCTCCTGATCATAATGTCCCTCTCCAAGGACTGATCCCTCCTTGCAACATGCCCAAAGTATGTCAGATAAGTCTCATAATCCATGCCTCCAAGGAGTAGCCTGGCTTTACCCTCTCGAGGATGAATCTGTTTGTTCTCCGAGCAGTCCATGGTATGTTCAACACTCTTCTCTGGCACCACATAGCTCAAAGGCATCAATTCTCTTTCTATTTTCCCTAGTCATTGTCCAGCTCTATGATGCATAGCACTCAACTGTGAAGACTATGGCCTGGAGCAGGCGTACCTTAGTCTCCAGCCTGATGTTGTTGCTCTTTAGTACTTTGGAGAGGTCCCTGACAGCTGACTTTCCCAATGCAATTTGTCTCTTGATTTCCTGGCTGCTGGTACCAAGAGTGTTGATTGTAGAGCCAAGCAAACTAAAACTCTTAACAATCTCGATCTCTTCACCATCCATAATGATACTGCCAATTGGCCCAGTGGTAAGAATCTTTGTTTTCTTGATGTTGTCAATCCATATTTAAGGGCTGCAGTCCTTGACCTTCTGCAGCAAGCACTTCAGGTCCTCCTCAGTTTCAGCAAGCAAGTTTGTGTCATCTGCATAACACAAGTTGTTAACTAATCTTCCTCCACTCCTCATGCCACATTCCTCCTTGTACAGCCCAGTGTCCCAGATGATCTGTTCTGTATACAGAATGAAAAGCTATGGAGACAGAATACATCCCTGGCAGACACTCTTCCTGATTTTGAAACATGCAGGTCTCCTTCTTCTGTTCCGATGACTTCTTCTTGGTTCAAGTATAGGTTTCACATAAGCACAATCAAATGTTCTGGGATTCCCATTCTTCTCACAGTCTGCCACAGTTTGTTTCAGACATTCCTCTGGTACTCTTTGCTTTCAGGCAAGATCCAGCTAAAATTAGCTATTATATCCCTGGTACCATGGCTTACTCTAAACCTAGCCTGCACATCCAGCAGTTATCGGTTGATGTGTCGCTCCAGTTGTTTTTGGATAATTTTCAGGTGATTCTTGCTTGTGTGTGGTATTAATGATCCTGTACAATAATTTCCACACTCTCTTGGGTCACCTTGTTTGGAATGGGAATAAATATCAATCTCTTCCAGTCAGTTGGCCAGGTGGTTGTCCTCCAGATTTCTTGGCATAACTTAGTGAGTACATCCAGGGAATCATTTGTTTGTTGAAATATGTCAATTAGTATGCCGTCAACTCCTGGAGCCTTGTTTTTTGCCAATTCTTCCAGAGCAACTTGAACTTCTTTCTTCATCACCACAGGATCTTGCTCATACAGTGTTTCATGAAATTCTTCTGTGTCAGCTAATTCTTTCTGGTATAGTGACTCTGTACTCCTTCTATCTTCTTTTAATGCATCTTGGATCATTTTACATTCTGCCCAAAGCATGCTTAAGTATTGCCACTTGTGGCTTGAATTTGTCCTTCAATTCCTTTAGCTTAAGAAATGCTGAGTGAGTTCAGCCTTTTTGATTTTCTGACTCCAGCTCTTTGCACATCTCATTATAATACCTTGCTTTGTCTTCCTGAGATGCCCTTTGAAATTTTCTGTTCAGCTCTTTAATTTCTTGATTTCTTTCTTTAGCTTTGGATTCTCAGTAATCTAATGTAATATTCAGAGTCTCATCTGACATCCGTCTTGGTCTTTTCTTCCTCTTCTGCCTTTGTAATGACCTTTTGCATTCTTCATGGATGATATTCTTGATGTTCTCCCACAGCTCATTTGGTCTTTGCTCATTGATGTTTAAGGCCTCAAACATGTTCCTGAGATGGTTTTGAAATTCAAGTGGGATAAACTTAAGGTCAAATTTTGGTTCCTATGGATTTGATTTAATATTCTTCAGCTTGAACTTGCATACGAGTAGTTGGTGGTCAAGAAATATTATGAACATTATTCTGGTTTGGCAGTCCATTATGCAACTCCTTTTTTGTAAATGAAAAATGTTGTGAGGTACATTGCCTTTCCCCCCATCTTTAATGAAGAAAGAATTGCCTAGTTCCCTTTCCATTTCCTGGTAGTTATTACTGAATGGACAAAGATTCCAGTGATCCCATGTGTATATAGGGATATAACTGTCCTCCAGAAAGGTTTCCTCACTCCCTCTCACTATTACTGCATCTGAACAAACTCATAGCTGCTCCTCCATCAGGTTTTTGAGAAGCTATAAATTTCAAGAGAAGAGATTACCCACTTTTTAGTGACTAATTTTTTTAGAAGTGCTTTTCTTTGAGTTATTTCTGAGTGGGTTCAAATGTCCATACTGTGGTTAATTGTCAAATTAGTTAATAATTTGTATCAACCAAGGACTCCTCCTAATTCCTAGTATGCACATAATAAACATATGACCTAGATTTGGCCGATCAGAGTGCTGACTCTAGAGAGGCAACTTAAATTCACCCATAGTGGCTCTGGTGATATCCAATGGTGCTCACTCATGGTGCTTGGTCAATGACAAATTAATTATAAGTGAAAGATCCTGGACTTTGCTTCTAAAGAGCACTCTGGATGCACCTTTTCTTAGACAGGTCTGTTTATTATTTTGATAGTCTATGGCATGTACAAGGCTCTTTTCCAATATCACACGCTTTGCAAATAATAGTAGCAATCCTATTTCTTCTCTTTTGTCTTAACCAAACTAAGAATTCCCAGTGGAGCAGAGAAGCGCATGTGCACGTACACACACACACACACAGAGCTACACATTCCTTTTAAAAGGAACTGCCTGAGTACAGTCCTTACTTGGAGATGAAGTCTTTTAATACTCTGCTAGATCGGGATCCTGATTGGATCCGGAAAGTGCAAATAATCCTGGAATTTCTAAAATATAGGCTAACCAACAAACTATGGCATGACTTAAAAAATGTATCAACTCAATGAAGGACTATAATAATAAGCTATAGAAAAACAGAGTAAATCATTCCTTTTGATAATAGGGAGAGCAAAGGATGGATCCTTAAACAAGTAGAAACAGAAGGAGTAGTTGAGTCTCCTAATAGATAAAGCACAAAAACAAGCTACCATGCTGAGTTGCTACAATTCCTAGACTGAATCAAAGAACATCTATTGAATCCAGACCATTTTCCCATTGTAGGTAGGGTGAGCCCTCATTGACAAGGTTTTCTTGGCTTCCTATAATGATAAACAGGCTTGTTTCCACACATACATATTATTAAGGTAAATTCTCCATTTCTTATTTTATCTTTAGTGTATTTCTCTTTTTCACAATCAGAGGTGCTTAAAACACTCAATAAGTGTAAAAACCTTCCTCTAAAGCCCTTTAGAATACTGCAGAGTTAACTATAATTAAGGTCAAACTTGTGTCTTCAAATGCATCTCCAACGCACTTAACACATAACATTAGATTATACAGTGTGAACACTGTTGCTGGGATATGAGTGCTATTTCCTAATTTGAATCAGGGTTTTGTATGTCTGTGAATTCCTAATAATATTGTGTCCTGTGTCTGTGTCATCCACTTGTTCCTTCTGAATTCCAGAGCTTATTGAAGCACCAAGGTAAAGTTGTGTCAAATCACTTTAGTGGTATACTGACCATCTGAATAATCTTCACAGCTCTTCACACAGTCATTCTTAGGAGGGAATGGGAGCCAGCTTTGGACTTTTATTGATTAAAAATACTCAACAGTTTTCATTAGTCATCCAACATTTTGAGCCTTGTTAATACATTTGAAACAGAAGCCAAAGAAATCTAAGGAAGTGAGCATTGTTAATACATTTGAAACAGAAGCCAAAGAAATCTAAGGAAGTGTCAGAGATGGGAAGCAACTCGGTGGCCTCATAGCTCAATGAGAGATCTGTCTATGGTCACATAAGCAGGAACAAAGAGAGTAAGGCCTGCAGTATCGTCCCACAGCGTCCATTTCCGGTTCTAGTCTCTACTTTCCACTCAGCCTTTCCGTCAGGAAACCTTTTACAAACAAAAGTGCTTACCACACACAGTATATATTAAGTAAAACCCTAGTCTACAGAAATGGCCACTAGAGCTAGCGGGTGGTCTTCAGTATGTGAATAGCATTCTACTATGTTCACTACCTTAACTGTCATATCAAATCATTCCAAAAACATTTAAAAAAGAATTGACCATCTGGCACTTTTTGGGAAACTTTTGTCTTCAATATCCAGAGGAACCCTTAAAAAGGTACTGTAATCCCACTGAAAACAAACTTAATGATGGTGTACTGTGTGGGCCAAGCCTCATGCTAAGCACTGAAGTTTCCTTCCTTCAACGAGTTCTCATTTAATGACCAAAGACAATTAAGGAAATCAGTGGTTGAAGGTGAATTAGCAAAGTGAACAGCAGGTATCTACATAGCTGTTTTGGTTTGTCTTTGAGTGTTTTTTAAATGAGCTTGTTCAAAATCAGGATAGGTATATGTCAGGATACATCTTGTCTCCATACCTTTTCAATCTGTGTACAGATCATTCAGGAGGCTGGACTTTACACGAACAAATGTGGCATTATAATTAGAGGAAGACTAATCAGCAATCTGATGACACAACCTTGCTTTCTGAAATTGTAGAGGACCTAAAATATTTGCGGCAGAAGGTCAAGGACTATAGTCTTCAAAATAGATTGAAGCTCAATATCAAAAAAACAAAGATTCTCACTACCAGACCAAGTGCCAGCACCATGATAGATGGAGAAGTGATTCAAATTGTTAACAATTTTAACTAACTTGGCTCCACAATCAACATTCTTGACATCGGCAATCAGAAAATCAAAAGATTAACGACATCAGGAAAATCTGTGTCAGGGTCCTCTCCAGAGTGCTGAAAAGCAACAATGGTCAGTCTAGAGATTAAGGTATGCCTGATCCAGGCCATAGTCTTCATAGTTACTTGCTACACATCAGATATCTGGAAAATGACAAAATATGACAAAAGAAGAATTAATACCTTTGAATTTTGGTGCTGGAGAAGAATATTAAACACACCATAGGTTGTCAAGAGAACAAATATCCTGAAGAGTATGAAATCAAGTTGCTCCTTGGAAGCAAGGATTTTGGGCCAAAAAATAAGGCTCCAGGAATAGATGGTATACCAATTGACATATTTCAGCTAACAGATGCTGCCCTGGATGTGCTCACCAAGTTGTGCCAGGAAATCTGGAGAACAGCCGCTTGGCCAACTGACTGGAAGAGATCTATATTTGTTCCCATTCCAAAGAAAGGTGACCCAACAGAATGTAGAAACTACAGAAGAATCTCACTGATCTCATATGCAAGCAAGATTTTACTGAAGATTATATAAAAATGACTAGAACAGCACAGCAGCAGAGAACTACCAGAAGCCCAGGCTAGGTTTAGAAGGGGTCGTGGTACTAGGGATATTGTAGCTGATGTTAGATGGATCTTAGCTGAAAGCAGGTAATACCAGAGGAATGTCTATCTGTGTTTCATTGACTATTCAATGGCATTTGACTGTGTGGATCATAACAAACTATGGCTGACTCTGAGAAGAATGGGAATCCCAGAACACTTGATAGTTCTAATGTGAAACCTATACTTGGACCAGGAGGCAGTCATCGGAACAGAGCAAGGGAACACTGCATGTTTCAAAATTGGGAAGGGTATACGCCAGGGATGCATCCTATCTCCATACCTTTTCAACTTATATGCAGAACAGATTATCCGAGAGGCTGGGCTCTATGAGGAGAAATGCGGGGTCAATATTGATGAACGATTTATCAACAATCTGCGTTACGCTGATGACACAACCCTGCTTGCTGAAACTGAAGAGGACCTGAAGCACCTGCTGCAGAGGGTCAAGGACTGCAACCTACAATATGGATTGAGGCTCAATGTCAAGAAGACAAAGATTCTCACCACTGGACCAATTGGCAGCCTCAGGATGGATTTTGAAGAGACTGAGATTGTACACAGCTTTAGTTTGCTTGGCTCCACAGTCAACAGTCTTGGCACCAGCAGCCAGGAAATTAAAAGGTGCATTGCCATGGGGAAAGTCTGCTGTTAGGGACCTTTCCAAAGTACTGAAGAGCAATGGTGTCTCTCTGGAGACTAAGGTGTGCCTGATATAGGCCATGGTCTTCGCAATTACTTGTTATGCATCAGAGAGTTGGACAATGACCAAGGAGGATAGAAGGAGAATTGATGCCTTTGAGCTGTGGTTCTGGAGAAGAGTATTGAAAATACCATGGACTGCTAGGAAAACAAACAGATTCGTCCTGGAAAGGATTAAACTGGATGGCTCCTTGGAGGCAAGGATTCTGAGGCTCCGTCTAACATACTTTGGACATGTTGTGAGGAGAGACCTGTCCTTGGAGAATGATATCATGCTTGGGAGGGTGGAGGGACAGCGCAGGAGGGGAAGGCCCTCTATGAGGTGGAATGATTCAGTGACTGGTATAATAGGGATGGGAGTGTCGGAGACAGTGCGATTGGCACAGGACATAGCAGAGTTCAGTGCTGTTGTACATAGGGTCGCTGTGAGTCTCAAGCGACTCGACGGCACATAACAACAACATCTCACATACTTTTGGTATGTTGCCATGAGGGACAAGGCCTTGGAGAAGGACATCATGCTTGGAAGGGTGGATGGACAGCACAGGAAGGGAAAACCCTGGATGAGATGGACTGACACGCTAACTGGGGTAATCAGGGTAAGTGTGTCAGAGATAGTGAGATTGGTTCAAGATAGAGCAGGGTTCAGAGCTATTGTACAGAGGGTCTCTATGAGTTGCAAGCGACTTGATGGCCCATAACAACAACAACAAACATGGGCCACCTTCTCCTGTTAGGACCTACAGCCTTTGAACCCTGATGGAGGTTATTTATGAGTTGGAATTGACTTGATGGCAGTAAGCTTTCTGTTTTTGTTTTACGTACATAACATGCACAGTGACAAAGGCATATTGTTGTTCTTGATCATGAGTGGTAAACAATTGAATTCTGTTTTGTCTAATAAAACATAGAAAAGTCCCAACCCATCAGTTCTAAAGGGAGATATTCACTCAGTTAATGTTTATTGAACTTGGCACTGGACACAAAAAAGGGCACTGGCCAGTGTGCACTCAGGAAAATAACAATTAACCTAAGTAATGCAGGCACGAGTCAATGCTAAAACAGTTATTCAGCCATGTGGAAAATACTGTGTACATAATCATGTACTGGGGAAAGTCATTGAGTGAAAGTTAGCATCTTTTTTTCTGAAGGCCTCCAAGGAAAGGCGGGGGCTCGGGTGGGAGAGATGCAGCAGATGTCAGCTGCCAGATGGCAAGAAGGAGGCATTTCTGGACACAGGGACAGTACCAGGCTTGAAACAGGAAAAGTGGTGTGGGAAAGTGAGAGGAAATGGACCCCATCACGCAGACAGAGTGGGCAAGGCGTGAGTAAAGGATGAGGGACACAAGAAGGAGTAAGAGGAACTGCTGTTGGGTGGGTGAAATTTGTGTTGTCCATTCGAAAGTGCAGGGCACTGGAGGAAGTGAGATTACTATGGCAGGGAAATACAGCAGCCTTTTGCCACTGTCAAGTGAAGGCATTCTTCACCAATTCTTACACTGAAGTGTCTGCTTTGGTGGCAAATATTCAGAAGCTAACCCTTTACATGGAACAGAAACTTGTGTGGATCTTGATAATTTGGTTACCTATCAGGAGGCAATCATGTGCTATGCATCAGAAAGGTGGACAATAACTAAGGACGATAGAAGGAGAATTGATGTCTTTAAGCTGTGGTGCTGGAGAGAGGTACTGAACATACATACCATGGACTGCTAGCAGAAGAAGAAGGTTCATTTTGGAGGGGGTGAAACCATGGTGCTCTTTGGAGGCAAGGATTCTGAAGCCTCATGTGACATACATTTGGACATATTGCAAGGCGAGACCAGTACTTAGAGTAGAATGTCATGGTTTGGAGGGTGGAGGGATACTGTAAGAGAGAAAGCCCCTCGATGAGATGGATTGACTCAGTGACTAGGGTAATGCGGGTAGGTGTGTCAAAGACAATAAGGTTGGCTCAGGATAGAGCAGGGTTCAGAGTTGTCATATATAGGGTTGATATAAATTGCAGGTGACTTGATGGCACATATCAATAACAACAGAAACAACATCAGAAGCCTCTTGAATGATTTCTGAGAGTGTAATCCTTGGAAGAAAGGCAATAATTCACATACAATTTAACTAATTGTGTGTCAGGGAGCCCTGATGGCACAGTGCTGAGATGCTAACCCAAAGGTCTGGGTTTTGAACCCACCAGATATTCCACAGGAGAAAGACGGACAGTCTACACCTGCAAAGATATGCAGTCTTATAATCCCAAAGAGCAGTTCTGCTGTGTTCTTTTGGGCTGCTGTGAGTTGCACAGACTAGATTGCAATGAGTTTTGTTTTAGTAAGAATCAAATTGTTCTTCCTCCAAATTACATCACAGATCTGTGGCTTGTAGAAGGCGTGAACCTTAGCTGACTCACCTCAACTCCAATGGGTTTTCAAAGGCTATGAATCTCAAAGAGGAGGTTTCCTATCTTTTTCCTGTGGAGTAGCAAATCTCTTAGACACTGAGTATAAATTCATCCATTGGGCAGCAGGACAGAGATTCTTCCTAAATAATGCAGAGATAGCATTAATCACCTCTCTACATTGGGCCAAGTATAAGGAAGGTGTTGTGGGTTATTGTACAGGAAATATTACTTTTATCCATATAAATAGGGTTGCCTTCAAAACGTAAAGCTTTGTTGTTGTAATTAAGTGCCATAGAGTTGTAGAAGACCCATAGAGACCCTGTGAATGAAAGTTTTGAACGCAAACCTTTCATCTTTTCTCCAAGTTCATAGAGTTTCCAGAGGCAAGTTTTTTTGGGAAGTGAATGCCACTCCTGCTTCTTTCTAACCCTGTTTTATTCAGGAGATTGACAAAAATCAGACCCTCGGGCATATGGCCTTAGGGCCAGAAAGCCTTTTTAATGGCAAGACTAAATCTGATCAGTTCAAGAAGCTTTAGATTTTATTTTTTTTAAATATAGAGAAAAAAAAAATCTAAAAACTAATTTTTGGATACCACATAACACAAGGAATAGAATATAATTGTCCTTTAAACTAGAGCTAAGATGGTCTCTGTAGGTAAGAAATTCTCGACTGCAGTGGTTTCCAAACCAGGTTGTACAGAGCTTAGACATTACTCAAAGTGCACATGAGTGCACATCACATGCACTCAAGGTGGCAGAAGTGGAATGGGGCTGGGTGTGGGGCAACAGATCAGATTCTGGACCTCCACTTCAGCTTCAATCACTTTAGCTACAGATTTACCTTGTTATTATTATCATGGGTTTACATAAGCGATTCCTGTTGATAAGAAAGTTCTACACATTCGACAAAAGCATGTGTGCTTAGATTTGTTGCCCATATTTCTTGACCACTAAAATCTTATCCCATCATTCCTCTGTTAAACAATCTGCTGTAGACCCATTGCCTTGGTTAGACATTCAAGACTCTTCATGAGTTGTCTTTAACCTCCCATCAGATCTTATCGACAGCTTCTTTCTCATTTTCCTTCAATAGCAGTCATACTGAAGGGACTGTGTGTGGCACTTATGCCCGTTCTGTTCCTTTGTGCCTAACATGGCCTTTATCTCTTCCTGTTTACAGAGTTAAATTTCAGACAGAAGGCTTCTGCTTAGATAACACTCAGGAACTTTATCTTCCAATGATGCCTACCAAATTATAATCATGTGTCGATGTGATCATTTCTTCCTTTATACTGTTGGCCCCTCAAGGGTAGGGACCATACATTATTGCTGCACTGCTGGTTCCTTCTAAATATTTGTTGAGTAAACATTTTTATGATGATGCAATAGAACTTTCGTGGTAGAGTTACCACTTCCCAAGAGAAAGACATGAGTTTGATTCCAGTCACAGCACCTCATGTGCAGTCACAATTGGGGGGGTCGGGGGTGGTGGGCACAGGTTTTTATTGAGGAGCTCGGGTGTTTTGGTGAGTAAGGGGTTGCACTGCCAACTCAAAAGCATGCATTTAGAACCCATCCGCTGCTCCAAGGGAGATAGGCAAGCAATCTCCTCCTGTGGGCTTTACTGCCTCTAAACAGAGGGTCAGCATGTGTTGGTTCCAACATAACACGTAACCACACAACGACCAGACTAAACATGGTCTTGATAACTTGGTAGTCAACTTCTACATAGAAGTCAATAAAAAGTTCATAAAAACAACAGGATTTCTCAGGGCTAGGTATGATTTTGTCGCATTGTTCACGGGGACCTCCAGGAATCAGGAGCCCAACTGAAAAACAGCTATCCAACTTTTTCATTAAAACGGCAATGACTAATATTGTCCACCAGATGGCAATGTGTGGACATTTTTCTCCTACCAACAAGGACTGATGGGGAAATGATCTTTATCAAGTTGTCTTTCATTTCTGTCCTTGCAGGCAGACAGACATCTCCAGACACTAGGATTTTTGATGGAATAGTGCATTCACACCTTGACTAAGAACCTCAGGCAGCCATTGTATTCTCTACGAATTCATAAAAACCTTGCATTGCTTTCTGAATGTTTTCACACTAAACCAAGAAAGGTTATTAATCTGTCTTCCCGCACAGAGGAACTTGGATTTGAGCTACATCTTTGCAGACACAAGATGACCATCTTTTTTGCACTCAAAAGAATGACCATCAACACCCACTGATTTCTGGCATCTGCTAAGGTTCCCTAACCTTCTGCCCACCCCCATCTGCCTGATCCAAGCAGCAAACAAAAGTCAGCCACCACTCTGAGCCCACACTGTTCTCCAGAGTGAGATTCCTGCCTCTCTTCCTCTGCTCCTCAGTTGGCCTACTTTAATAGACTTTTTCAGTTTCCAATGATGATAGAAGAAGAATCAATGCCTTTGAGTTGCTGGAGAAGAGTACTGAATATACCATGGACCACCAAGAGAAGAAACTATGTCCTGGAGAAGTTGAAACCAAGCTGGTACTTGAAAGCAAGGATTTTGAAGCTCCACCTCATATACTTTGGGCAGGTTGCAAGGAGGGATCAGTGCTTAGAGAAAGAGAGCATGTTTGGAAAGGTCGAGAGAGTGCAGGAGAGGAAGACCCCAGATGAAATAGACTAACATTGTAACTGGGGTAATATGGGCAGGTATGTTGGAGTCAGTGTGACTGGCTCAGGATAGTAAAGGGTTCAGGGTACATAGGATTGCTATGAGTCGCAGGCAACTCAACGGCACTGAACAATGACAACATTGCTAAAGCAGAGCATCAAGCTCAAGCATCATAGAGAGCTAAATTTCTAGCAAAGCAAGATTTTTGTTGTAAGGAATGCATGTACAGAAAGAGAAGGCTGACAGTCTATTTCCAATAACCAATCAATGACAATCCTAAAGATCACAATGGTCCAATCTGTAATCATGGGTATTGGGCAGAATCTAGGAATGTTTCCTTCGGTCATGCATGTGCTCACCATGAGTTTGGGGCCCATTCTACAGCAGGTAAAAACATCATCACCACTTTAAAGATGGTACTCACTGGACAACTCTGCCCTCTTTTAGATAAACAGCTCATCCAATGGATAGGACAATGTGTCAGGTGCAGGTTTGAAATCACACAGTATCAAAATACTGGACACTGTGACCTTGGGCAAATTACCTAATGTCTCAGCTCCACACATCCTTCTTCTGTACAGTGAAGAAAGCCTCAGGGAGCTAATATGAAGATAAAATGATGAAGAATGCAAAATGCTTAGCATAGTGCTTATTTAGGAACTGTAGGGTGAAAAATCTCCTCCCATGTGTTTAACTGCCTCTGAAAACCTGCTGGAGGCTCAGCTATGTGTCTGTTCTGACTCTGCAGCACACAACAACAACAAGTGTCCTGTAGAATACTCAATTACTCTTCCAAATGACAGCAACAGAAGACACAATTCCCTAAACATAATTCATGGGGGTACAATCAGCACAGCTTGAGAATCTTCTAAGAACTCAGAATCTCTCCAAAAGTCATGGCAGGAGCCATCGTTTTAATGAGCTCTGAATTGCTCTCATTTATTTACTCTCTCATTCAGCAGGACTGAGCACATAAGCTGAGACAAGCTCAGGGTTAGGCCATGAAGATACAAGCCTGAATAATAAATGGTCTTTGCCTTCAAAGAGCAGACACAAAGACAAGCAATTATACTGTGAGCAGAGCTCTCTAGGTCTGGACAAGATACTGCCGATTCAGTGTCAAGGACCAAAGTCTCTGATACCCCTTAATAGGCAAGGCATGTTCTTCAGGATCTGACCTCTTGTCTTTCTGAGGGCACATTGTAACGTCTCCTATCTCTAACCTGAATAGTGGCTCTCCTCTTCAAATAAAATACTAACCCTCAGCCTCTGCCCAACGGTGTCCTCCTCTGAGGTTCCTTCCTTATTTCCCTCAAGAAGATCCTCTGGCTTCTTCTCCCCATCAGCCCGGAATCTCCTTGAACGTAGGTATCACATATGTGTGCCTGCTTCCCAGAACTTGATTACGTGCCCAGAACAAAACTGAAGTTCAAGAATGGTAATATACAAACAAAAGCAGCTTGCCTTTAAGCACCAGAGCCACCTGGGCTTCTTTCCAAACTCCACAGTCATTGAATCAGATTCTCCTTATGGTGACCCTCCAGCAGGTTTCCAAGGCTATGAGTCTTTTATGGAGACTGCCTCATCTTTGTCCTGCCCAGTGGCTGCTAAATTCAAGCCACCTACCTTTACATTAGCAGGGCAACAAGTCGCGCTCCAAGGGTTTCAGTCAGAACAAGGTAAACCAGCCAATCTGATGACAGAGGGTCTGCCTTCCACCCCTCATTCCCAAGCCCTTCACAACCAATACAGAACAATTCCAAAAGCTACAGAACTTTTCTAAGATTATCTAAATTTTCTTTCCTTGTATCTCCAATGAATTTCCGCCCAGTTTTGCTCTTTAAAACAGCGCAGTAAATATATCCACATTCTCTCTACATTGGCAAGCAACAGAGAACATCAATACACAATTTCCCTTGTGTTTCTTTTTCCCTCTTCAAACACATAGAGCTAATTTAGCCGTCATCAAAGGATGCGTTTAGAGAACTTACTATGTGTCACATACTTCTTAGAACTTTTGAGCAGCACACATTTATTTCTGATACCTTCACTGCTACTCATCCAAATACCTTCAATTTTTGCTTATTTCAACATGTTAATTTCAGACCTGTGTACTCTTCTCAGGTCTATTGTTATGCATTTATTGATAACCTGATACTTTGGCATACCTCTTTTTATTTTCCTTGTTTTCAAAGCAAAATTTTGTTATGAAAATGGAGTGCTCTGCACTGTTTGCAAGCCAAACACATTCCTCTTGTTGCATTGTTGCTGTTGTTATGTGCCGTAGAGTCACCTGAGACTCATAGCAACCCTATGTACAACAGCCCTAAACCCTGCCCTGTCCTGTGCCAGTCTCACTGTCTCTGACACACCCACCTCCACTACTCCAGTCACTGAATCAATCCACCTCATAGAGGGTCTTCCTTTCCTGCACTGTCCCACCACCCTCCCAAGCATGACATCCATCTCCAATGACTGATCCCTCCTTGAAACATGCCCAAAGTATGTCAAATGAAGCTTCAGAATCCTTGCCTCCAAGGAGCAGCCCAGTTAACCCTCTCCAGGATGAACTTGTTCATTTTCTTAGCAGTCCATGGTATATTCAATACTCTTCTCCAGCACCATAGCTCAAAGGCATCAATTCTCCTTCTATCTTCCCTAGTCATTGTCCAGCTCTCTGATGCATAGCAAGTGATTGCAAAGACCATGGCCTGTATCAGATGCACCTTAATCTCCAGAGTGACACCATTGCTCTTCAATACTCTAGAGAGGTCCCTAACAGCAGACTTTCCCATCGCAATACATCTTTTCATTTCCTGGATGCTGGTGCCAAGAGTGTGGAGCCAAGCAAATGAAAACTGTGAACAATCTCAATCTCTTCATCATCCATCCTGATGCTGCCAAGTGGTCCAGTGGTGAGAATATTTTTCTTCTTGACATTGAGCCTCAATCCATATTGGAGGCTGCAGTCCTTGACCTTCTGCAGCAAGAGTTTCAGGTCCTCTTCAGTTTCAGCAAGCAGGGTTGTGCTATCTGAATAACACAGATTGTTGATGAATCTTCCACCAATCCTGATGCCACTCTTCTCCTCATAGAGGCCAGCCTCCCGGATAATCTTTTCTGCATACATACAGGTTGAAAAGGTATGGAGATAGGACACATCCCTGTTGCATTAAGTAATATTAATATTTTTGTTGTGTATTATCAAGTCGGAACAGACCCACGGCTGACCCTCCAGTAGGTTTTCAGCAGCCCACACAGGAGGAGATTATCTGTCTTTGTCCTACAGAGAAGCTGGTAGAGTCCAACTGTAAGCCTTAGGGATTGCAGCACAGATTCTTTCCACTAGGCCACCAGAGCTCTCTGATTAATGTTACACAAGTTATATATTTCATTTTGGTAAGTAACTTTTTCGGGTATTCGTTGGGTAAACTCATGAAATCTTAAGAGTAAAACAGATAGAAAGAACTTACTGAGTTTTTCTACATTGAGCTAAATCTAAACTTTACTTAAAATTCAGAGACAAACTCAATGAAAAAAAAAAAACAAAAAACAAAACCAAACAACTCATACCATGGGGTTAGAACTGACTCAAAATTGACACTCCAGGAGTTTTTCAAAGACAGACTGTAAATCACACCAGAGGGGATTACCCATCTTTCTCCCATACAGCAGCTAGTGAATTCAAACTGCATGCCTTTGGGTTGGCAACACAACTCTTTACTCTCTCAGCTATCACGTTCTATATACTCACCTTTCCTATCTGTGAAATATACTACCTAATATCACACATTAAACTCTTGTTTCAAGTTTCTGTGTCATTAAGTGAGAGACAAGAAACAAGCTCAGTGTCATTTTTGCCCCGTGGCCAGTGCTCTTTCTACTATCTCTTTCTCTTTCTAAGTCTCTGGTCTGTGGTATTTACAGTAAAACCTGCGAAAGCCAGAAGCTGAGTAAAGAGGAAACCTGTTAGAAGGGGGGAAAAACACTCAAAACCCGAATGCTTTCCAATAATAGAAAGTGAGAAGGAAATGATAAGACTGCACCCAGTAAAAGGAGGGAAGCTGATGAGGCTGGGAAACACAAGGCAAACCCACTGAATTCTCTCACATTTTTCACTGTACTTTCATTTTAGTTTGGTGGTACATACAAATGTGATCATTCACCTTTCTAGATGGCCATTCAAGACATTGATGAAAAATACTGAACAGGAATCAAAAGTCACATGGTTCTTACCTTTTATCTATTTATAAGAACTGTTAACAGTACCATAATAATCATTTTTGTTTACTAAAATGTGAAAGTGCCAAAGATCAATGTCATCAGTTGAAAGACTCCAGTGCACCTGATCCAAGCAGTGTTGTTGTTGTTGTTGTTGTTGTGTATTACAGAGTTGGAACTGATCCATAGCTGACCCGCTGGTGGATTTTCAGAGGCAGTTAATCAATGGGAGGAAATTGCCCACTTTTCTTCTGTGAAGCAGCTGGTGGATTTGAACCACATGGCTTGGGAATTACAGTGCAGGTTCTTGTAGGTCCCTAGGGCTCTCTGATTCAAGCCATGGTATTTTCAATTGCTTCCTATGCATCTGAATTTGTACAATGAATAGGATGGCTGAAAAGAATCATTTCCTTTGGATATTGGTGTAGGTGAAGAGAACTGAATATGCTATAGACTCCCAAAAGTACAAACAGATCTTTCTTGGAGGAAGTGAAAGCAGGGTTCTTCTTAGAGGTAAAGATAGTGAAACTTGGTCTCACATACTTTGAGCACGTTTTCAGAAGAGTTCAGTCCTTGGGAAAAAAGACATCATGGTGGGAAGGGCAGAGGATAAGAAAAAGAGAGGAAGATCTTTGATAAGATGGATTGACACAGTGCAACAATGGCCTCAAGTGTGTGGGAGATTGTGAGAATAGCTCAGTAGGACAATGCTTAGATCTGTTATTCATAAGGTCACTATGAATCATCAACTCAAAGGTACCTAACAAGAACCACAACTGTAATAGAACTCTATATAATATGATTGCTCACACAGTCACATTATGGAAGTCTTGCTAAGTCCATTGCTAATATCTCCTCAGTCTATTGATTTAGGAAGATAATGTCATGATTGTTTGTTGTTATTGCTAAGTACCATTGAGTCATGCACGACCTTATGAACAAAAAACCTGTCATTTCTCAATGTTCATAGAGTTTCCAGAGGCATGTTCTTTAGGAAGTGGATGCCACTCCTGCTTCCAGACCTGTCTCAATCTGGGAGCTCCACCAAACACTGTCCACCATGGATAAACGTTATGGCATATGACACACTTGTGGCACAGTGTTCAGCATCACAACAACCCCAAGTTGCCTCAGTACAGCAAATTGACAGAACAGTGCTGTATCACTCAGAAGAATGTTAGTCCCAAACACAATTATCACCAAACACCTTTTATATACAAGGCCAGCCTACCAGGTCCTGGTTGACTCCAAACAAGAGTCTTTCAGCCCAGCTCATTGTTAGCTCAATCTGGAAAATCCAATCACACCACACACAATTGTAAACAAAATAAAAAAAAAAACAAAACACCAAACAGTCCACACCTGACCCTCAACCAAAACAAGAAACCCGCCTTCCAGAATCCAACCACTTCACACATCAGCTCTAAACTGGAGTCTTAGGGCCCAACTGACTTTTAAATGCAAGGCCAGCCAGGCAGGTTCTGGTTGACTCTAAACAAAAGGCTTCTGGCCCATAGCTCATTGTTAGCTAGTTCTGGCAAATCCAAAGAAATGTAGTGTATCCCAGGTGACCTGTACATCACACTGGTTTCTACTGATGTCTTTTCTTCACAATACAAAGCAAATGCATAATTATCTATTCCAATAAGAAATTCCTACCCTCTCCTGGCCGCAGCGGGAAAGCCTATGAAAAGAAAACCTTTTATCAATGGAAATTACTCTAGTGGGGCATTGTTGGTTTGGCGTTGGAATTACCATTTTCCTTACAGAAGACTTGGGTTTGATTCCTGGTCAGTCACATTTTATCTGTCAGTTGAGGCTTGTATGTTGCTATGATGCTAAGAAGGTTTTAGTCAAAGTGTCAGACTGAAATAGATTAGGAATGAAGGTCTCTTAGAAATCTACTTTTGTAAATTATTCAGTGAAATGATCAAGGACAACAGTTAATGGATAAACCAACATGGCAAAGGTGCAAAACCAGCTGCATTTCATTCAGTTCTTTTGTTGCCATGGGCACTATGATTCAGGGGCTGATTCCATGACTAATACAAGTATTTATTTTAAATAAGCTAATACAAATAACAATTGTCATAGATTCAATTTCACCCGAGAGAGTGGCCCTATAAGATAAAGTAGAACTATCCCATTTTGTTGCTGTTCTTATGTGGTACCATCAAGTCACCTGGGACTCATAGAGACACTATGTACATTAGTTCTGAATCCTGCCCTATCCTGAGCCAATCACATCATCTCCGACAGACATAAACACATTTCTCCTGCTACTGAGTCAATCTATCTTGTCCTTCGTCGTCTTCTTTTGTGCTATCTCTCCACCCTCCATGATGTCCTTCTCCAAGGTCTGGTCCTTCCTGGCCACATGCCCAAAATATGTCATAGGGAGTTTCATAATCTTTGCCTCCAGGGAGCAGCTTTGTTTTACTCTCTCCAGGCATCTTTGTTCTTCTGGTAGTTCACAGGATGTTCGATACTCTTCTCCAGCACCACAAGTCAAAGGCATGGATCCTTCTCATACCATCCTTAGTTATTGTCCAGGTCTCAGATGCATAGGTAGTAATTGTGAAGAACATGGACTATATCAGGTGTGCCTTAGTTTCCAGACTGAACATTGCTGCTCTTCTGTACTCTAAAGAGATCCCTGACAGCACATTTTCCCAATGAAATTCATCTTTTAGTTTCCTGACTGCTGGTGCGAAGAGGATTGATTGTGGAGCAGAGTAAGGTGAAATTCTTAACAATATCCATTTCTTCTTCATCTATCATGAGGTTGTCTATTGGCCCAGTGGTGAGAATCTTTGTCTTCTTGATGCTGAGCATCAATCCATATTGAAGACTACAGTCCTTGACCTTCTGCCATAAACGTCTCAATCATGTCCTCCTCAGAGATTCTAAAGCTGTACATCTTGACAGAAGTAGACTGTCACATGTTTCTTCTGCCGAGTGATTGGTGGTTTGAACTATTGACTTTTAGGTTAGTAGCCAATCACATAACATCACTGGTGATTCTGTTTGTCATCATGTTAGAACAGATCCATAGCTGACTACATGGGATAGATTGTCCATCCTTCTCTCACGGAGCAGCTGGTGGATTCAAAGCTTGTGGCTTTGGAATTGCAGTGCAGCTTCCTGCCACCAGATGACCAGAGTTCTTGTATGCTACTAGGTCTCCACAATTCTTCTGAATCTACCAAAATATTGGCTGTTCCTAGCTATTAGAAAAATACCCTTATGCTCAGAGACATATGTTTAACAACAGAAGCTGCTGTCTCATTGTTGTGAAGACTAAAGTCACTTTAGAATCACATGTACCTTTCCATTTTCAGTGTCTAAATGTCACCTGGCAGATTATTTTGCTAAATACTGCTAAGCTGAAAAAAGTTAAAAACTTCTTAAAATTAGGTGACCAAATTGTTACCCATGTAATTTGAAGATCTCTGAAGTCCACTTAGAGGAAACACTGAATTTCTTGAGACACCTGTTAAGTCCAGGAGGACATGGGCCACATCTGAGTGTCGTTGTATCCACAATGTCAGGGGCATAATTCATACTCGGGAAGTACTTGGTGCATTGAAAGGAGAGAAGATTATAATGAGAATACATATACCTTTAGGATTGGGAACTTAAAGTTTTCAACTCATATTAAACAATATATTACAGAAATGTAAGCCTTTCTAGACAGTAGCTCTGACCAGAAGTCTGTGGAAAGATTTCACGAAGATGTGTGTAGTATTGCTCTTGTTAGTTGTTGTGCAGCAGTTCTGACCCACGGTGACCAGAGTAAAGCCATGCTCTAAGGTTATGATCATTTGGAAGAAGTTTTCTAAGCATGTCTTTTGAGGTACTTCTGGATGAGTTCACATCATTAACTCTTCAGCTAGCAGTTGAACACATAAATATCTGCACCACCACCCACGACTTTCTGGAGCGGGAGGAAGGCACACCAAACTCAAATGCCCACTTTCAACAGATTAGCTTTTTGCCACAGAATAAATCTTGCACTTCAACAGAGCACCACTGCCTATTTGGTGTGGCAGAGGCAACAAGTCACATCTCACAGCAGTGCTGTGGGGATCAAATGAGGTAATGGTTATATAAAAGCACATCATAAACGACTAACCACATAAACATATCAGTATCGCCACACCTAAATCTGTGCTGTGGTCAGCCTTAATAGAAGACCAGTGGATTAAAAGGAACGCCTTAGGATGGATTACAGGACTGTTTCCTAACTGTTGACTCTCTGGCTAACTCAAAAGATTTTTAACTTGGGAAAAACATTACCCTCCACTGTATTGAAAAGACAATGTTTGTGCAGGGCTGGAGTCCCTGAGAAACAAAGCCATGCAAATATTCCTTCATCTTGGGGTCCTGTCATTAGTTGCCGCAGAGTTGGTTTTAACTCATGGCAATCTCCACACACAATCTTCACAAACAAAATTTTGCCTGCTCTTGTGCCATGATCACAATCATTGGCATCAAGCTCATTGTTGCACATATTACACAATACCTTCTAACCTAAGAGATTCACCTTCCAGTACTGTATCAGACTACACTCTATGTGAGCCAGAGGGCTGTCATTGACAGTGAGATTCTGGAATTACATTGCTGGGTTTTTATTTCTAGTTTGTGTTAGTATGGAAGTTATAAGGAGATCTGTCTACCATAAGGGGTCCTGTTAATTTTTGAAATAAAGTGGCATAGCCTGTCATGGCAACACACAAGCCATCACATTACAACAAACTGCCAGAAAGGTTGTAAGTAGGTTCCTTAAATAAAAAAACTTTCAGACAAACATCCGGAATAAAATTTATAGTATTTTCCCTATACCAGCACCTCTTCTCACTATCCACATTTCTGCTGCTGACAGCACAATATCCCAAGCCACTAATGTCTGAAATCTCAGGCTTATCCTTACCATCCTTCATTATCCATTCAAACACCTTTTTATATGCTATTGAGTCATAACTTACTCATATCTGATCATAAAGTATGGATTCAGACAGAGGCTATTCACCTCATAGAAGGAGATGGCCCATCTTTCTCCAATGGAGCAGCTGCTGGCTTTGAACTGTGTGCCTTCAGGTTGGCAATGTGACTCCTTACTACCACTTACTACCAGGCTACCAGTGTTCCTGGCATCTAGGGTGGTGGGAACACCATGCAGCATGTAGCTGTGATCCTGGGCAGGCCTTTAACTGCCCTGAGCTCCAATGCACCCGTGTGGAAATTGAAGACAATTCCACTTGTTCCTAGAGTGTTCCCACATTCCTTGAAAGTCAAAGGATTCATGTGAAAGCTTTTGAAAACTGTAATAATAACTTTAAAAACAAAGTGCTAATACTTTTCAACATTATATAAAAATATAGACAACTTCCTTTGTCTAACCCTTTCACAGAAATCTAAGTTTAAAAAATCTTTCTTGGTAATATCCAAAGATTCTGGTTCTGAGAATTATGACTACTAGCTGTATAATTGTTCTGTTTACTTTCTTCCTTAACAGCTTAAATTTAGGGAGTTCAGATGCTGAAAGAAATAAGAAAATCATTATTACTCTGAAGATGCAAAATTGTGTGTGGTGTGGTATCTGTGTGTGAAAATGAACTGGTAGGAATTAGGCTGACACTAATGTACGTTTGGATTGTGTAGTTTCCATAATTAAATGGAGTTAATGAGTTTCTCCACTGAGCCTGAACACTGGACTAAACAGGCTAACAAGCCTCTGATTTCTGTGATCTCAGATGGCCAACTGGCAGCCGAAAATAATCTGCGTCACAGGGTGATTCATCCTTCACACCTTTGGGTGAAACCTTCCTGTCAGAACACAGGAGCAGGTTGCAAGTACCACGCAGGGGCTGAAGTTACAGCTTCATGTTCTTAAGAAGCTGCCGATTTATCATGTCAAGAGACCTTAACACCACACCACTCACAGTAATGAGACATGGAGAATCACAAAATGAAAATTGCTGCAAATCAGATCTGTAACTCTGATAAAGTCCAAGGACTGCTTTTTTGGGTTTTCTTTACAGACCACTTTATGTTGTGGTTGTCTTGTGTACTGTCAAGTCAGAACCCACCCACAGCTGACCCTCCAATGAGTTTGCAGAGACAGTTAATCGCAATGGAAGAGATTGCCCATCCTTCTCCCTGGGAGCAGCAGTGGATTTGAACCACATCCCTTTGGGATTGCAGTGCAGCTTCTTGTTGCTAGGCCACCAAATCCTGTCAAATAGATTCTAATTCACAGTAACCCGCATACAGCAGAATGAGACAATCACAGTCGTTGACTTCTTTGTAGCCACTGTGTCAGTCCATTTCATTAAGACCCTTCGTCTTTCCCTCGACCCACAACTTTACCAAGCAGGATGCCCTTTCTCTAAGAAGTGGACTCTTCTTATAACGTGTCCAAAGCTTGGAGACAAAATCTCATGATTCTTGCTTCCAAGGAGCATTCTAGCAGCACTTTATCCAAGACAGATCTGTTCATGCTTCTGGCAGTCTGCAGTTTATTTGATATTTTTTCCAACATTACAATTCAAATGCATTAATTTATTCATTGTCCAGCTCTCAAATGTGTATGAAGAGACTGAAAATATCATTGCTTAGGTTAGGCACATCTTAATTTTCACAGTGGCATCTTTGCTTTTTAACACTTTAAAGAGATCTTTTGCAGAAGATTTGCCCAATGCAATATGTTGTTTGATTTGCTGACTGCTGCTTCCATGGGTGTTGACTGTGGATACGAGTAACATGAAATACTTAACAACTTCAGTCTCTTTCTATTTATCATGATGTTGCAGCTTAATCCATGCTGAAGGCTATACGCTTTGAGTTTCCTAAGTAGGTGCTTTAAGTCTGTACTTTCAGCAATCAAGGTTGTGGTCATCTTCATATCACTGGATGCTAATGAATCTTGCTTCACTCCTGATCTTATGTTCTTCATATTGTTGTGTTGTTGATATGTACCTTTGATTCAGAAGTGACACATAACTGACCATCTGGTGGATTTTCTGAGGCAGTAAATTCCATGAGAGGAGAAGTTATGTTTCTCCCACAGAACAGCTGGTGGATTTGAACAATGTGTCTTTGGGTTAACAGCATAACTCCTTACCACCAGACCTTGTTCTTCCTATAATCCAGTTTATTTGCTCAACTTTATGGATTAAATAAGTATGATCAAAGAACAATCCTGATACACACCTTTCCTGATTTTAACCAACACAGAATCCTTTGTTCTTTTTGAAAGACTACATCTTAGTTTACACACAAGGTCCTCATGAGCACCATTATGTGCTCTGGAATTCCTCTTATTGGCAATGTAGTCCATAATTTGTTATGATCTACATGGCAGAAGGCCTCAGTAGAGCCAATAAAATACAAGTAAACATCCGTCATTCACTGTTTTGTTGTTGTCGCTAGGTGCCATCAAGTCAAGCACAACTCACAACAACCCCATGAACAACCGACCTGAATCCTGCCCTATCTTGTGCCATCTTATCATCTCTGGCACACTAGAGCCCATTGCTGAAGTCATTGGGTCAGTCCATCTTGTTAAGGGTCTTCCTCTCCTTCTCTGACCCTCCACCTTTCCAAGCATGATGCCCTTTCCCGAGGAATAACTTCACCTAGCTACACGTCCAAAGTATGAATGATGAAGCTTCGTCATCTTTGCTTCCAGGAAGCACTCTAGCTGTACTTTTCCCAAGATAGATCTGTTCATCCTTTTTGGCATGCCATGGGATATTCAGTCTTTTTCTCCAAAACCAAAATTCAAAGACATCAATTCTTCTTCTGTCATCCTTATTCATTGTCCAGCTCTCTGATGCACAGCAGGTCATGGAGAAGACCATTGCCTGAATCAGGTATACCTTAGTCTTCAAATGGACATTATTGTTCTTTAGCATCGTGGAATCCCTGAGAGCCGACTTGCCCAATGTCTCCTGATTTCTTGACTGCTGGTACCAAAGGTATTGATTGACCCAAGAAAGATGAAATCACTGACAGCTTTAAACCTTTCTCCATCTATCATAATGTTGACTGTTGGTCCTAAAGTGAGAACCTTTGTTTCCCTGCTGTTAACATAAAATCCATAGACCTTGATCTGCAGCAAAATTTGCATAACCTCTTCATTTTCAGTAGGCAAAGTTGTGTCATCTGCAAAATAGATTGCTAAAAAGTCTACCTCCAATCCTGATGTCAAACTTTTTTTCATAGAGTCCATCTTTATGAATTATTTGTTCAGCATACAGATTGAATATGTGTGGTGAAAGGATTTAACCCTGATGCACAATTTCCTAAAAATGCCTCACATACTTTGTACAATTTTTTGATTATACAAACATTTATCCCATTGTAATACAGTATTAACACGAATATTTACACCATTTAAAAACTTTGCATTATGCAAGGTTGAATTAGGTGGCCCTACAATTCCCAGAGCATTGGGGTCTTGGCCTAATCCTATCACATTGTATCTTAATTGGTTTTCACCTATCAGCTTCTTGGTAGCAGGAAGAGTTGCTTTTCCTCTGACTTCCTGGCACCTATCATAATGCCTGGTACACCAATGGTTGTTATGCAAATAAATGAATGAACATATGACTAGAATCCTTCCTCTCCATCTTTCTTTGCCCTTTCAATGAACGTGTACTTCAAATGTTAGGTCAAATTACACCCCAGACCTTGAATGTCTTTTACACTTTCTGTGTATATATGTCTTGTTAGAAATACACTTAATAAATCTACAAAATTTCAGACTTACAGACTGGAACAGCACATCAGCAGAGAACTGCCAGAAGTCCAGGAACCTCTCCAGGGTACTGACAATGGTGTCACTCTGGAGACTAAGGTGTGTCTGATACAGGCTATGGTCTTTGCAATCACTTGCTATGCATCAGAGAGTTGGACAATGATGAGGGAGGATAGAAGGAGGATTGAGGCCTTTGAGCTGTGGTGCTGGAGAAGAGTATTGAATGTACCATTGACTGCCAAGAAAACAAACAGATTCATCCTGGAGAGTGTTAAACCAGGCTACTCCTTGGAAGCAAGGATTCTGGGGCTTTGTCTGACATACTTTGGACATGTTGTAAGGAGAGACAGGTTCTTGGAGAGGCACTTCATGCTTGGGAGGGTGGAGGGACGGCGGAGGGGAGTAAGACCCTCTATGAAGTGGATTGATTCAGTGACTGGGGTAAGCGGGATGGGTGTGTCAGTCGCAGTGCGATTGGCACAGGTTAGAGCAGGGTTTAGGGCTGTCATACATAGGGTCGCTATGAGTTGGAAGGGACTTGACGGCACATAACAACAACAACAACAATAAATCTATGAAATTTCAGATTTACAGAATAGATACTTTCAATGCTAATTACTTTTTCTCTATAAAATGGTGCACCGACCTGTCTCTTAAATATATGAGCATGTTTCCTCATTGAATTTACAACAGCCAATTGTTTTCTAAAACTATTGGTGATTTTTTCCAAAGAGGAGATGTATTGCATAGAGTTCAGATTACTAGTGACAGTCTGCTTTTCAGATATGCTGATTAGATATATTCTCCATGGAAGATCCAGGCAGGTGACACAGCATCTCTAATCACTGGCTACTAACTTCAAGGTAACATGAGTCAGAGAAGAGGAGACAGATTAGGAAAGGGAACCCACTACTGCATAGGGTAGGAGAATGAAGAGGTGTTGAGTGAAAACTGAAGCCTTAAACTGTAGATGGCCACCAATTTCAAGCACACAAAGGACATCCCTTAAATTTGACCAACTTTATGAGTCTCAGAAGAAAAGTCCAGTGTTGTGGTATGATATTTGTTCAATATAAGGAAAAACTGCTTGTAGAGCTTCACAAAAGAGAATACACTGAATTAGAAAAGACTGACATCTCTGCCCCCAGAGGCAGGCAACACCAAAAAATAAGGACAGCAGTAGATGGCATTGTGGAAGGGACGCAAGGGTCGGTTTTGGAATGGGGGTAATACTAGGTATTTAATCTTAATGACCATCAGTTTACCTAATCAGCACTGTGACAAAGCATGGAATCTCCCACAACACTTTGAGTTATAAAGATGCTTCAATTATTTTCCTTTTCACAGAAAAAAACCAAAAACAAAACAAAATAGAGGGACACAAAGATTCAGAATATGTGCAAGGTCACATCAAACCAGGGAAGGGTGGGGTCAAGATATAAGACTCTGGAGTCTGTGCTTTTAGCTGTGAAGACCATTAAGCACCATTCAATCTCTCTGATACTCAGAGACGGCTTGAATAGCGACAAGTCAAGAATAAAGAAATCAGTTTTGCATGAAATTATAGGAGCTAAGTAGCTCACCTTCTCTTTTCCTTTGTCCTCCAGAGTATTTCCTATGCTTACAAGTGCAGAGTGTCTAAGCAGTTTTCAAGTTTACTGTCTCTCTCTCTCTCTGTGTGTGTGTGTGTGTGTGTGTGTGTGTGTAGATCTGACAGGGCTAGTTCATTTCAAGTAACCAAGTATGTCTTTGGACAGCTCTTGTCAAGATCCAATAGAAGAGGCAATTCCAAAAATATGTTCCTTTAGTGGTTTTTTAGGGTTCTCCGCTCGGCTCGGATTGACAATGTGGTAACAAGAGACATTCTGGAGACTGGATTTAATGCAACCATATGCTAGACAGAATGAGAACCCATATTGCAGCAGACCAGCCGGTACATTTCCATGTTAACAGAAGCTTGATTGCAAATTACATTTAGTCTCAACAGCTCAGTTCACTGCACACAGATGCCATGGGGGACTGTAAAGTTAGTGAGATGTGGGGGAGTACGACTAACATTTAAAAAAAAATCTTTCAGCTGATAGAATGCCAGAGAGCATCAGCACTGATGCTGAAGAGAAAATGCTGCTATATTTGTTTTGCCAGGAAAGGAAAAATAATCATTGTCGCGAGTTGTTAGTCAAATTATGAATATGAGCTCGGCTGGTAATTGTCTGATAATGCAAACAGTGATATCGGGGCTGTCAGTTGCTGCATGCGCTGTTTGACAGCTAACATGTACATGCTCTCTGAGCAGGGAGTTGATTTGACGATTCTAAAAGTCATGCAGGCAGAAAAACAAGTGATTGAGGTGAGCTTTCTCTGGACTCCAGTGCTATGTCCAGGGCTGAATCGGGGTTGGCATCCCCAGGGTGACTGGCATCTCTCACGTACAGACGAGACTCTGAAACTGTGGGAGAACACGATGTAGTTTTGAGTTGTCTCCTATTTGCTGTGTGAGGCTGAGAAAGTCAGCGGACCTCTCTGATTATAAGGTTCTCCACATCTAAAACAGGAACTAAATTTTCCACCACGTCTTCCCCTGAGGGGTCTTGTGAGGAGCAACTGAGAACTTTGTGTGTGAGCATAAGATGAACCACACAGTGCTCCATGAATTCTGGAAATGTCTAAGTTATTTACTTGACTGAGTTTCTTTTTGTGTCCATTCTAAGATCCGGAAAAGGAAATGCTTTTTTGGTCATATACCCCCCCCCCCCCACTGGAGTAGAACGTTGTCATGTGGGTGCAAACACCTTCTAGTTAAAATCTTTTACTCTCTCTGGTGCTGTCTGGGGAGTTATGGCCACAGAATGCCTCTCAATTGGAGCTCTCCTAGGCTTTTGTCCACAAGCTCTGCCCTAGGGACACTAGCAAGATTTCTCCAAGTCTTATCAAGTTTACATAATGCCACATTCTTTCTTTCATCCAGTTTTTCCACTTCATACTGTGACAGACACTGTTTTGATTAGCAATACGTGTTCTTCCATTAATCTGTACTTCTCAGCTCCCTATGTAACTAAGAATGATCATGTGGCTATATGATCAGGTTCTACCAAAGGAATATGAACAGAAATGCAGTAGAAAAGCTCTCCCTCTCACTCTCCTAACCTCCTCTCAAAGTATATTTATTTCTGTTTCCTCATCCACTAGCTGAGTAGCAAACCCTCAAAGATTCAAGGAAGGGCAGAGCCACAAGATGGAAGAAACATGGGCCCCTGATGACTGCCTGGAGCATCAGTGCCCTGCCAATCTGCACTGGGATTATTACAAGTGAGTAATAAAGTCCTGCTCTCTTAACCCATTAAATTAGCCAATTGCTTGGTAAAGTACCTAACTAAAAAGCAAAATCAAACAAAAAAGGAAACAAAAACAAACAACAGCCAAAGAGAATCTCGCATTTACTATTAAGTGGATTCTAAATCACACAACTGTGTGATACACCGTTGAAGTGTGATCTATACTGTTTTCTCAGCTATAATGTCTATATAGGAGCAGATTGCCTGGCAGAGAGGCTGGGTGGGCTCAACCTACAGCATGGAGGCTAGTAGCCAATGGCAACTAGTTGTACTACCCACAGACCCATAAACAGTCATCAACTTGACCTCATCAAACACTCCCTGAACACAGCTGATACTTTCACACTGACAAGCCTTTGCTTGTAGGTTAATTTTTTTTTCATTGGCTCCCCTGTCCCCTCAATCTCAATTCAACTAGTTTCTACTGAGCAAAACTCTTACTTCCAAGGTCTAGTTCTGAAGTATCATCTACTCACCCCTCAGATGGAGTTAGTCGCTGCCTCTCTGGAGCATCCAAAGAATTTGCACACATGTCTTAAGGCATCAAAAGGGCTTTGGTGACAGAGAGCTTTAGAATTTGGACTAAAACTTCTACAGGTTGAATCCATCAGTCACTCTGTTTCACAGGCAAAACACTGAGGCACACTTCTCCCATAATGATTGGCAACCTCAGCAGCCCAATGGAGGGTCATCATTGGTCATTATCATCTGAAAGGCAGTGAGGAGTTAGGTTGGGTTTTCCTATTGCGTTATAATGGATTATGATTTGCATATATATTTCCCTCTACATGAAGCTAGGAGTGATTGCTATTCAAGTTTTATTAGGGGTGGAGGATACCCCTGTGAAAGCAAGCTTCCTTGTCTTTCTTGCTCACCCCATTTGGCCTCGTGATTCCCGCCAATAATTCTTTAAGAAGCAAGAGGCAAAACCACAGCCTGTTCACATGTCAGCCCAGCTCAGCCAGTCGATGAGAGCTGTGTAGAAGACATGAAAGCGGAGTTCTGTTCACAGCTGGACCTAAATGCTCACATCAAACACTGCTTTGTACAACTTAAGGACGCCCTGCTGGATTCTAGCTTTGAGAGGGAAACTCTTTTTGTTTTCCTTTTTGATAAGCAGTTGTTGCTGTTGCCGGTTGTTTTGGTTTGGGAACTCTCTCCCTTCTTGGGGTTTTCAGAAGCCATTTATTTTGTTGCTTTAGTTTTGATGCTTTTGGCTTTTCTCTTTGCCACTTTCACATTCATTTTGGTATTAAGGTTTTTCTTTTCTTTGTTTCTTCCTTTCTCTATTTTTCTCCCTCTCTCCCTCCCCACCCCCATTAACTTGTATTAAAGAGATTGTGTGGAGCATTCTCTTTTTACATTTTTTAATTAAAAAATTTTATCATTTATATACATTGCATTTCACGCATGTCCATTGAATTTTTAAAAAATCTTTCCTTTTGTGTCACACTTTTTCAATGACTGTTGGGCTAAATGGTGATAAGAACCAAGTTCTGAAGGGGAATGGGAATCCTAGATGCAAGTGCCAGTTCTACCAAGGATTGGGACAAAGCATTACGAACTCTGTCCTTCTAGATTGTCAGTTGTGTTAAGCAGACATCCTGTATATTTGGCTCAAAATGTTTTCTCTGCAACTGTCCTGTCCTACTACCTAGTTCACTGTAGGCATTCGATAAAGACTGTTGAATGATTGTATAGTTGGATGTTGTGGAGATCAGTTAAAGCAGTAGCTATTGGAATCATACTTCCTGAAATCTTCTTGGGAAAATCTGCAGTCAGGGACCTCTCCAAATTATTGAGGAGTAATGATGTTAGTTTTAGGACTAAGGTGCAACTGATTCAGTCGGTAGTCTTTCTGGTTATTTGCTATTCATCTGAGAGCTGGACAATGAGCATAACAGAAGAAAAATTTATGCCTTTGAGCTGTGGTATTGGAGAAGGGCACTGAAAATCCCATGGACGGCCAAGAGAACAAACAAATATGTCTCAGAGAGGGTGCAGCCTGTGTGCTCTTTGGAGGGAAGAATGATGAGGCTTCAGCTAATATACTTTGGCTATGTTACTAGGAGGAGCTATTCCTTGGAGTGGGACATGATGCTGGGAAGGGTGGAAGGTCAGTGAAGAAGAGGAAGACCCAAAACCAGCTGGACGGACACAATGATGGCTGCAATGGGCCCTTGTGTGTCAGGAAGTGTGAGGATGGCTCAGGATAGGACAGGGTTCAGTTCTTTGGTTCATAGGGTCACTATGAGTCATACTCAACTTGATGGCACCTAACAACAACAAGAGAATCATGTAGAATTTGTTGGAAGAAAATACCAACTTAGAGAACCACAATATTATTGAAATATTATAATAGATATAGTTACTATGCAACATCAAAGAAGGTTCAGAAGAAAGGCAACATTTGAACTGGGCTATGAAACACGCATGAGATTTACTCAAATGGTAAAAGAGTAATCTGAGCAAAGGAAATAACAAGTGCAGGGACAAATAATGGTGGACAGCTATGACAATGATGTTGTTGTTGTTATGTGCTGTCGAGTCTCTTGCGACTCGTAGCAATCCTATGTACAACAGCCCTAAACTTTGTTCTACTCTGTGATAATCTCATTGTCTCTGAAACACTCATCTCCATTACTCCAGTCACTGAATCAATCCATCTCCTAGAGGGCCTTCCCCTCCTGCGCCTGGCCTCCACCCTCCCAAGCATGATGTCCTTCTCCAAGTACCGGTCTCTCCTTACAACATGACGAAAGTATGTCAGACGAAGCCTCAGAATCCTTGCCTCCAAGAAGCAGCCCAGTTTAACCCTCTCAAGGATCAATCTGTTTGTTTTCTTAGCAGTCCATGGTACCCTCAATACTCTTCTCCAACACCAAAACTCAAAGGCATCAATTCTCCTATCCTCCCTAGTCATTGTCCAACTCTCTGATGCATAACAAGTAATTGCAAAGACCACAGCCTGTATTAGATGCACCTTAGTCTCCAGAGAGACACCAAAGCTCTTCAGTACTTTAGAGACGTCCCTAAGAGCAGATTTTCCCATTGCAATATGTCTTTTAATTTCCTGGCTGCTGGTGCCAATAGTGTTAAACCAAGCAGACTAAAGCTGTGAACAATCTCAGTCTCTTCACCATCCATCCTGATGCTGCCTATTGGTCCAGTGGTGAGAATCTTTATCTTCTTGACCTTGAGCCTCAATCCATATTGAAGGCCATAGTCTTTGACCCTCTGCAGCAAGCACTTCAGGTTCTCCTCAGTTTCAGTAAGCAGGGTTGTGTCATCTGCATAATGCAGATTGTTAGTAGATCTTCCACCAATCTTGATCCCACATTTCTCCTCATAGAGCCCAGCCTCCTGGATGATCTGCTCTGCATACAGCTTGAAAAGGTATGGAGACAGGACACATCCCTGGCATACACCCTTTCCAAATTTGAACCATGCAGTGTTTCCTTGCTCTGTTCTGATGACTGCCTCATGGTCCAAGTATAGGTTTCACATTAGCACAATCAAGTGTTCTGGGATTACCATTCTTCTCAGAGTCAGCCATAGTTTGTTATGGTCCACATAGTCAAATGCCTTTGAATAATCAATGAAGCACAGATAGACATTCCTCTGGTACTCCCTGCTTTCAGCTAAGATCCATCTAACATATATATAATATGATATCCCTAGTACCACAACCCCTTCAAAACCCAGCCTGGACTTCTGGCTGTTCTCTGCTGATGTGCTATTCCAGTAATTTTTGGATAATCTCAGCAGAATCTTGCTTGCATATGAAAGCAACAATATTGTTCTATAGTTTCCACACTCTGTTGGGTCACCTTTCTTTGGAATGGGAACAAATATAGATCTCTTCCAGTCAGTTGGCCAAGTGGTTGTTCTCCAGATTTCTTGACACAACTTAGTGAGCACGTCCAGGGCACCATCTGTTAGCTGAAATATGTCAATTGGTATACCATCTATTCCTGGGCCTTACTTTTTTTGCTATTTCCTTCAAAGCAGCTTGAACTTCTTCCTTCATCACCATAGGCTCTTGCTCATATGTTGTTTCATTAAATTCTTCTGTGTATGCCAATTCCTTTTGATTCAATGACTCAGTATATTATTTCTATCTTCTTTTAGTACTTCCTGGATCCTGTCTGAATTATAGTTCTTTATCATTGTCATCTTCTCATTGTCATTAAGATGAGGTTTTGCCAATCATTTGGATGTAAGGAAAGCTGAGATAATCATGTGACATTTCAATAGACAATTTGTTCTTTCTTGACTATTCAAAGGCATTAGACCATGTGGATCATAATAAATTAAGGATAACAATGAGAAGAATGGAAATTCCAGAACACTTAATTGTACTCATAAGAAATATGTACATGAACTAAAACAGGTAAGGGTTTAAAAATCATGATGTGTTGTGTTTTTTTTAAAAAAAAACCTACATGATTTAAAATCAGAAAAGATAGGTGTCAGATTTCTATCCTTCACAATACCTATTCAATCTGCAGTTTAAGTAAATAATCAAAATATCGTATGCAGATGACACAACCTTCCTTGCTAAGAAGGAGTTGATGTTTGTACTGAAGAAGATAAAATACTATACTCTTCAGTATGGATTAGACCATACTGAATAACATAAAAACAAAAATTCTCACAACAACTGGACCAATAGGCAATATCATGATAAATAGAGAAAAGATTGAAGTTGCCATGAATTTAATTTTACTCAGATCCACAATCAACAGTCAGGAAAGGAATAGTCTAGAAATCAAAAGATGCATTATAAATATGCTATCAAGGATCTCTTTAAAGTGCAAAGAACAATGATATAATTTTAAAGATTAAGGTGCATCTGGCCTGACCATGGCATTTTCAATCACATCATAGGCCTATGAAAGCTCATTAATGACTAAGGAAGACTGAGGAAAATTAATGTCTTTGAAGTATGGTCTTGGTGAAGAATATTTAATGTACCATAGAGTGCCAAAGGAACAAACAAATCTGTCTTGGGAAAGGTGCAGCCAGAGTGCTCCTTAGAAGCAAGGATGGTGAGACTTTCCTACTTTGAGTATGTTATCAGGAGAGATAAGTCTTTGGAAGATTCTTAATAAGATCAACCCAGAATAATAACAGGCTCAAGAACAGCAGAGACTGAAGATGGTACAGGATTGGGCCTTCTTTGCTGTACTTAGGGGTCATTATGCGAAGAAACTGATTTCGTGGCACTAAACAATAGCTACAATGAATGAGTGGAAATCCACATTCTTGATAAACTTTCATTACAATCTCAATTTAAAAAAAAAAAATTAGTTAAAAGTCTTAAGAAAAACCCACAAAACAATAGCAACTGCATGTACTACTCAGCACCTTTCTAGGTAATTTTTAGGGAGTTCTGGTGGCTTAATTGTAGGGAATTGCGCTGTCAATCCAAGGATGTAGCTTTTGAATCTGCCAGCAACTCAGTGGAGGAGATGGTTAATCATACTTAGTTAGTGCGATTTATTGCCTCTGAAAACCTGCTGGAGGATCAGATATCAGTCAGTTCCAACTCCATGGTACACAACAAACTTTCTAGCAAATATTTGTTAAATAGAAACCCAGTCTCAGGGAAAAAGGAGGGGTGGAGGGACTTTCTTCAGGAGAACAAGAGATGCAAGCACCTAACTTGAAGGTCATCACATTAAAATGTATCTTCAGTTAAAAGTGAACACTTTTACTTGCTGTTTCCAATCTGTCTTGAACAGCTGGCTATCTAGAATTAGAAAATTTGTTTTACCTGTTAATTCTCTTCGATTTAGTTGCCCATGAAGTTGCTTTGAAGTCTGGAAAATGGCCAATACCTCCAATCAGGACAGTATTTCCTTTCCAGACAGGAAGACGGCTGCTAAGTAGAGAAGCCACACTTGTTTTTTGCGGTCTGGGCTGCAAGAGTGACTCATCTGGTAAAGACAGAGGCTGTCTATTTTGATCTTTCACTGCTTAGAGCCTATTTACAATGCAATTTCCTTTCTTTCTTCCCACCTCTGGCAACTTATTGGAAGGGTCACATGCAATTGACAAACAGTACCTGTGTAAGATGAGGATAAGAGAGGAGGGAACACACTTTGCACTAAAGCCCACGATGAATGCTTGTGTTTACAGCTCTGATGACAGGGTTCCGGTAATGACTTGGCCTTTTTCTCCTTGATTGAATATTCCTCTGTGCCTGCTAGTCTGGGCTCCTGTTATTTAATGAGGACAACGGAGCACAACCTTAAGATGTCTGCAAAAATGACCTTTTCTTTGGGCTCATTCCAAATGCAAAGGCAAATAGGCCCCAGGTTAAACAGGATGTCTCTGGAATATGGCTTTGGAATTCACTCTTTTCTTGAGAAGCTCAAAATCATGGAATTGCACACTGTCTGAAACAGAGAGAACCATGGAGGTGATGTGGTTAAAGGATTTTTTTTTAGGTGGTGAAACTTAGGACCAGAGAAGGAACGCATTGCCAAAAATGACATGGCACAGTCACAACAAATTTAGCCATGGAACACAAGTCTTTAAGCCTTAGTCAATTTTCTTTTGAATCCCTTGAGGTTAAAATTAAAAACCGATTGAATGGTTATTTCAATTAAAGGAGACGCTTCTCTGTTTCTCCTGTTATGCTGGACCTCCATACACTCTCCTGCTTCAAAGAGATGAGAGGCATTATAAGTTCTATTTTATTCCTATTAAAAAAAAGTTCTGCTAAATTCTCAACACTTGTACCTAGAGAAAAAAAGTTTATTTCATTATGTCAATGCATGATATTGGAATAGTGTGGGTCCTAAACGTAATTTATTCTCAGTGGTGTCTTAGGAGACTAGAAACAGACATGTGTACAAGGAGAAGACAAATGCCTTGGGGAGATATATCTACCAGCAACCAATGGATGCCCTAGGGTTCCAACAAGGGATGACTCTCTCCTAGAGGCCTGATTTGGACTTCCAGCATTCAAAACTCTGTGACTAAAAACTTCTTTTATATAAAATCACCTGTGTGTGATAGTTTATTAAAGCAGCAGTAGGTAGCTAAGACAAGTGTAAATGTAAGGAAGAGGATTCATCTGTAGTTACAAAATTCAGGATGCCACTGTTAATTTTGAAAGACAAGCTAAGTATCAGAGTCAGTGGTGGAGGGTCTCAACAAGGACACTCTTGGAAGTCCCAGATCTGACTCTGTCAGTGTTTAGGCTTCACCTACAAAACAATGGATCTTTTTACTGATTGTAAACATAACATCCTTAGGAAGTTTAAATGGGAAAATATGGAGGGAAAGTGCTAGGAAAGGTCAAGGATTGCTAGTGTTGTAAGGATTATCAATTAAATTGTTAGACTCCTATCTAGGAGACCTCATTTTCACCAAGACTGAGATTTCCTAGTCTCACATTGAAAGAGACTCTTTAGTCCTAAATGAGAGATTTTAAAAACTACTTTTTAATTTGAATCTTGTACACGCTCATTATACACTAACAACATGCCCCTGGAAATTCTATGAACTTTGATAAATGACGATAGTTTTAGAAAGGCTTCATGCCTTTTGTTCATAGGGTCGCTTTGAGTTGTGCTCAACTCGATGGCAATCAACAAGATTTCATCATAAACATATTCAATTAGAAAAAAAATAATATAATTTACCTTTCATGTAAGGTTTCTTCCAGGTCATTAAATAAATATTGCGTATAGACATATATACTTTTGTGTATATAAAGACACTCCAAGTGAGTAGCACAAAGTGATTCAGTGCTCAGTTAGCTGAAAAGTTGATGGTTTGAACCTACCTACAAAGAACCCAGAAGATAAGCCTAGTGATCTGTTTCTAATAGTCACAGCTCTGAAAACTCTATGGAGCATTTCTATTGTGCAGACATGGCATCTCCATGAGTTAGAGTTGACTTGAAGACAACTAACAATAACAATTGCTGTGTGTGTGTGTGTGTGTGTGTGTGTGTGTGTGTGTGTGTACTATTCTGATATATTAATGTATCATAACATATTTAAATAAAACCAAGACATGAAGGTAGTTTATTATCATTTTCCTTAAAGAATAAAGCCCAGAATTGCTTCATAGTGTGCTTGCTAGCCAGACATTGTCCTGCTGTGTACCCTTCTGTAAAAGTAAAATTTTGCCTTGTGGATGGAAAAAAAAAAAAAGAATAAAGCCCAAGGTGAAGACCTTCCTCTACCCTCCCAGGAATACTGTTGTTGTTGTTGTTGTGTGCCTTCTAGTCAGAACTGACTCTTTGAAAACCCTCCATCAAGTTTTTAGAAACTGTAAATCACATGAAAGGAAACTTTCTATCTTTCTCCTGTGGATCGACTGGTGATTCAAACTGCATGTCTTTGAATTGACGACTGGTGATTCAAACTGCATGTCTTTGAGTTGACGACTGGTGATTCAAACTACATGTCTTTGAGTTGTCAACATAAATTCCTTACCATAAAAGCGTCCAAGACGGGGTGACCCTATTATTTCTGATTCAAATCAGACATTTTTGAGGATGTTGCTGTTGTTATTATTTGCCATTGAGTTGACTCTGAATCATATAACAGCTCTGACCTCTGTTCTATCATTGATTCTTCTTCTATCATCATTAGTCATTATTCAGCTCTTTAATGCATGGCAAGTAATTGTGAAGATCATGGCCTGTATCAAGCACACAGCAGATTTTCCCAATGCACTTTTTTTTTTAAATTTCGTTAAATTTTAACGAAAGTTTACAGAGACTTTGAATTTCCATTCATACATTTTTGTCCTTTCCTCCCTACCCACCACTCCTCCCCAGTTAACTTTTCTCTTTGAAGAAAAAAAAATCTTTCACTGTTATATAATCCTCCCTCCCAAATGCCACTTTACTACGCAGCTCTTGTTCTGGACTCTTGTCATGCAAATAATACCTAAATATATATTCCTTTTAAACAGTTCTCTCCCTCATCTGTTTCAATGCAGTGTACACCATATATCCCCTCTTAAGTTCCCCCCAACCTGATGTCAGTCCCATTTTACAACAGTAGCACTAAGCAGTATTTGTCCTTTTGTGACTGAGATATTTCACTCAGCAAGTCCTCCAGAGTCACCCATTTTGTATAATATTTCATGAGTTCCTTGTTTTTGAATGGAGCATAGAATTCCATTGTGTGAATACACCACAGTTTCTCTATCCATTCACTTGTTGATGGATACTTGGATTGTTTCCAACTCTGCTATTGTGAACAAAGCATCAATAAACATGAGTGTGCATATATCTGCTTGTGTGGCAGTTATGCTTTCTTTAGCCTATATTCCAAGTAGTGGAATTGCTGGGTCAAATGGTATTTCTATTCCCAACTTTTTGAGAAAGCATCATACCGCCTTCCATAGTGGTTGTACCATTTTGTACTCCCACCAACAGTGAATAAGGGTTCTAGTTTCTCAGTAATCTTGCCAGCATTTGTGGTTTGCTGATCTGTTGAATTTTGCTATTCTTACTGGAGTGAGATGATATCTCATAGTTGTTTTGATTTGCATCTTTCTTAGAGCTAGGGATTTTGTGTACTTCATGTGTTTGTTCGCCATTTGAATGTCTTCTTTGCTGAAGTGTTTATTCATATGCTGTGCACATTTTTCAATTGGGTTGTTTACCTTTATCTTCTTGTGGTGCTTAAGTATTCTATAAATTCTAGATATTAGTCCTTTATCAGACATGTTATTATGAAATATTTTTCTCACTCTGTGGCTTCTCTTTTTATCCTGTTGGAGATGTTTTTGGATGTGCATAAGTATTTGATTCTTAGAAGGTATCCATCCTCTTCTGGTTGTAGGTTTTTCAGGATGCTTGAAAGACTATTCATGTTATGGACTAGGGATTCCAGAGTTCTTTCCAGCTTTTCTTTAATGAAGTTCATAGTCCTTGATAGTTCTATGTAGTTCTATATAGTTCTATGCCCTTGATCCACTTTGAGTTGGTTTTTGTGTATGGTGTGAGGTGTGAATCTTGCTTGAGTTTTCCACTGATAGTTTTCCAATTTTGCCAACACCATTTGTTAAAAAGGCTGTGGTTTCCCCATTTAACTGATTTCATCTCCTTGTCAAAAATCAGTGTCCATAGGTAGATGGGCTGATTTCTGGGTTCTCAATTCTATTCCATTGATCTATGTGACTATCATTGTACCAGTACCATGCTGTTTTTATCATCATGGCAGTGTAGCAGGATTTGAAATCAGGGAGTGAGATGCCTCCCACCTTGTTTTTCTTTTAAAGGACTGGTTTGCTTATTCGGGGCCTCTTTCCATTCCAAATGAAATTGGAGATTGCCTTTTCCATCTCATTGAAAAATGGAATTGGTATTTTTACTGAAATTGCATTGAATGTGTAAATTGCCTTTGGTAGTATTGTCATTTTCACAATACTGAGTCTTCATATCCAAGAGCAATGTATATTCTTCCATTTCTCCAGGTCTCTTTTTGTTTCTTGCCATAATGTTTTGTAATTTTCTTTTAATAGATCCTTTGTGCCTCTTACTCCCAAGTATTTAATCTTGTGGTTAGTTATTGTGATGGGTATTGTTTTTCTTAGCTCCAGTTCTGTATTCTCTTTGTCACTGTAGAGAAATCCAATTGATGCTGATCTTCTATCTTGCCACTTTGCTAAATTGGTCAACTATGCCCAATAGTTTTCTTGTGGGGTCTTCTAAGTATACTACCATATCATCTGCATAGAGAGATAATTTCATCTCCTCTTTTCCAATTTGAATAACTCTTATTTCCTTCTCTTGTCTTATTCCTATCACTAAAACTTCCAATACAATATTGAATAGGAGAGGTGATAGTGAGCAACTTTGCCTAGTTTCTTTTCTCAGAGAATGCTTTTAATCTCTCTCCACTGAGAACAATGTT
>NW_006399949.1:4724758-4725703 GCF_000299155.1 Elephantulus edwardii
TGTTTGTTTTATATATTTTGCAGGTCTATCTTTGGTGTATAGATAGCTATTATTGTTATGTCCTCATGTTCTATTGACCCTTTAAGCATTGTGTAGTGACCTTCCTTGTCCTTTGTGATGGTTTTTACATTGAAATTTATTTTATCGAGATTAATGTCACTACTCCTGCTTTTTTTTAGTTGCCATTTGCTTGGTATATTTTCCCCCAACCCTTTCATTTTTAATTTTTATCTTCATTTCTCAGGTGTGTCTCTTGTAGACAGCATATTAATGGATTTGGGACTTCTTTATCTGCTCTGCTACTCTTTTTCTCTTCAGTGGTGCATTTAATCCATTCACCTTCAGTGTGATTGTTTTTTTTTATTGAATTTTATTAATTTTAATGAACATTTAAAGATATTTTGGATTTCCATTCATTTATTGTTGCATTTATTTCTCGACCCTCCACCCATTCAGTCCTCTTCCCCCCCCTTGAAAGTCTGTTTTAATTGTCCCATTGTCACAGTGCTTGTCTAAACCAGTTCTGATTAATCTCCTTTGTCAATGTGTCCTTTGCCATTCCCTATCGCTTCTCCCTGAGAGAGATTTCAACCCGACTCATAAGGAAAAGGGGACAGTGTATTCTCTTAGCTACTTCCTACTGAAAAGGGATGCTGTAGGTTTCAGGGTGAAGATCTTCTCTCACTACTCTAAAGGATCTCTGTGGTAATAGGAAACACGTAGACTATTGTGGAGTTTGATTTTGGAATTTAGATGCACTGTTGTCAATTGTGCTTAGCCATATATGTTCATATCCTTGAAGATGCATCATGGAACTGTTGTAGCTTAGAAGACACAAATTTAACTAACAAAAGTACATGAGTCAAAAATTAAAAAGCAAAAATATTCCAAGTAGAGGTTCTAACAGTGGCACAAATCAAGTTACAGAGGGAAGGTAGTTCTTAA
>NW_006399949.1:4726704-4735740 GCF_000299155.1 Elephantulus edwardii
AGTTTCATTCATTCATTGCTGCACATTTCTCCCCTCCCAAGACTCCCCCCCAGAACACTACCCTCTTGAAAAAATAAAAGAAAAATTCTTTCATTGTTTTACAAACCCTCCCCCAGGTCCACTCCACCATGTAGCTGTCGCTCTAGACTACTGTCATGACAAAAATACCTAATCACATATTCCTTTTAAACAGTTTTCTCCCTCATCTATTTCAGTGCAGTATACATTATTGAACCCATCTTTCTCAGTCTCTCCCCAACTCCAAGGTTAGTACTGTTTTACAACAGTGGCACCATGAAATATTTGTCCTTTTGTGACTGGGATACTTTACTCGGCATAATGTTCTCCAGAGTCCACAATTTTGAATAATATTGCATGAGTTCCTTGTTTTTTAGTGCAGCATAGTATTCCATTTTGTGAATATACCACACATTCTCTATCCATTCATTTGTTGATGGGCACTTAGGTTGTTTCCAACTCCTTGCTATTGTGAACAAACTGCAACAAACATGTGTGTGCATCAGAGTGACTATGGAGAGGTAAGGTTTTATTGTTATAATGGTGTTAAGTTCTTTTTGGTGTTGTTGCTAGTTACTTTGGTCCATCCTGCTTTCTGTGGCACCTCTTTAAGAAGGATGTCTCTCAGTGTTTCCTGCAATGCTGGTCTTGTTTTTACAAACTCCAACATGTTCTGTTTTGCTGGGAATATCTTGATCTCTCCTTCATAGTTGATGGACAGTTTCATTGGGTACAATATTGTTGGTTGACAGTTGTTTTCTTTGAGAGTTCAATATATGTCATTTCACTGTCTTCTTGCTCACATTGTTTCTGCTGAGACATTGGCACTTAATTTTATCTGCTCTCCCTTTAGAGTACTCTTTGTTTCTCCCTCACTTCTTTTAGAATTTTCTCCTAATCTTTGATTCTGGCAAATTTGACTAAAATATGCCTTAGTGTTTTTCTTTTGGGGTCTATTCTACATGGGCTTTCTCTCAGCTTCTTGAATATATGTTTTCACTCTTTATTATGCCTGGAAAGTTTTCATATAGTAATTCTTCCACAACTTTTTTTGTGCCTTTCATTGCTTCTTTCTGGTCTGGGATTCCAATGATGTGCATGCATGTCATGTCTCTTGATGGTGTCCCACATTATTCTTAGGTTTTCTTCTTTTTCCTTCCTTTTTTATTCTGCCTTTTGCTCTAGCAGATCAGTGGTGACAATTCTATCTTCTATGCCAATGATTCTTTGCTGTATCTTGTCAGCTCTATTCATGTGTCCCCCCATCATTTTGGATCATGATTTCTTGTTTTTCCAAAACCTCTAGTACCTCCTTTGTTCTATCTGTATTGTTTTAGATTTCTTTTTTTAAGCTTCTGTTTTACTTGCAGAGTCCTGTAATTCTTCAAATTTGTCTTTCGTCCACTGAAAATATTCAATCATGTTCTTTTAAATTCTGTGTCAGAAAGTTCTATCAGACTTTCTTGCTTCAGGGAGCCATTGACATTGTGTCTCTTTTTGGGGGGCCTTGGGGGGGGTGACATCTTGCTTTGGGCCTGTTTAGGGTGTGAAGTAGCCTGCTTCTTTTGTGACTCTGCTATTGTAGAGTTTTTCATGCCTAAGGTGATAATATATTCTTGATCCGAAGTCACTGAGTAGTGACTTGGGCGGTGTGTAGAGGTGGGTGGAACATGGAGGTGGGCAGCGGGCATGGATTGTGATAGCAGGTGGTGGGCACAGAGTGTGGAAGTAGGTGCTGGGGCCAGGTAAAGGTGTGGGTGCCAGTCATGGGCACAGGCACCAATGTCAGGCACAGGTGCTGGAGGTGCCTGGTACATGTGCAGGCACACACTGGGTGGAGGCAGGTGCACAGAATATCTTGCAGATTGATCATGTGTAGGGACCTTACTCAAATTCCAGCTCCCAGGCCCATCTCTGGGCTGCACTCACATTTCATCTTTTGATTTCCTGGCTTCTGGTACCAAGGGAGTTGGTTATAGAGCCAAGAAAACTGAAGATGTTAACAATCTGAATCTTTTCACTATATAGCATGATGCTGCTAATCGACCCAGTAGTGAGAATCTTTGTTTTCTTGATGTTGGGCTTTAATTCATGTTGAAGGCTACAGTACTTGATCTTCTGCAGCAAATGACTCAGGTTATCCTCTGTCTCAACATAATGCAGGTAGTTGGTGAATTTTCCCCCAATCTTAATGCCACAGTTCTCCTCACAGAGCCCAGCCTTCTGGATGATCTGTTTAGCATTTATATTGAAAAGTATAGAAGTAGGATGCATCCCTGGCATTCACTTTTCCTGGTTTTGAACTATACAGTAGTTACTTGTTCTGTTTTGATGACTGCTTCCTGGTCCAAGTGTAGATTTCACATAAGCACAATCGAGTGTTCTGGGATTCCCATTCTTCGCAGAGTTAATCACAGTTTGTTTTGACCCATGCAGACAAATGTCTTTACATAGTCAATGAAACACAGATAGATATTCCTCTGGTACTCTCTGCTTTCTGCTAAGATCCATCTAACATTAGCTATAATATAACTAGTGCCTCAGCCTCTTCTTAAACTCAGCCTGCACATCTAGAAGTTCTCTGTTAATGTGCTTTTCCAGTCATTTGGGGGTAGTCTTCAGCATGATCTAGCATGTCATATTAATGATATTCAATAATTTTTACACTCTGTTGGGTCACTTTTTTTTTAATGGGAATAAATATGGATCTTTTCTATTCAGTTGGCCAGGGGTTAGTCCTACAGATGTCTTGGCACAACCTGGTGACGTGTTCAGGGAAGCATCTGTTTGTTAAAATGTGTCAATTAGTGTGCATCAATACCTGGGGCTTTGTTTTTTGGCAAGTCTTTCAAAAGCAGCTTGAACTTCTTCCTTCATCACCTCTACATTCAAGTAAGAATATAAATGAAAGCCTATGTAATCTGACTTGAGCTCTACTTTCAGAAAGTTATTGTTTTCCTCTTTCATAAGATATCAGTGCACTGGAACTTTGTTCCATAAACACTGACGATCATCCTGGGCATGTCCTAAGCAATTCTAGGTCTACCTTAGTACGCAAGTGATTCCTGTATAGTAACCAACTAAGCCACACACAGAGACTCTCCATTTGCTCCTGTCTGTATCATGTTTTACTACACACTAAGGGACTCAGGCAGCTCCTGTGGTCTGGTGGTAGGAGTTGTACTGCCAACACAAATACTTGTGGTTCAAATCCAACAGTTCCTCCATGGGAGAAAGATGGACAATCTCCTCCCATACAAATTATTGCCTCTAAAAACCTTCTAGAGGGTCAGCAGCAGCCGCAAGTCAGCACGTAACAACAACACAAGGAGCTATTAAATCTCTCTTGAATGGTGTTGATTTGTTTTACTGACTGCTGACTGTGGCTTGACAAATATTTTTGGTTATTAAAATGATATCATTTTTTCAGAGATTATGCATCAAATAATTTTCCATATCCTAAAGAAGGGCAGTGTTTGATTCTCTGATGCCTTATCCTCTCTCTCTGGCTAGAAGGAAGCATGAATCTTAGAAACTTTCAGTGAGAATTTGAGAACTCCATTATGATACTTTGTAAATGTAATAATGCAATCACTTTTCAGTTCAATAGCCTGCTAAATTTCTGCTCTCTTTTGTAAAGAGTGTGTTAAGTATATGTCTTTGATTTATTAACCTCCCTCGAATATTTTGTATATTTATGTTCTCCATAGTATCTTATATAATGATTTGTATATGAATATGTTGTTCAATACTTGTACAAAAAGCACACTTATTCCCCCTCTTTGTGCTGTATAATTGAAATAATCATTCCTTCATTCACAGTAGCCTAAGTTCCTTTACTTTCTCCTAAACATGTGCTTTAATGAAAAGTAGTCAAGTTTGAAATAAAAGCACTTATCTTTATTTAATAGAACAGAAAACAATCATGTAGTCATGATAATTTTTAAAAATGTAGAAGAAATAAATTGAAAATCAGGATTAGAATGCTAGAATGTCAGCAAACAAATATCACTGAGAGATGTTAATATTTGTGGGTTAGATCTTAAGCAAAATTAGAATACTTTAATAAAGTATTTCAGAGGCAGTTTAATAACATGGGAGGAGATTGTCCATCCTTCCATGGAGCAGCTGGCAGATTCGAACTGCATGCTTTTGGGATTGCAGCATAGTTTCATACCACTAGGACAAATTGGTAATAAACCAAATAAAACACAGTCTCTTAAAATAGTCAGTAGTTGTTGGGTGCCACTGAGTTGATTCTGGCTCATGTCATTATTGTTAGGAGACGTCAAAAGGACTCCAACTCACAGAATAAAACCTGCCCAGTGCTGCATCCGCCACATGAACTCTGCTGGGTTTAAGCCCATTGCTGCAGTCATTCTGTGTGACTGATAGTGGCCCCATATGGCATAGCAGAGCTGTCTCATAGTCTTATAGGCTGTTTTTACGGAAGCCAATGAATCACTAAGTCTTTTTTCCTGCACAACTCCTAGGTTGGTTCAAACCTCTCCCTTTTCACTTATAAGCCAAACACACAAAAGTTGCAATACCAAGACTATTTAGCTATAGTTACAAGAAGAAAAATAGCAAGTTTACAGTGAAGAAACTTAGCAGATACAAATCTTAACCAAATGATCAATGTTCATATCATCAGTAACACACATCAACATAATGTAGCTGATATTATAACTGAAAATAAGCATATTTTCTCTGTAGAATCATTCACAATAAAGCATATTCTTAGTATAACAATGAAAAAGAATCAGTAAAGCTGAAATTGAGGAATGTTTTACAAAGTAACTCATCAGAATTCTTCCTAAGTGTCAAGTTGATACAAGGTGAGGAAAACTAATGAATCCATCCATGTTACTAAAGAGATAGAAGATGTTATGACTGTGGTGACTTAAGTAAAAGGTACACAGGAAGTTTCTCCAATTTTACAACTTTTCTTTAAGTTTAAAATTATGTCAATATAAGGCATTAAAAAAACCTAGTTTGAAAACCAACTATGCACTTATCTGTGGTATATCCTTCAGCAAATCACTCAACCTCTCTGAATCTTACTTTTTATCATTTGAAATTTTAGATTCTACTTATGTTTTTTAAAAGTGAAGGAAAAATAAGATCAGGAACATGAAGACATTTTGAGAATTATAAATTCTGTCATAAAAAGAGATCTGTTTTATTAATGTTTAAGATTCCAAAATAAAATATAGGACACCTAGGTAAATTTGAATTATTGATAAATAATAAATAATCTTTGCATAATTATGTCTCATGGAAACTTGAATTATGCACATGCAAAAATTAGTTTTCTCCTTATCTAAAAATTCAAATTTAAAGGAATATTTGGAATTTTCATTTGCTAAGCATGACAATGTTACTTTGACTCAACCTCTAATTTTATTCTCCTATCTTCAAGGTACCACTCATCTGCCCGTCTCCTTCAGACTCTTTGTAGCCAGTGCTGATGCTCTTGGCTTTGAGAACTCTCTGACACAGTTATTTCATCCTTCACTTACGCCAGCTCATGCTCTGGGAGAGATGTACGGAGACTGGCCAATCACAGGACTCAAGAGAGTGAGTTCCTAATATTTTCTGTTGCTGACTCATCACAAAATGAAGCAAAATTTAAAACTTGTAGTTGTTGAAGTTGTTATGCACCAGCAAGTCAACTATGATTGACAGCAACCCTGTGACAACAGATCCAAGCCTTTCCCTATACTGTATCATCTTCACAATCCCCTGCCATGCTCTAGCCCATTGTGGTAATAACTGTGTCCATGTACCTTGTTACAAGGCATCCTCTCTTTTGCTGACCCTCTACCTTTCCCAGCATGACAGCTTTCTCCATGGACTAGTTCCTTCTGAAAATATATCCAAAGCAAGTGAGAGAATATGTCACTATTCTTGCCTCTAAGGAGCACTCCTGTGGCAGTTCATGGTATACTCAATACTCTTCCTCAATATCACAATTCAAAGGCATTGGATCTTCTTTGGTCTTTCTTATTCATTATCCAACAGTATTAATTTAACACTATCTGACAAGAGGAAGCAATGCAAAATATGATGGCTTGGATTGTTGTTGTTAAGTGCTGTCAAGTCACCTGCAACCCATAGTGATCCTATGTAAAACAGCCCTAAACCTTGCCAATCCTGTGCCAATCACACTGCCTCCAAAACACCCATCCCAATCACCCCAGTCATTGAATCAATCCACCTCATAGAGGGTCTTCCCTTCCTGTGCCATTCCTCCACCCTCCCAAGTATGATGTCCCTCTCAAAGGACAGGTCCCTCCTTACAACATGTCCAAAGTATGTCAGACGAAGCACCAGAATCCTTTCCTCCAAGGAGCAGCCCAGTTTAACCCTCTCCAGGATGAATCTGTTTGTTTTCTTGGCAGTCCATGGTATACTCAATACTCTTGTCCATCAGCACTGCTCAAAGGCATCAATTCTCCTATCTTCCCTAGTCATTGTCCACCCTCTGACATATAACAAGTGATTGCAAAGACCATGGTCTGTATCAGACACACCGTCTCCAGAGTGACACAATTGCTCTTCAGTACTTTGGAGAAGCCCCTAACAGCAGACTTTCCCATCGCAGTATGTCTGGCTTGGATTAGGCTTACCTAAATCTTTAAACTTTAAATTTTTTAGCACATTATTTATAATCCTTTATAATGTCTCAATATTAGAGATGTCATACAGATTTTTTAAACCAGAAGAAAAAATTAGAATAACCACTATTACTTAAAATCAACCTAGTAGACCTAGCTATCACTTTTTCTGATTTTTGAAGTGATTGTTGAGAGAAACTAAGAGAGATGAGGGAACATTAGAGTGTCCACATTCACTCTTTAAGTTATTACATACATACTCATACTTTTCTGATGAGGAAATTTAGGCAAAGGAAAGATAAATAACTTGGACTCTTTATCTCATAAGAAAATGATTTTTTTTCTCCTCTCAGTTCTTGCATGTATGTCTCTGTCTTCCATGGCATATAATAATAAAAGTTCCATTCATGAACCATCTTTTTTAAAAGTCTCCCTTGTCTGGGGGGCAGGAGGGGGGTTAGAGAAAATAGTGCAACAATGAATGAATGGAAATCCAAAATTTCTGTAAATGTTCATTAAAATTAATAAAATGTAATAAAAAAAAGAAAGTCTCCCTTGCACCCCAGGTTTTCTATACCAAGCACGGGTTTTTTTTTCTGAATTTCCACATTACTTTAAAAATGTCTAACACTTTCATTCTGAGCTGTAGTCACATGAAGTGTACATGTTTTCTCTCTTTCATTGTTCTTACGTTTGTTTCAAGATTTCCCTCAGTACCACCAAAGCAGAGGTTTTCTAAAGTGGGAGTTGATTGATTGATATCCAGCTTATGTTCATATACTAACTTAATTAACTAACTACCAACTTAGCACACCGGTAATAATCAGAGCCCAGGAAGCTCTTGTGGCATAGTCTCTAGAGATCTAGACTGCTAACCCAAACGCTGTTCCTCTCACTCCTCAAATCCACCAGAAGCTACTCTGGAGAAAGATGAGAAATCAATTTCCCTTGGGATTTACAGCCTTAAAACCTCAATAGAGGGTCAGTTTTAAGTTAATTCAGAGTCAACAACAATGAACTGAAGGTATTTTCTGTTGCAAATGTAGTTTTTAGTAGTGGTGCATGTTGCTTTGTTATGTGAGTAGTTCTCACAATAACTCTATAAACATCAGATCTGAAATTTACCTTATCCTATATCATCCTGATAAAATTACACAAGCCCTTTGTTATAGTCACTATGCTAATTCATCTTGTTGAGTATCTTACTTTCCTTCTCTGATCCGCCATCTTTCCCAGAATGATATCTTTTTCCAAGGAAAAGCCTCTTCTGAAACCATGCCTAAAATATGTGAGACAATGTTTCGTTATCTTTGCCTCTATGAAATCTCATGGTTGCACTTCTTCCAAGACAGACCTTTTTGTTCTTTTGACATTTGATGAGATATTTCAGATTCTTCTAAAATATCACAATTCAAAGGCATTGATTCTTCTTCTGTCATCTTTAATCATTGTCCAAATTTCTGACACCTAGTATACCATTAAAAATCATGGTTTGGATCAGATGTACCTTAGTCTTTAAACTGATATTCTTGCTCTTTAGCACTTTGGGAAAATCTTTGACAGTAGATTTTCCTAATGCAGCATAGATTTCGAATTCTTGACTGCTACTAACATGGGTGTTGATTGTGCATACAAGTAAAATGAAATTGTTGACAACTTCAGTCTTCTCTCCATCTATCATAATGCTGACTATTGGTCCAGTGCTGAGAATTTTTGTTCTCTTAACATTGATATATAAACTATATTGTAGTCTGTGGCCTTTGACCTTATGCAGTAAGTGCTTCAAATTCTCTTCAGTTTCTGCAAAGAAGGTTGTGTCTTCTTCATAATGCAGGTTGTTGGGAATCGCCTCCATATTGGTGTCACATTCTTCTTTACATATAAAGTTTTTCAAAATATTTTCTTGACACAGATTGAATAAGCATAGGGAAAGGATACAGCTCTGACATACACTTTTCCTAATTTTAAGACATTCAATGTTCCTTGATCTGTTCAGAAAAATTATTTCCTGACCTATGTGTAGGTTTCATTTAAGCACAACTAAATGATCTGAGATTGCCGTTCTTTTCAATGACAGCCATAAATAATTGTGGTTTACACAGTCAAATGCCTTTGTATAGTCAGGAAAACACAAATAAATATATTTGTGTTAATCTTTCCTTTCAGACAAGATCTATCTGACAGCTGGTATGATATCGCTGGTGCCGTGGCCTCCTCTAATTCCAGCTTGAGTTTCTGGCAGTTACCTGTCAATGTACTGTCCAGCCATTTTCAAAGTAATCTTCCACAATATTTTGCTTCCATGTGATGATAATGAGATTGTTTGATAATTTCTACTTTCTTTGATAAGAAGCATAAACACAGGCTGTACACATGGATTTCACTTGATGGCATGCAT
>NW_006399949.1:4737670-4749847 GCF_000299155.1 Elephantulus edwardii
AGTATTATGGTTAGCACAGGAATCCAGAATTAAGGTTGCATAGAGAAGTGTACTTGGGGTGGGGGGTGGGGAGAAGGGACGTGGGAATTGTATACTAATGAAGGAATTTTTTTTCTTTTTTTTTTTTTAAAAAGGTACTAAATCTTATTACTGGGATAATGCTTAGCATGAACGAATGTTCAATAAATATTTGTTGAATGAAAAAAAAAACAACCAAAATTTGGAAGGGTGTATGTCAGGAATGTATTCTGTCTCCATACATTTTCAATCTATATGCAGAACAGATCATTCGGGAAGCTGGTCTCTATGAGGAGGAATGTGGCACCAGGATTCGAGGAAGACTAATCAGCAATCTGTGTTATGCAGATGATTCAATCTTGCTTGCTGAAATTGAGGAGAACCTGAAGCACTTGCTGCAGAAGGTCAAGGGCTGTAGCCTTCAGTATGGATTGCAACTCAATATCAAGAAAACAAAGATTCTCACCCCCAAAGCCAATTGGCAGCATCAGGATATATGGTGAAGAGACTGAGATTGTTAACAGCTTTAATCAACACTCTTGGTACTAGCAGTCAGGACATTAAAAAATGGATTCCATTGGGAAAGTCTCCTGTCAGGAACCTCTCTAGAGTACTGAAGAGCAATGATGTCAGTATGGAGTCTAAGGTGTATCTGATCCAGGCTATAGTCTTTGCAATTACTTGCTATGTGTCAGAAAGCTGGACAATGACTAGGGATGATAGAAGGAGAATCAATGCCTTTCAGCTCTGGTGCTGTAGAAGAGTTTGAATATAGCATGCATGGCTAGGATAACAAATACAAATAGGTTCATCCTGGAGAGTGTGAAACTAGGCTGCTCCTTGAAGGTAAGGATTCTAAAGCTTCATCTGACATACTTTGGACATGTGGACCAGTCCTTGGAGAGGGAAGTCATGCTTGGGAGAGTGGAGGCACAGCACAAGAGTGAAGACCCTTGATGAGATGGATTTGTTCAGTGATTGGTATAATGAGGGTAGGTGTGTCAGAGACAATAAGTTTGGTACAGGATAGAGCAGGGTTTAGGGCTGTTGTACATAGGGTCACTCTGAGTCTCAAGTGACTCTATGGCACACAACAACAACAACAACATTGGATCTTTTTGGAATGAAAATAAATACAGGTATCTTCCAGTCAGTTGGACGGGTAGCTGTCTTCCAAATTTTTTGGCAGACTAGTAAGCCTGACCAGGACGGCATCTGTTTATTGAAATAGATTAACTGGTATTCCATCAATTCCTGAGATCTTCTTTTTTGCCAAGAACTTCAGTGCAGCTTAGACTTCTTCCTTAAGTTCTATTAGTTCTGGATTATGTGCTACTATGTGAAATGGTTTGTTATTAAGTGTCATTGAGTTGAGTACAACTCATAACAACTCTATGAACAGATCTGAATCCTGTCCTATCCTGTGCCATACTCACAATTTCTGACTTACTTGACCTCACTGCTGCTGTCAATGTGTAAATCCATCTGGTTTAGAGTCTTTCTATATTTTGCCGTCCCTCCACTTTTCTAAGTGTGGTATCACTCTCCAAGGAACAGCCTCTCCTAACAACATGTTCAAAGCATGTGAGGTGAAGCTTTATCATCTTTTCCTCCAAGGAGTATTATGGTTCTATGTTCTCCATGACATAGATAAATGTTCATTCTTTTGGCAGTCCATGGATTATTCAGTACTCTTCTTCAACACCACAACCAAAGCTATCAATTCTTTCTCTGTTTCCTTTATTCATTTTCCAGCTCTCATATGCCTAACAGGTAGTTGGGAAGACTATGAATTGAATCAGGTGCGTGTTAGTCTTTAAAGTAACATCTGAGTTCTTCAAGACTTTGGAGAGGTCTCTGATAGCAGACTTTCTAATATGTTACGCCTCCAGATCTCCTGAGTGCTGATACCAAGCGTGCTGACTGTGGATCCAAGCAAGATTAAAGCATTGACAATCTCAGTCTTTTTTCCATTTATCATAATGCTTCTTACTATTCCATCTATCATGATGTTGCCTAATGGTAAGGATTTTTGTTTTCTTGATGGTGAGACAGATCCTATATTGAAGGATGTAGTCTTGGATCTTCTGCAGCAATTACCTCAAGTCCTCCTCACTTTCAACAAGGTTGTGTCATCTGCATAGCACATATTCCTGATGGGTCTCCTACTAGTTCCTATGCCACACTCTTCTTCATAAAGCCTAGCTTATTAAATTAATTCCTTAGCATACAGATTGAATAGGTATAGAGAAAGAATACAACTCTGATGCACACCTTTCCTATTTTTACACCGTGCAGTCTTTCCTTGGTTTGTCCAGATAATAGATTCTTGGTCTAGTAATAGGTTATATATAAGCATAATTAATTGTTGTAGAATTTCCATTTTTCTCAATGGTAGCTGCAGTTTGTTTCCACATAGTCAAATGCTTTTGCACAGTCAATAAAGCACAAATTTACTTTTTTCAGGTATTGTCTGCTTTCAGCCAAGATCCAGATCACATTAGGAATGAAATTTCTAATACTATAGCAGTTTCTAAACCCAGCCTGATATTCTGGAAGTATTCTATCAATGTACCATCAATAGTCATATTTGGATGATCTTCAGCAATATTTTGCTCACATGTAAGTTTGTTGCTGTTATGTGTTGCTAAGTCACCTGTGACTCATAGCAACCCCATTTACAGCAGCTCTAAGCTCTCTGCTCCATCCTGTGCCAATCTTATTGTCTCTGACACACCTACCCCCGTTACCTCCGTTACTGAAGAAATCCATCTCAACGAAGGTCTTTCTCTCTTGTGCTGTCCCTCCACCCTCCCAAGCACAATGTCCTTCTCTAAGAACTGGCATCTCCTTGCAACATGTCTAAAGCATGTCAGATGAAGCTTCAGAATCTTTGCCTCCAGGCAGGAGTCTAATCTCACACTCTCTAGAAAGAACCTGTTTGTTTTCTTAGTAGTCCATGGTATATTCAATACTTTTCTCCAGCACCAGAGCCAAAAGGCATCAATTCTCCTTTTATCATCTCTAGTCTAGCTCTCTGATGCATAACAAGTAATACCAAAGACTATGGCATGGATCGTGCCTACCTTAGTCTCCAGACTGACATCATTGTTCCTGACAGCAGACTTTCCCAATGCAATTCATCTTTTAATTTCCTGGCTGCTGGTACTAAGGGTCTTGATTGTGGAGTCAAGCAAACTAAAGTTGTTATCAATCTCAATCTCTTCAATGTCTGTCATGATACTACCAATCAGCCCAGTGGTGAGAATCTTTGTTTTCTTAATGTTGAGCTTCAACCTACATTGAAGACTGTATATAATTTCCACATTCTGTTGGGTCATCTTTCTTGGGAATGGAAACAAATAATGGATCTCTTCTAGTCAGTTGACCATATAGCTGTCTTCCAAATTTCCCAGCACAGGTTGGTGAGCATGTTCAGGGTTACATTTTTTAAAATGAACATTCAATTGAACCTATTTAGTGTCCCATAGAGTCCTGTTTTCTTATTTTTGCCAGTGTCTTCACTGCAGCTCTTGATCATTCACAACTTCTCCCATAGTCTTTTCTCTCTTTCCTATCTTTGTAACACCTTTTTTTGCTTTCCTCAGGGGTGATATCCTTGATGTCATCCTGTGACTCATCTAATCTTTGATCATTAGTGTTTAATCCCTCAAATCTATTCTTAAGATAGTTTCTAAATTCAGATAGGGTACACTCATGATCATGTGTTTATTTTGATGGAATTGCTTTCATTTTTTTCAGCTTCAATTTGCACTTGTGCATGAATGATTGATGGTCAATTACAGTCAACTTGAAGTCTTGTTTTGACTGCTGATATCGACAGATACAATAAATCGTATTGTTGTGTAGTCTCTCAGGGGAGGTCCACATACACATAAAATCACTGTTTATTTTTAATGGTATTTGCAATGAATAAATCACTCATTTTACAAAATTTTATCATTCAATTTTCAATCTTATTTTTGTCACTAAGGCCATATATTCCAATTACCAGTCCTTGTTTGTTTTGAAACGTTGCATTCCAGTCAACAATTATTATAAATCTATCTTAATTGTTATGCTCAATCCACTTCAGACTGCAAAACTAGTTGCTATTGTTGTTATGTGCCGTCGAGTCGCTTGTGACTCATAGTGACCCTATGTACAATAGCCCTAAACCCTGCTCTATCCTGTGCCAATCGCACTGCCTCTTACCCATCCCTATTACCCCAGTCACTAAATCAATCTTCCTCATAGAGAGTCTTGCCCTCTTGTGCTGTCCCTCCGCCCTCCCAAACGTGACGTCCCTCTCCAAGGACCTGTCCCTCCTTACAACATGTCCAAAGTATGTCAGACAGAGCCTCAGAATCCTTGCCTCCAAGGAGCAGCCTAGTTTAACCCTCTCCAGAATGAATCTGTTTGTTTTCTTGGCAGTCCATGGTACATTCAATACTCTTCTCCAGCACCACAGCTCAAAAGTATTCTCCTTCTATCCTCTCTAGTCATTGTCCAACTCTCTGATGCATATCAAGTGAGTGCAAAGACCATAGCCTGTATCAGATGCACCTTAGTCTCTAGGGTGACACCACTGATCTTCAGTACTTTGGAAAGATCCTTAAACAGTAGACTTTCCCATTGCAATGTCTTTTAATTTCCTGGCTACTGGTGCCAAGGAAACTGGTAGAAATATTAAATTTCTTCCTTTTTTATTTTAGTAGTTGGAGTGTGTATTTCAGTTAATAGCTTTGGGTTTTCATTGTATGCATATGGATTCTATGCTATCACTCACACCATTGTTTTTCAGGATCGAGATAATCTTTTGATAATGAATGTGGCAGCACTCTTCTTCAATTTGTCATTTCCAGCATGTTAAAAAACATGTTTGTCTAGTGCAAAATGGCCAATATTGGACTATCTGAACTCTGTAATGTTCAGAAGGTTGACATTTATTTGTTCCATTTAATTTTTTATAACTTCCAATTTTCTTAGATTCATGCTTTATACATTCCCTGTTCTAATTAGTAATGGATGTTTACAAGTGTTTCTCCTCATTTTCTGAGTGCTTTCCAACCTCAAAGTTTCATCTTCTGGCACTATCTCTGACAATGTTCCTCTGCATTCACAGGACTTTCAAAGGCCTTTTATTTCAGAAGTGGGTGCGCAGTCCTGCTTCTTTGTCTGTCTCAGTTGGGAAGCTACCCTGAAATGTGCTCACCATGGCTGCCCCTGCTGGCATTTTAAATAAATGTCGGTGGCATTACTTCTGATGTCACAACAGTACACAAGTTACTCCATTAAAGCAAACTGAAAGATGAATATTTTATCCATAAGAACAACTATGATAAAACAACATGCCTCCAAGTATAAAACAAACATGCATACTATGGGAAATAATCATAATAACCTAGCTGTCTGGTCTAGGAGAGTGTATTTCTAAGTCCAGCAGAAGGCTGGGGTTAGAACTCAGTCAGGTTAGAGTTTCTGCTTGTCTCAGGCACCACCATCTGAGCCAGGTTATGTAGTAGAACCTCTTCAGTTGGTTATTGTTGTTAGGTGTTAAAGTCAGTATAACCATACGGACTCTATGAACAACAGATCTGAGCACTATCCTATCCCCTGTAATTCTCACAATCCCTGACACACTTGAGTCTGTTGCTGCAGTCACTGTATCAATCCATCTGGTTGAGGGTCTTTCTCTCCTTCACTGTCCATGCCGTCTAAAGTATGAAGTCACTGTCTAATGAATATCTTCTCCCAGCAATGTTCCTAGAGTATGTGAGATCAAGCTTTATCACCTTTCCTCCCAAAGAGCACTCTGGCTGTAATTTCTGCAAGATATAGTTGCTTGTTTTTTAGTATTTCTGATGTTGTTGTGCATAACATGTTGGACTGCTAACTAAAATGTTGACAATTTAAATTCACCCGTGGCTCTTTGGGAGAAAGATGGACAGTCTCCTCCCACTAAGATTAACTGCCTCAGAAACCTGCTATGGGAATGGACTGAATGGCAGTGTTTAAATTTCCGTTTTGCTTAAAAAAAAGATCTTTACAGGAGCCTGTCTCTGGATTTTTCTCCCTTGGAGCTACTAGGAGAATTCTAACTGGAAACCTTTTCATTGCTAACAGTCTCGTGCATAACCACCATACCACCAGGGCTCCATTTATAAGTATATGATATGTGAGAGCTGCCAAGGTAAGCACTTGCATCATTTAATCTCGCTAACCGTCCTGTAAGTTTTGTGTTAGGTTTCCCATTCGAAAGATAAGAAAAAAAATTAAGTTCAATAAACTCAAAGCAATGAAAGTCACAAAATGAGGAGCTGATCCTCTTAACCACATGATTCTTGATTCTGGGTATTAAAAGGCTTTAACATTAGAAAGAATCATGCACACGAAGGAATACCTTTTAGTCCTCCCAGCACACCCTGAATAACGTGACAGGTATTTTTGTTCTCACTTTATAAATAATTATAGATTATTAGTTCTATTATCATTCAGCCAGTGACTAGCAAAAGTAGAAGTCGAGTCTGATTGTCAGGCTCCAGGAACAGAATTCCCTCGCTAAAAAAAAAAAAAAAAATAATGGTATAACTTCCACATTTGAGTTGTTGGGTTTTTATTTGCTTGTTTGTTTTTATACTAAAAGAAGGTCACGGCTCCTTCAAGAGTTTCATTCTACCCTCCATGTGTCTTCTGAGTCCAATTGACTTATTTTATCTGGAACAAGGAGTTTTCTCAGTGTCAGCACCGCAGAGCCCGAAATGGACTTTTCTTGTCTCATGTATCATCCCCTCAAACCAAAATTGCCAGGAAAGTCCACTTGTAGAATTTTTATTATCTATAATGATGCTGTGAATGAGGGGAAAGAGCCAGCTCTGTTCCAGGCATCAGCAGTGCTTACAGCACTGGCAGGCAGAAACCTACCTTGCAGTTTGTCAGGAGAGTTAATCTGATAGGAGAAAATAAAGATAGAATGGCATTGGTTTGATGTTCTTGCAGAAGCACTTTTCTGATCATTTTAAAAATAAAACAAAATACACAGAAAAGAATCTCCCTTTTCTGTGCTGGCAACGGAATCACTCTCTTAAAAAATAATCTGACATGAAAAATCTGCAAAGGATAAGGATAGTCTTTTTGAGCTCCAAAGCCAAGGAACTGCCAGATCCTCAAGTGAGTGTTAAAGGTGCTGCTTTGTCTGTGTCTTGTCATGAAAAGGACACATGAATAGAGAGAGCAAAGAAGGATTAAGATGGGGAGGAGTTGTTGACATGAAAGCTGTAGCTTTTTATTTCATGGCCAAAACCACCCCTCTGTTGACCTCAAAAAAAGAGAAAGGATGAGGAGAGAGAGAGAGGGAAAGTTAATCAGCTATAAACAAACAGCCCTGGAAGAAGATCATATGGTCTGACAAACCAAGGCTCAATGAATAATAAGCACCTTCGTTTATGTAGCACTTTATAGTTCACAGCGCACTTTCAATTAGATCATTTCTTTTGATCCTCAGAAGCAATAGGGAGGGCAGCTGAGAAAACTGAAACCCAGAGAAGAAAAGAAACTTGCCCAAGGTTATACACTTAACTTGGTGTTGACCTGGGATTTGAACCACATTTCCTGCCTCTGAAATGCAGGAATTTTCCCCAGTGATGACACCTTATTATCTTAAGTACTAAAAATGGTAAGAGTCACCTTTTGGTTGAATACAAGCTGATTTTTTAATGTAATTTCCCAGAAAATAATAAAACAATTAATGTCTACCTTTACTATGGAAGATTGAAAAATAAAATCATAAGCAAATAAAACATTTGGTGCTGGTAGGAACTACAGGTAAAAAAACCCCATTTACTAATCATGAAAAATGTTAAATGAAACACTCAGAACTACAGACAGGAATGTGTCTCTTAAAAGACATGTTAGTCCAAATCGCTGCACTGAAAATGTGATCCAGTTTCAGGAAAGAAGCTTTTTATTTAAAGGTCCTATCAATTATGACAAAGTAGAGAAATGACAGTGCCAATTATAGTCAACACTGTTGTTACTGTTGTTAGGAGCCTTGAGTCAGACCTGAACTCTGTCCCATCCTGTGCCAACCTCACAATCTCTAACACATTTGAACCCATTGAACGTTGTCAATCCAACTGGTTGAGGGTCTTCCTTTTCTATACTCTCCCTTTACCTTTCCAAATAATAGATCTTTTTCCAAGGGAAAGCCTTTCCTGGTAACATGCCCAAAGTATGCGTCTTTCCCTCTAAGGAACATTCTGGCTGCACCTTCTCCAAGACATATCTATTTTTTCTTTTGATATTCTGTGGCATAGTCAGTACTCTTTCCAACACTATAGCTAAAGATATGAATAATTCTTCTGTCATCCTTAGTAATTGTCCAGGTCTCAGCAGCATAATAAGCAACTGAAAAGACCCTGGTCTGAATCAGGCACACCTAAGTCCTCAAACTAACATCATTGCTCCTCTGTGATTTGGAAAGGTCACATACCACGTGTACTGATTGTGGATCCAAGATGAAGTTGTTGACAGTTTCAATTTTTTCTCTGTTATGATGATATTTACAGGTTCAGTGGTAAGAATCTGTGTTTTCTTGATATTGAGATGAAGGCAGCATATTGATACTGAAGGCTGCAGTGTTTGATCTTCTGCAGTGAGTGTTTCAAGTCTTCCTCACTTTCAGCAAGCAAGATTGTATCATCTGTATATCAAAGGATTTGATGAGTCTTCCTCTGATCCTGATGCCACATTCTTCATAAAGTCCAGCTTCTCAAATAATATGCTCAGCATACAGATACATAGATACGGGAAAAGGCTATAAGCCTGACTCATTCATGCCTTTGTTGGTCTGTTCACACAAAAGCCTGATGGTCTCAGTCTAGGTGTCACATGAGCTCAATTAAGTGGTCCGGGATTCCCATTCTTCCCAGATGCCAGTCTCTTCTAAATCCAGCTTCAGCTTCTGACAATTCCCTGTCTATGGACTATTTTAGTTCTTTTTTAAAAAATTATCTTCAGCAATATTTTGTTTGCATGCAACATTAATGATATTGTCCATTAATTTCCACATTCTGTTAGATCACTTTCTTGGGAATGGGAACAATATGGATCTCTTCCAGTCGGTCAGCCAGGCATTTGTCCTCCAAATTTCCTAGCATAGTTGGCCTGGTGAGTACACCCAGGGCTGTAATTCTCATCTCAAGCATGTCAGTGTCTGGGGCCTTCTTTTTTACAAATGCCTTCAGTTCCCCTTGAACTTCATTCTTCCTTAACTCTTTATCGTATGGTGCTTCCCAAATTATTTCAGTGTCAGTCAAGTCTTTTTGGTACAGTGATTCTATTTATTCCATATTCTTTTGATGTTTCCTGAATCATTCAGGACTTTGCCCACAGCATCTCTCAGTATTTCAACTTAAAGCTTGAATTCACTTTTTAGTACTTTCAGCTTGAGAAATGCTGAGCAAGCTCTACCCTTTTCATTCTCACATATTCATATTGCATGTTTTACAATAATTTGTTTTGTCTTCACAAGCTGCCCTTTGAAATCTTCAGTTCTTTTACTTCAGCAGCTCTTCCCTTTGTTTTGGCTTCTTGATGCTCTAATGCAATTTTCAATTTCTCTTCTGACATCCATTTTGGTTTCTTCTTCCTTTCTTTATACTCCTTCTTGTTATCTTCATAGATGATGTCCTTGATGTTCTCCCACAACTCATCTGGTCTTCGATCATTGATGTTAAATGCTTCAAATATATTCTTAAAATGATTTTTTAAATTCAGGAAGGTCTAATACTTGAGATTAGACACACAAAGAGAGTCACATATGCAGGAAACCTGTGAAGATACCACTACAAGCAGGAAAAGAGTACCAAGCAATGCCCAGAACAACCAACAAGGATTGTGAATAGTCACTACAAGTGAGGAGAGAGACAAGGACCAATCCTCTCAGAGTTCTCAGACCCAGTCGATACCCTATTTGGACTTTCAGCTTTCAGAACTGTGAGGTAATGAATTCTTATTCTTTAAATTTACCCAGAACACTTAATTGTGTTCATGAAAACACTCTACATAAAACAAAAAGTGGTCAGCAGAACGGAACAAGAGAACACTGCATGGTTTAAAATCAGAAAAGGTGTGCTTCATTGTTGTACGCTTTCACCACACTTATTCAAATGTATGCTGAGGAAATGAATCAAGGAGCTGGACTATATAAGGAAGAATGTGGCATCAAGGATTGGAGAAAGATTAATTATCAACCTGCATTATGTGGGCAAAACAATCCTACTTCCTGAAAGTGCAGATGTGAAGCACTTACTGAAGAAGATTAAAGATTAAAGCCTTCATTATGGCTTACACTTCAACATTAAGAAAACAAATATTCTCACTACTGGAATAATAGGCAACACCATGGTAGATGGAGGAAAGACTGAAGTTGTCAGTGACTTCATTTTACTTGTCTCCGTAATCAGCACCTGTCGTAGCAGCAGTTAAGAAATCTGTCCTCAAGAACCTCTCCAGGGTTCTGAAGAGCAAGGATATCAGTTCGAAGGCTAAAGCAAACTTGATCTAAGCCATAGTATTTTCAATTGTTTCCTATGCATCTGAAAGTTGGACAATGAATAAAGAAGAGTCGATGCTTTGATTTGGGGTGCTTGGGAAATAGTATTGAATATACTATGTACTGACAAAAGAACCAACAAGTTTGTTTTGATGCAAGTGCAATCAGAGTGTTTCTTAGAGGCACAGATGGTGAAATTCCACCTCCTTTAACTTTGGGCATATTCTCAGGGGAGCTAATCCTTGGAGAGAGAGCATTCTAGGAAAGGTGTAAGGTCAGAGAAAAGAGAGGAAGATCCTATACAGAATGGTTTGGCAAAGTGATTACCACAAGGGGCTTGAGCATGACAGAGACGGAGGATGGCACAGGATAGGGCAAGGTTCAGATTGTTGTTCATGAGGTCACTATGCATTGTAGTTGACTCGATGGTACCTAACAACAACCACCATAGACACTTGCAACACATAAGCATGCAAGAGGAAATGAATCTTTTTTAAAAAATTGGTTTGCAAACAATTGATTCATACATTGTATTTCAAATCTTTCATGTACACTGTACTTTTATATTTATTTAAATATATCTTTCTATGTACACTGTTTTATGTAATTACTATTGATCTATGTCTTATATCATTTCATCTCTTCAAGTCCCCATTGCACCTTTCCCATTCCTTCACACCACCATCCACCCACTAACTTCTGCTATACTAGTGATCTCCCCCTTTTCCTTTTGCCCTCTTCTTCACTTTCCTTTACCCTTTTGAACATTTACACAGATTCTATTCGGTTATCTTCTTTCCACAATAGTGGTCTTATTCAGTATTTGTCCTTTTGTGACTGAGTTATTTCACTCAACACAGTACTCCTGTGTTGTGCTGTATTTTACAAATACTTTGTTGGGTGTTTTGATTATTATTTTTTTTAGTATTGTTTAGGATTCCATTTTGTATATATAACACAATTTCTCTATCCATTCATTTGTAGATGGGCATTTGAGTTGTTACATTTTCTTGCTATTTAAATTACAGTACCGTGAACAGAAGTATACATATCTCCATTTGTATCTCAGTTCTGATTTCCTTGTGGTATATTCCTAGATTGCATTTCTATGTTCGGCTTTTTGAGAAAGTGCCAGACTGCCTTCCATTGTGTTTGTACCAATTTACAATTTAATCATGCAGTGAGTACATGGAAGTTCCAATCTCCCCACATCCTCACGAACATTTATTGTTTGCTAACTTATTGAACCTGGGTATTGCTCCTGGAGTGAGATGCTATCTCACTGTTGTTTTAATTTGCATCTCTCTGGCTGCTAGTGATTTTAAATATCTATGCATATTTCTCCATACCTTTTCAATTTGTAATCAGAACAGTTTATCCGGGAGGCTGGGCTCCATGAGGAGAAGGATGGCATCAGGATTGGTGGCAAATCTATCAACAATCTGCGTTGTGCAGATGACACAACACTGCTTGCTGAAACTGAGGAGGACCTGAAATGTTTGCTGCTGAGGGTCAAAGACTATGGCCTTCAATATGGATTGAGGCTCAATGTCAAGAAGACAAAGATTCTCACCACTGGACCAATTGGCAGCATCAGGATGGAT
>NW_006399949.1:4757083-4766656 GCF_000299155.1 Elephantulus edwardii
CTTTTCCTTGCTTGCTTCCAAGCACTCCTGGAGGACAAGAACCGTGTCTTATTTCATGTGTCCACCCCAAAGCTTTCTCAACCTTGTCTCTGATGCATGAGGACTGATTCATTGATATCCACTAAATGAAAGTGTGAATTAACAAATGCTAATAAATGAATAAGTAAAAAAAACAAAAACCAAAAACCCCAACCCATCGCCGATGAGTTAATTCTGACTCATGGCAACTTGATGTGTTATCGATTAGAATTGAGCTGCATAAGGTTGCCACAGCCTATCATTGGGCTTTTCTTCTGTGGTGCTACTAAATGGGTTTGAACACACAGCTCTTCAGTTAGCAGTAAGTGGAACACAGGCCATTCGCACTGCCCAAGAACACAAATAAAGACTCAGTATCCTTTAAAAGATAGTATGCTTGAAAAGGCTATGTAATCAGAATAAATCTATTTAAAGTAAAGCTAATACTCTGATGCATTACCTTAATGCACTTCAAAACATATACAATTATAGGATAATATCTCTGTCTTTTTTAAAATGGAGGTGATGTCAACCTTCCTAAGCCTGCCAAGGACAGCAAATACAGTGTCTGAGGGACTAGGGAGTGTGTTTCCAAGCACATTGACCAAGCAAAGGAGAATTGCTTCTATCAAGTTAATCAGTCAAATCCTTCGGACACCAGAGGTCAAGAACACATTCAGCAAACCATTTCTCTACTTGCTTGCTTGTTCAAGGAGAGGTTTGATAAAGTGCCAGGAAGTACAATGAATGTTTTACCTTACAAATGCTGAGGAGACAACATGTTCCCTTTAGCATTAATTGCTTTATTCAGAAGAAGCCATTTAAAAATCTGAGTCTGGTCTTGTTCCTTGATGAGCAATTTCAGGCTGCCTACCAACGCTTTTGTTTGTTGGGGGGAAAAGAGGAAGAGAAGGCATTTTGCTAAAGCATTTTAATTTTCATATTTAATGAAACAGATTGGGTAGCAGGTTCCTTTGATTTTATTTTGCTGTTCCCTGAATACCTTCTTGTATATTACGTATTCTGCTAGAGCTTCCTGCAAGAACTTTTCTACATTTCACAAGTTAAGGCTGTCAAATGTCACCCACTGCATCAAATATATTTCTTGCGCCAATATTCAGTTATTATTGTTGTAACAGACCAATCATAAATCTCAAAGCTGGAGAGAAAGAGAACATGTACTGATGTTTCCCCATATTCTCTAGAGCACACAAAATTATATAACACGCTGAAGACCTCTTTTTATTGCCACATCTAAAATGCTTTGCATTCTTTACAGGATACATTCTTTAAAGGGACTATTTCCCTTCAGTACAAGTTCATTAATCATTCAGCCGGAAATGCCATTTGTTTTAATTAATTAACAAAGAGGTCGAGAAGGTGCCAGTGGAATCAGATCCAGAGGCAAGGTTGCTCACTTCAGATCATCTTTTGGCATAATATTTCCCCTCTCTTTCTAAAAGGAATGAAGAATATTTGTCTATTTTATTTGTATTTAGAACAAAGTTAGAATTACTTGGTACTTGATATTGACTCGCTTAAACAATTCCAAGGACAAATGAAGGAAGCAAATCAACTTTTAGTTTTTCTGGATCTCAATTCACTCATTTGTGAAAACCTAAAAAGGCTTCACTTCTTGTTTCTTGCTCCACATGGTTACTTACTGTAAAGATCAAAGGAGGTGAGTGATGGCTTTTTGACACTGTCAAGTCACGCTCATAATGAAAGGAGTGGCAGCAGATTTGTTGCCTCACCAGAGTGTGTGACCTTCAACAAGATAGTCCATTACTCTGGACTTGTATTTTCTTTCAGCTTTTCAGTCAAAGTTGCACTGGATGAACTGTAAGGTTCCTTCCTGCTCAGACTATTATAAATCAATCACCAAATGCACATTTAGAAGTCCAAACCACAACTAGCACCTAGGGTTGATGTCAACTCATTGTGACCCTCAGTCTGGTTTCCATGGCAGTACCCGTTTACGGAAGGGAACTGTCCATATTATGGAGTGGCTGTGCTTCTGAAGAGGAAGGTGGCAGTTTGCTTGTGCAAAGATTAACAACCTTGAAAACTATCAGGAGCTGTTCTGTCCTTTCTTATAGTGTCTCTGTGAGACAGAATTCACTCAACAGCAGTGAGCTTGCTTTGGGGTTTTCTATACACAAAGCACTTCTAGAAGAAGAGCCAAAGAATAATCCAAGCGATTTCAAAGAAGAATAAAAACCAGTAATGTCTACAAAATACTTTTCTTCAGCTTCCTTTTTTGAAATATAAAAACAAATCACCAGGGAAAAGCATAGAAAGATGTGGAAAGCAGATTTCATAAGAAAAGTCATTTGGGAAAATAAAAAATTGAGTTAGCTGTTTGTACGCATCTTGTGGAGATCATTTTGACCTTCCAAAGTGCTTGTGTAACAAACTTGGATTTGACATTTACTGCTGGCTTTACAATCCACCTAACAAAAAATATCTTTTAAAAAGGACTAGAATACGCTATATAAAAATATTCAGGCAAATGTAGATTTTGGAGGAGGAAAGCCAAGAAATAAAGCAACATAAACATACTATTGTGATTTAAACAAGCTGCTTCATATGCAAGCATGGACAACAGGAGGCAATTCCAGGATCAAGAAATGAATAGGCATTTTCATAGCTCTGAAGAGATTTTTACCAACTTGAATCAGAAAATTGCCTAGCAAATTTAGCTAGTCCAGTGAAGGAAGCTCCCAATTGACACATCTAAATGGCACATAGTCACTAGATGGAGATTCATCCTCTATGGATAGATAATCGCAAGAGATGCATCATGGTTTTTGTCTTTTCCTCTGTTGTTGCTAAGTGCCATCCAGTAGCTTGAGACTCATAACAACCCTATGTACAATAGCTCTGGACCCTGCCCTGTCCTGAGCTAGCCTCACTGTTTCCAGCATACCCATCCCATTCCCCTGTGTCAATCCATCTCATCCCAGGTCTTCCTCTCTTATGCTGTCCTTCTACCCTTCCAAGCCTGATATATTTCTCCAAAAATTGGTCTCTCCTGGCAATATACCCAAAGTATGTGAGACAGAGCTGCAAAAGCCTTGCCTCCAAGGAACAGCCTACTTTCATTCTCTCAAGGACATGCTTGCTTGTTCTCTTAGCAGTCCCTTAAAGTGATATATAAAACCATCCATGGCTTAGAGAAACACTTTTCAAATTCAGTCTTATACTGTACTGTACTTCACTTTATTTGGCCTATTTAGAAAATAATCAATTCCAATCCACTGTTTTAGCATATAAACTAAAATATACAAAATTTTCCTTGATTTTTTTTACCTTCATTGTCTATGTTTAATGAGTTATGAATGCCCATTGTCATTAATAAAACTGTTGTTGGTGTTAGTTGTTGATTGCCTTTGAATCAAGTACAACTCATAGCAACCATATGAACAAAAGGCCTGACGCCCCCTAGAACTCTAGACATTTATCAAAGTTCATAGATTTTCTGGAGGCATGTTGTTTGGGAAGTGGATGCCACTCGTGCTTCCAAGTCTCTTGTCTCCTGGTGCCTCCAATGCACCATCGGCTTTTCTTGCCTATAATATTTTCAGGCACAGATTGTTATAACTTCCTTTTACAGAACCAGTGAATTAATTCAAACTGCCAAACTTTATGTTAGTGATTGATTGCAAACATCATCTGTCCACACAAAGGACTTGCTGCTATGAATGTTCTTGTGAGCACTGAGTTGCTTCTAACTCCTAGTAACGTCATGAGGGAGAAGAGAACTGCTGCTTAAGGTTCCCTAGACTGTAATCTATACAGGAACACATTGCCAGGTCTTGTACTCCTGGAGCCCTTGCATGAATTTCAACCACTTAACTTATGGTGAGCAGCAAAGCACTTTACCAATGTGTTGTCAGACTTCCTTTTTGTCACAAATGCTCTTCCTGCTTCAAAACCAAAGGAGGACATGGGTAGAATTCTAAGAGCAATCATTACAATAGACCAGTCACAAATACCCCTGAAATTTCTGTGGTTAACCACTGTAAATATTTACTTTTTTGTCAGGTTACACTCTGATGTAGGTGGGACAGCTTAATTAAGTGGTTCTTAGAAACCATAATTCAAGCATTCATGCTATTTCCCCCCTTTTTTAGTTAAAAAGATTATGGTCAGGAGAAGGGTGAGAATAAAGTCAATCATAGGGTCGGACAATTTAATGGGTGTAAAGGAAATGGGAAAAATCTGATGTGAAAAACAATGTATTTGAACTTTGTAAATAAGTCCATAAAATAAAAAGATACTATGGTCATCGATTTAATTGTGTCCCCCCAAAATATATGTGTGTGATTATATATTGTGGACACTATTATAATGATCCTCCATGATCTAATAAGTCAAATAGGTGTAAAAGGATTAAGAGTGGAATACATGACCCTTTAATCCCCTCACCACCCTGATCTAAAAAACAGAAGTTTCCCTAGCTTATATTCTGTCACATCTTTTAACACCCTAGAGATAAAAGAAGGGATTCAAGTGAAGAGAGGGGAGGTGGGGACCTCAGTATCACCAAAAAATAATATCCAGGATGAAATTGTGTCCGTTTGGACTCATAGAGAGCTCTTGGACATCAAGGAAGGCTAGGGCACATGGAGATCTCAGAAGAATGCCTGGCCTAAAGATACTGAAGGAAATGAGCACTTTTCCTCCAAAATCAATACAAAGAGAGAGGGCCATATTTTAGGCCTGTTGTTGTCGTCTACCATAGAGTTCAAACCAAACCTTAGCTGACCCTCAAGCCGGTTTTCAGAGACAGTTAATCACACAGGAGAAAATTGTCCATCCTTCTGCCTTGGAGCAGCTGGTGGATTCCAACTGCATGCCTTTAAGGTTGCAGTATAGCTTCTTGCCACTAGGCCACCAGAGCTCCCCTTATTTTATGCTTCTTGTTGTTGTGTACCATTGAGTCAGACTTGACCCACAACTGATCCTCAGTGGGTCTTCAGAAGTAGTTAATCGCATGGAAGGAGATTGTTTATCTTCTGTCATAGAACAGCTAGTGGGATTTGAACTGCATGCCTTCAGGATGGCCATGTAATTGGACTATTGACTTTGTAAATTGTATAAATAAAAATTGACATCCTCAATGTTATGATTTAAAATGGACTGGTAGTGATCATTTCAAATCAGGCACTCATCTGATATACTATGCTGGGAATAACAAATTTAAGAGGAATGATGTCACATTCATCATCAAAATAAACATACTTTTAAAGTTATTTATCTGTCCTTGAGTAGAACGCTATGTGTAATAGGACACTATCCATACACATACAAAAAACACTTTTAAATACAACTATTATTCATATTTTTCTCAAAGTTAGTCACTATTTGTTGTGATCCACTCAGTCAAATGCCTTTGCATAGTCAATGAAACACAGATAGACATTCTTCTGGTACTCTCTGCTTTCAACGAAGATCCACCTGACATTAGCAATAATGTCCCTAGTGCCACAACCTCTTCTAAGCCCAGCCTATATCTCTGGTAGTTTTCTGTCAATGTACTATTCAAGTATTTTCTGGATAATCTACAGCAGGATTTTGCTAGTGTGTGATATTAGCGATATTGTTTGATAATTTCTACACTCTATCAGGTGATCTTTTTTTGGAATGGGAATCAATATGGATCCCAGTCAGTTGGCCAAGTAGATGTACTCCAGATTTGTTGGCACATCTTGGTGAGCACATGCAGGGCAGCATCTGTTTGCTGAAATACGTCAGTTGGTATTCCATCAATTCCTGGGGCTTTATTTTTTACCACATCCTTCAGAGAAGCCTGCACTTCCTCCTTCATTGCCATTGACTCTTGATCATGTGTTGTTTCTTGAAATTCTTCTGTGTCAGCCAATTCCCTTTGGTACAATGACTCGGTATACTTATTCCATCTGCTTTAAATGCTTCTTGAATCATTCAATATTCTGCCCATAACATCTTTAATCATTGCAACTCGTGGCTTAAATTTATACTTTAGTTCTTTCAGCTTAAGAAATGCTGAGCGAATTTGGCTTGTTTGATTTTCTGACTCCAGCTCCTTGCACATTTTATTATAATATTTTGCCTTCTCTTCCCAAGTGGTCCCTTGAAATCTTCTATTCAGCTTCTTAACATCTTGATTTCTTCCCTTTGCTTTGGCTACTTGGAGCTCTAGTGCAATATTAAGAGTATCTTCAACATTCTTGCTATCTTCCCACAATTTATCTGATCTTCATTCATTAAATGGGAATCCCAGAACACTTGATTGTGCTTATACAAAACCTATACTTGGACCAAGAAGCAGTCATCAGAACAGAGCAAAGAAACACTGCATGGTTCAAAATCAGGAAAAAAGTGCATCAGAGATGGATCCTGTCCCCGTACCTTTTCAATCTGTATGCAGAACAGATCATTTGGGAAGCAGGGCTTTATGAGGAGGAGGGTGGCATCATGATTGGAGGAAGACTCATTGACAACCTACAATATGAAAATGACACAACTTTGCTCTTTGAAACAGAAGAAGACCTGAAGCATTTGTTGCAAAAGGTCAAGGACTGTAGACTTCAATATGGAATGAAGATCAACATCAAGAAGACAAAGATTCTCCCAACTGTGCCATTTGGCAAAACCATATTAGATGGAGAAATGATTAAGGTTGTTAGCAATTACAGCTTTCTCAGATCCACAATCAACACTCTTAACACCAGCAGTCAAGAAATAAAAAAATAAAAATTAATTGCATTGGTAAAATTTACTGTCATGGACCTCTTCAGAGTGCTGAAGAGCAACGATGTCGGTCTAGATACGAAGATATGCCTAATCCAAGCCATGATCTTCTTAATAACTTGCTATGACTCAGAGTTGAACAATGACTAAGTAAGACAGAAGAAAGGAGGCTAGGATTTTGAAGCTCTGCCTCACTTAATTTGGGCATGTGGCCAAGAGAGATCAGTCCTTGGAGGAGGACATCATGCTTGGAAGGGTGGAAGGACAGCACAGGAGCGGGAAAACCCAGATGAAATGGATTGATACAGTAACTGGGGCAATAGGAATTGGTGTGTCAGAATTAGTGAGACTGGCTCAGAACAGGGAAGGTTTCAGAGCTGCTGTACATAGGATCGCTGTGCATTGCAAGCAACTCACCAATAACATTCAGTGACAGTTTTGGAAGCAAGAGTGGCATCCACTTCTTCAACATGCCTCTGGAAACTCTATGAACTTGGATAAATGTTGATCATTGTAGAGGGGCTTCAGGCCTTTTGTTCATAAGGTCGCTATGAGTCATGCTTGACTTGAAGGCAATCAACACAACATTCATATACCACACATGTCAACAACTAAAGCCAAAGGTGAAGAAATTGAAATTTTCTGCCAACCTTTGCTGTCTGAAATTCATTGAATATGAAATCAAGATGAATAACTAGTTACTAGTGACTACAGTACAACTCAAAAGATGAGTTGCACTGGGAAATTCTGCTGTCAGGAACCTCTGAAAAGTGCTGAAAAACAGTATCTGTTAGAGACTAAGGTGCATCTGATCCAAATCACGGTCTTCTCATTTACTTACTATGTGTCTGAGAGCTAGGTCAGTTCAAGGCCAAGGCTAACTGTGGGACAAGCCATCATTCACTTAGGTGTGAGTTCAAATTGAAAGTGAAAATGTGAAAATAAGTCCACAAGAACTAAAATATGATATTAAGTCTACTCCAATTATATTTTATAACCATCTCTTGTCCTTCACTGTTGCCTACATTCAGATACAGTAGACATAATGGGTTTCAGAGACCTCAAAACCACTACCAGCCTCCAGATCCTCAACAATTACCTGGCTGACAAGAGCTACACAGAGCTGTATGTGCCATCACAAGTAAATATGGCAATGTTTAAAGCCATGCCTAACTCTCCACTGGCCAACATGTGTCACACCCTACATTGGAATGATCACATCACATCTTATGAGAAGGGAAAGGCCAGCCTGCCAGGAGTGAAGGAAGCGTTCGGCAAGTATATCCTTCCTAAGACAGAAGAGATCACAAGAAGTGGAGCTACAGAGAGCAAAGGTGAGAACAGCCTTGATCTCTTTGGATTAGAGGAGTTAAGAGGAAAGTGAGGTAGCAAAACAGCTAAGAGAAAAATGTCTTACATACTCTAAGTCAAAGAAAGCCAAACGTCCTGTACTTGTTGTCAAGTCTTCAAACTTACTAGATGTGAAAGCTTGGGAAGATGAGACTGACGTGGCATAATTTAAAGATTGTATTAAAGTATTCAGGCAGACAGCTTGATCAGAGGATTTTCTAAGTTAGAACCTGTTGTTGTTGCTGTTGTTGTTGTTGGGTACTGTTGATTCAAGTACAACTCATAGTGAGTCTAAGAACAACGGATCTTAACTCTGTCCTATTCTGTACCATACACACAATTTCTGACACACTCAAGCCTATTGCTACAGTCACTGTATGATCTATGTGGTTGATGGCCTTCTTCTCCTTTACTGTCCCTCTCCAAGGAACAACCTCTCCTGGCTATAATCATGATGTCAGTCCATCTGGTTGATGATCTGTCTTTCATCAGCCCTCCACCTTCCCTAGCACAATGTTTCTCTCTAAGGAATTGGCTTTCCTAGAAACATGCCCAAAGTATGTGAGATGAAGCATCATCATTTTTATCTCCGAGGAGCACTCTGGCTGCACCTGTACCTTAACCCTCAAACTGACACCATTGCTCCTCAATAAATTGGACATATCATAAAACATAATCTAGATACTTGTAACACTTTTGATCTTTCCCACAGCATTCATTGACAATATGTAAATTTGTGTCACAGTGTGTCTTCATTTTATGGTACAAACTGAATGGTGAGAACTTTTGCAGACAAGGGGTTCCCTCTATCTAGGTGATTCAGAAATATGTGTATCAGGACTCCAAGACATGTACTGAACAAAGTGGACCCTATAAATGCATGTTGAATTAAATTTAACATAGAGTGTGGCTTTACAAGTGAACATTAAGGTGAATTTTAGATCTTCCAAAGATCTCCCATGTGCCTATATAGCCAACGACTTTATTAAAGTCTTTGTACCTAGTCTGTCTTTCATAGTTTTGCTAGGAACATCAGTAGCAAATTTGCACAGCAAGAGGTAAACACAAGACTTTGTTCAAGCTCTTACTCTCTTTTTATTTTTCTCTTTTGGAAACTAAGTAGAGAAACGTTTGTCCTGGATACATCACATTGAGTTCTATACAATTGATTTGGGATCCAAGAGGTATTAAAAGAAGATGGAAGGAATATACCTACTCATTGTATCAAAAGGAATTGGCAGATACAGAAGAATTTAATGAAATAACATTTGAGCAAGAGCCTATGGTGATGAAGGGAGAAGTTCAAGCTGCTTTGAAGGAACTAGCAAAAAATAAGCCCCCAGGAATAGATGGTATACCAATTGATGTATTTCAGCTAACAGATGCTGCCCTGGATGTGCTCACCAAGTTGTGCCAAGAAATCTGGAGAACAACCACTTGGCCAACTGACTGGAAGAGATCCATATT
>NW_006399949.1:4766756-4771170 GCF_000299155.1 Elephantulus edwardii
CCACTGGACCAATTGGCAGCATCAGGATGGATGGTGAAGAGATTGAGATTGTTCACAGCTTTAGTCTGCTTGGCTCCACAATCAACACTCTTGGAACCAACAGCTAGGAAATTAAAAGACATATTACGATTGCAAAGTCTGCTGTTAGGGACCTCTCCAAAGTACTGAAGAGCAATGGTATCTCTCTGGAGACTAAGGTGCATCTGATACATGCCATGGTCTTTGCAATAACTTGTTCTGCATCAGAGAGTTGGACAATGGCTAAGGATGATAGAAGGAGAATTGATACCTTTGAGCTGTGGTGCTGGAGAAGAGTATTGAATGTACCATGGACTGCTAAAACAAACAGACTCATGCTGGAGAGGGTTAAACCGGGTGGCTCCTTGAAGGCAAGGATTCTGAGGCTTCATCTCACAGACTTTGGACATGTTGTAAGGAGGGACCGGTCCTTGGAGAAGGACATCATGCTTGGGAGGGTTGAGGTACAGTGCAGGAGGGGAAGGTTCTCTATGAGGTGGTTTGATTCAGTGACTGGGGTAATCGGGATGTGTGTGTCAGAGGCAGTGCAATTGGCACAGGACAGAGAAGAATTTAGGGCTGTTGTACATAGGGTCTCTATGAGTTGCAAGCGACTTGACAGCACATGACAACAACAACAACATGCATGTGTCTAGTGGCCATCCAATTGTCTTCTTTTGTGAAACGCCTCATATCTTTTGCCCATTTTCTAACTGAGTCATCGGTCTTTTTCTTGTGGAGATCTTCTAGTATTCTGTAAGTTTTCCTTATGGGACACTTGTCTCAAATGTCCTTGCCTGAGCTTCCCACTTCCTACCCCCCAATCTGTGGAATTTCTTTTCACTGTATTATGTTGGCTGGAAAGAGAGAGTACCAGAGGAATGTCTATCTGTATTTCATTGACTACACAAAGACATTTGACTGCATGGATCACAACAAACTGTGACTGACTCTGAGAAGAATATGAATCCCAGAACACTTGATTGCGCTTATGTGGAACCTATACTTGGAATCTATGACTTGACAGCACTTAACAACAACAAAAACAATACTTGGGGCAGGAGGCAGTTGTCAGAACAGAGAAAGGAAGCACTGCATGGTTCAAAATTGGGGAAAGTGTGCATCAAGGATGTGTCTTCATATTTTTTTTCAATCTATATGTGAAACAGATTATCTGGGAGACTGGTCTCTATGAGGAGAAGTGTGGCGTCAGGATCCGAGATAGACTCGTCAATAATCTACGTTATGCAAATGACACAACCCTGTTTGCTAAAACTGAGGAGGACTTGAAGAGCTTGCTGCAGCTTTTAATATGAACTGAAACGCAACATCAAGAAAACAAAGATTCTCACCACTAAGCCGATTGGCAACATCATGATAGATTTGTGAAGAGATTAAGATTGTTGACAGCTTCAGTTTGCTTGGCTCCACAATGAACACTCTTGGTACCAGCAGCCAGGAAATTAAAAGACAGATTGCATTGGGAAAGTCTGCTGTCAGAGACCTCTCCATAATGCTGAAGAGCAACAATGTCAATCTGGAAACTAAGGTGTGCCTGATGCAAGACCTGATGGTCTTTGCAATTACTTGCTATGTGTCAGAGAGCTGAACAATTACTAGGAATAAAAGAAGCCGTGATGCTGGAGAAGAGTATTGAATATACCATGGACTGCTAGGAGAACAAACAAGTTTGTCTTAGAGAGGATGAAGCCAACCTGCTCCTTGGAGGCAAGTATTCTGAAGCTTTGTCTGACATATTTTGGACATTTTGCAAGGTGGGATAAGTCTTTGGAGAGGACGTCATGCTTGGAAGGGTGGAGGGACAGTGTAGGAGAGGAAGACCCTCAATGAGATGGATTGATTCAGTTACTGGGGTAATGGGGAGAGGTGTTTTGGAGACAATAAGACCAGCACGGGATAGAGTAGGGTTTAGGGATTTTGTCCATAGGTCACTGAGTCGCAGGTGACTTGATAGCCCATAACCACAACAACATATCTAGACCAAGAAGCTGTTGTGTGAACAGAAGAAGGGAACACTGCATGGTTTAAAATCAGAAAAGTGTGTGTCTGGGTTTTATGTTTACTCTGTAATTAATCTGAATGCTAAGTGAATACTTTGTGAAGCTGGATTCTATGAAGAATGTGGAGTCAGGATGAGAGAAAACTCATCAACAACTTACATTATGCAGATGACATAACCTTGCTTCTAAAAGTGAAGAGGATCTTAAACGCTTGCTACAGAAAACCAAGAACTACAGTCTTTGCAGTGGATTGCATCTTAACATCAAGAAAACAAAGATCCTCACTACAGGACCAACAGCCAACATTATGATAGATGGAGAAAGGATTGAAGCTGTCAATGATTTCATTTTGCTTGGATTACCAATCAATAGCCCTTGGTACTAGCAGACAGAAAATCAGGAGACATTGTATTGTACAAGTCTGCTGTCAGGGACCTCTTAAAAATGTTGATTAGCAATGATGTCAGTTTGAAGACTAAAATGCACGTGATTCAGGCCATGAGCTTCTCAATTAATTACTTGCCACGCATCAATAAATAATAAATGAACAATAAACATGACAGAGGAAGAATTAATGACTTAGAATTCTGGTTTTGGAGAAGAATAATGAATATTCCATGGCATGCCAAGAGAATACACAGATATGTCTTAGAAAAAGTAGAGCCGGAGTGCTACTCAGAGGCAAAGGTGGTGAATCTTTTTCTTTCATACTTTGTACGTGTAGCTAGATGAGGCTATTCCTTGGGAAGGGACACCATGCTTGGAAAGATGGAGCGTAGAGGAGAGGAGGACCTGCATTGAGATAAATTGACATGGTGACTTCAGCAATGGGCTCTAGTGTGTCAGAGATGAGGAGGATGACACAAGATAGGGTAGAATTCAGCTTGGCTGTTCAGAGGGTCAGTGTAAGTCTAACTCAGCTTAACACCTAATTACAATTCATCAATATTATCTTTTCCTGACTGTGTATTTTTGGCTATATTTGTAAACCTATTTTGTCTTAAAGTGTATCAAGACAATCTTCCTTAGCAGTGAATGCCAACAAAGAACTTTGACTGGATATTGCTAGCTGGATTTGTCCTGAATCATTGCTTTTCCAGTTTTCCCATTTTCTTCCTCTTTTATGTGATAAGCCTAAGCAGTACTTCCCTTCTTCCTATAACAGCATTGTTCCCCTAAGAGAGCTCAGATCAATAAGGCTGGCAACAAATTGTCACAAGGGTCAGGAATACATCCTACATAAGTAGTGTTCCTTCCTAATGACCTTTAACTTTGCTAACAATTTGTGGGTTTGGTTGCCTAAAAGAGCATTGCACTGCTAACCCTAAATGTTATCTTTTTGGTAGTTCAGATTCATCAGTGGTTTCTCCGGAGAAAAATAGGCAACTCTCCTGTAGTTTACAGCCTCTGAAAACACTCTGGAGAATGTATTCTGGAAACATTCTAGAAATCTATGACTCAGTTCTGATTCAACAGCAAAGAGGGTGAGTAATGTGTATGCGAAATAAGAAATATGCTTATGACCTTTTAAAGAGTCACCATGAAGAAGAGATCTACAGTGCATATCCCACATTGATTAGCACATCTAACAAGAGAGACTTCCCCCTGAAGGCTAGTTGCAATCACCTCCACATTTGCATTATCTCCTTTTCTAAGATAATTCCATCTTTTTTCTCCTCAAAGTGCTAAATAGCTATCAGCCTTCCTCCATAGTCTTAAACTTAACCTACACATATTCCCACCAAATTTCCCTGAGATAGATTTGGGAAACCCTAGGACTCTGAAGCTCCATCTGACATATTTTGGGCATGTTGCAAGGAAGGACCAATTCTTGGGAAAGGACATCATGCTTAAAAGGGTGGACGGAGAGCACAGGAGAAGACCCTTGATGAAAGGGATTGACATAGTAACTGGGGTCAAAGGGAGAGGTGTGCTGGAGATAGTGAGACTGGAGACAGCACTGGCTTTAAAGCTTTTGTATATAGAGTTGCCATGAGTTGCAAATGACTTGAGGGTACAAAACAACAACAACATCTTTTCCTATATCTCTATCTCTATCTATCTATCTATCTATCTATCTATCTATCTATCTATCTATCTATCTATCTATCTATCTACAACTCAAACCTGGTAAATCACATAAGAGTTTTCCGTCTTTCTCCTGCTGATAAATGAGAACCTCCTATGGATTATGCCATCAGAGTTTTCTGTCCCATGTATACTGGCATATATACTGGTATTCAAGAAAGCTGATCACTACAACCAGGAGAAGATACAGTAGATGAATGGGATCTTCTAAGACTCAAATCCCTATGCACATCCAAAAACTTCTCCAACAGGGTAAAAACGGAAGCCACTGACTGGGAAAAAGTATT
>NW_006399949.1:4772180-4783277 GCF_000299155.1 Elephantulus edwardii
AACAACAACATTCTTACACTTGCAATGTAGGGCACTTTTGTAACCATTATGTAATCGCCCTCATATTCCACCTGAATGGGAACTGGCTATTCCCAGTGAAGGAAGAAAGAGACCAGTCACTTAACACCTTCAAAACATGGTTCTTGCAATATCAATAAATTGTTCTCCATGTATCTTTCTAGGATTAAGGTGGGAAGTTTCATTTTTATCTATATAAATACTCAATGGGGAAGGTAATTCATGCCATCATATAGACCAACCATCACCTTGTTATAAATCCCATTTCAAATTATTCCCACTCACATCATCCAATATACAGAGATAACAAGTCTGAAAATCAGAGTAAAAGTACTTACTCAAAATACGACATTAAAAGGTCCCATATTTGAACAATAAAAACCTCAAATCATTATATAATTCTTAGGCAAAAACTGAAATATAAAGAGAATGTTTCATATTAGGAGTCATCTATGAATTAGGGGGAGGGGCACGGGGTGGAACAGAGGTTCTATATTTCTCTTATTGAGTCTCAGCTTAAGGTTTCATTTGGTTGGGTGAGCAGAACCAGGGTTCCCATTTTACCATAGATGAACTTTTCACCCCTGGAACGGAAGTATTTCATTAAGCACCTTCCAAATTAAATTAATCCAATTAAGCCTTTCATTTCCCACAAGTTAGAAAAATCAGAGAGTTAGTGGGTATATAGTCTATCACACGTCTTATTTACACCTTCAAAAATACAAAAAAGGGGAAAAAAAGAAAAATCATGAGCTGCTTTTTCCTGGGGAAAATGCTATTCATAGCACACAAAGTTTAAAGAACAGACACACATTAGTGCTGTTTAGAACCAAGTTGATATCCAGCATATCTGAGTAAAGGAGAACAGAGAGAGGAAGAAGAAAAACATCCACATCTTTTAATCTTGTCAGTGTACCTGTCTCTTTGCCCAGTGTATAAAACTTGGATGGTAACTGGTAAAAGAGGCCCACGACAGAGGTTTGCAGGCAGTGACAGAGGCAGCCAATGGTCCTGAGAATGGAAGCAGAGGTCCACAGTGATGAGGTGGGCACATCAGGACCTGCCAGAGGCCTTTGGGCCCTCGGACCTAGCAACACTCGGGCCTATGATAAAAACCAGTACCTAAGATCTAGCTGCATCACTGTCTGTTACAATATCCCTACCCAGAACCCCATCCCACAGTACCACTATGGGCCTCAGCTGTGGTCTCAAAAGAGTAGCTTGTGCCACAAAATTTGTATAGCTGGTTATCTTTAGAGTTTGCTTTTAGAGGTGCAACACTTATTTGTCAGCTTGGTTATTGGGAGTGATTTGCATATTTGAGCTCCAGTGTTATAGAAAAGTACTGAACATGCCATGGACTGCCAAAAGAACAAACAAATACATCTTAGAGAAAGTGTAGCCAGAGTTCCCCTTGGAGGCAAAGATGATAAAGCTTCAGCTCACATGCTTAGACAGCTTGCCAGGAGAGGCTATTCCTTGGAGAGGGACATCATGCTTGAAACGGCAGAAGGTCAGTGAAGGAGAAAACTCTCAACCAGCTGTATTGACACAGTGACTGCTGCAATTGTCTCTAGTGTGTCAGGAAGTGTGCGGATGGCACAGGACAGGACAGGGTTTAGATCTGTTGTTCATAGGGTTGCGATGGTTCACACCTCACTGTGTGGATCACAACAAATTGTGGCTAACCTTGAGAAAAATTGGAATCTCAGAACATTGAATTGTTTTTGTATGAAATCTATGCTTGGACCAGGAAGCAGTCTTCAGAACAGAGCAAGGAAACAGAGAATGGTTCAAAATCTGTAATGGGTGTACGGGATGCATCTTGTCTCCATACCATTTCAATTTGTATGTGGAAGAGATCATTCAGAAAGGTGGAGTTTATGAGAAAGAATGTAGCATCAGGGTTGGAGAAAGACTCATCCACAACCTGTGTTATGAAGATGGCACAACCTTGCTTACTGAAACTAAGGAAGACATGAAATGTTTGCTGCAGAAGGTGAAGGAGTGTAGTCTTCAATATGGATTGAAGCTCAGTACCATGATATATGGAGAAGAGATTGAGGTTGTTAATGATTTCCGCTTGTTCAACTCCATGATGAACACTCTTGGCATCAGCAGTCAGGCAATCAAAAGACAATTTGCACTGGGAAAGTCTGCTGTCAGAGACCTATCCATAGCACTAAAGAACAATGATGTCAGTCTAGAAACTAAGGTACACCAAATCCAGGCCATTGTCTTCACAATTACTTGTTATGCATCAGAGAGCTGGACAATGACTAAGGATAAAAGAAGAATTGTTGCCTTTGAGTTGTACTGCTGGAGAAGAATTTTGAACATTCTGTGGACTGCCAAGAGAAAAAAACAGGTCTATGTTGGAGAGGGTAGAACCAAGTTTCTCCTTTGAGGCAAGGATTGAAACTCTATCTTGCATACTTTGGGCATGTGTCCAGGAGGACCAGTCCTTGGAGAAGGACATGGTGCTTGGGAGGGTAGAGGGACAGAACAGGAGAGGAAGGCCCTGCATGAAATGGATTGACACAGTAGCTAGGGTAATGGCAGTAGATGTGTCGGTCATGAGACTAGCTCAGGATAGGACAGAGTTCAGAGTTATTGTACAGAAGATATATAGGTGACTTGATGGCACATAACAGCAACAACATTAGTAGATCACTTGTCTGTCAGTGTGCTGTAATAAATTATCTTGTGGAGGTGCTGTGATGTCAGAATCTGTGCCATCAGTGTTTCATGTACCAGAAGGGTCACCCATAGAGGAAAGGTTGCAACAAAGCTCATAGCATAGACAGACCAGGAAGAAGGATTGGTCATCCACTTCTAAAACAATGGACCTCCAAAACCCCATGAACAGAACAACTTCGGTACTTATAGTATTAGACATAGAACCCAGATAGGAAGTCACTAAAAATTGAGTAGAAATAGTTACAAACAACCATTGATAATTGGAATATGGAAGTATGAAGTATGAATGTAGGAGAAATGGAAGTTGTGAAAAAGAAAATGGAACTCATGAAGATGGAAATTGTAGGCATCAGTGAACTGAGATGGTGAAGCATAGACCACTTTGAATCAGACAATCATATGAACTACTACACTGAGAATAAAAACCCGGAGGAAGAATGGCGTTGGTTTCATTGTCAAAATGGCATTTTCTAGATCCATTCTGAAGTACAGTACTGTGAGTGATGAGATACTATCCATATGTATAATAAGAAGATCTGTTTACACAGTAATTCTTCAGATGTCTGCACCACCAACAAAAAAACCAAAGAAGAGGAAATCTAAGATTTCTACCAGCGTTTACAGTCCAAAACTGACCAAACATGAAATCAAGATGCAATAATAATCATTGATGATTAGAATGCAAAAGTTGGAAACAATGAGGAAGGAATGGTAGGTGGAAAGCATGGACTTTGTGACAGAAATTAGGTCAGAGATTGACTATATTTGCTGAAAGAATTATTGGAGAAGCACAGTATCAGTAAAGCCAGACTAGTTGTTGATTATTGTGGAACAGACCATCAATTACTCATGTGAAACTTGAAATTGAAGAAAATGAAAATCGCTTACAAACACTAAAATACAACCTTGAGTCTATCCCGATTAAATTTTAGCATGATCTCAAGAATAGGTTTGAGGTACTGAACACCGATGATTGAAGACCAATGAAACTGTAGGAGGACATGGAAGATAATTATCCATGAAGAGAGCAAAAGTTCACTACAAAGAAGGTGAAAGTAAAAACCAAAGTGGTTATCAGAAGAGACTATGAAGACTGCATTAAAACATCAAGAAACAAAAAGAAAAGGAATAAATGCTGAAGAAAAGAGTTAAACAGAAGATTTCCTAGGGCAGCTCAAGATAAAGCAAAATAATGTAACAAAATGTGCAGAGATCGGTGTGAAAAACAATGTATATAAACTTCGCAAATAAGCCAGTGTGTGTGTGTGTGTGTGTGTGTGTGTGTGTAATGTTCAGCAAACTGAAATCAGAGAATAAAATGGGAATTTGCTCAGCATTTCTGATGCTGAAAGAATTGGGGGTGGGGTAAACCAACCTCAAGCAAGAGTTGTAATACTGAGGGATGCTACAAACACAATCTTGAATAATCCAGGAAACACCAAAAGAAGATGGAAGAATACACAGAATCACTGTATAAAAATTAATGCATTGACATTGAGAAATTTCAGGAAGTACCATATGAACCAGAGTCAATGATAATGAAGAATCAAGTTCAAGTTGCACTGAAGGTATAAGCAAAAAAAGACCCCAGGAATTGAGGAAATCCAATTCCTATCTTTCAACTAACAGATGCAGCTCTGGAAGTACTCATCAGTCTATGCCAGGAAATTTGGAGGAGAGCTGCCTGACCAACTGACTGGAAGAGATCCATATTTGTTGCTGTTCCCAAGAAAGGTGATGCAACAGAATGTGGAAATTATTGTAGAATATCATTAAAATTTCATGCAAGCAAAATATTGCTGAAGGTCATTTAAAAATGGCTAAAAGAGTACATTGACAAAGAACTACCAGAATGGAACCAGGGGTATCATTGCTGATGTCAGATGAATACTGTCTGAAAGCAAAAAAATACCAGAAGGAGGTTTTTTTGTGTTTGATTGACTATGCAAAGGCATTTGACTGTGTGGATCAATCATAACAAGCTGTGGCTGAAATGGAGAAGAATGAGAATCCTAGAACACTTAACTGTGCTAATATTATATCTATACTTAGACCAAGAAGCTGTTTTCTAAACCAAGCAAGGGAACACTATATGATTTAAAATCAGTAAAAGTGTGTACCATGCATGTATCCTTTATACATCCTATTCAATCTATATGCTAAGCAAATAATTCACAAAACCAGACTTTGTGAAGAAGACTCTGGTATCAAGCTTGGAAGAAAATTCATCAATAACCTGCATTATGCAGATGATACAACTTTGCTTACTTAAAATGAATAGGATATCAAACACTTGCTGCAGAAGATTAAGGGCTACTACAGCCTTCAGTGTTGATTTTCTTTTTTAAAAAACTCAAAAAACAAAACCCACAAAGGTCCTCAACACAAGATCAATAGTCAATATTATGATAGAAAAAGGATTGAAGCTGTCAATGATTTCATCATGCTTGGATCAACAATCAATACTTTTGGTACCAGTAGGCAAAAAATCAGGAAATGTATTGCACTGGACAAATCTGCTGTCTGGGACTGTTTCAAGATGCTGAAGAACAATGAAGTCAGCTTGCAGTCTCATGTGTGCCTGATTCAGGACATGGACTTCTCAAGTCATCTGCTATGAATCAGAAAGCTGGACAATGATTAAGGATGACAGAAAAATTGATGCCTTTAAGTTGTAGTGCTAGAGAAGAGTACTGAATATTCCATGCTCTGCCAAAAAAACAAAAAGATCCATGTTGGGGAAAGTGAATCCAGAGTTCTCCTTGGAGGCAAAGATGAAGAGGGTTTATTTTTCATACTTTGGACATCTAGCTGGGCAAGTCTATTCATTGGAATAGGAAGGACATCATTCTTGGAAACGTGAAGACCCCCAATGAGATGGACTGACACTGTGACATTAGCAATGGGCTCAAGTATGTCAGAGATAATGATGGCACAGGATAGGGCCAAGTTCAGGGTCACTATGAGTTGTACTCAACTTAAGGGCACCTAACAAACAACACAACATTAGATAATGTTGTTAGGTACCATCAAGTCAGACTCATGCACAGCTGACCCTCCAGGGAGTTTTCAGAGACAATAAATCACACAGGAGTTTGCCCATCCTCCGTCAAAGCAGATGGTACATTCAAACCACATCATGCCTTTAGGAATGTGACACAGTTTCTTACCACTATAGTTACACATCGAGAAAAGTTACTTGTGCATGCTTTCAAGTTTGGAGAGTTATTTTCTTAACTTTTTGCAAAGCTTATAAATCTGAAATTGTTTTAGTCCTTTTTTAGTGGGTTTTGCTTTTTTTTAATGCCCTTGTTCATCCAGCATATTAAAGCCTTTAAAAGCGCCCTGTTCCAGTTCCTGACATTCCAGTGTTTGTTTGCACAACAGAACCTCCACACCCTGTTCTGAACAGATACGTTTAACACAGTGGTTACTGTTGTTGCCTTTGATTTTGGGGTCTTGCTTCCTCTAGTTGCTTAGTTTTCCTTAGCTACAGGAATATATGGAATCTACCACAGTGAAATTTTGAATTTATAATTTTTTAGTCTGCCAAGTGCATTTATTTTTAAAACAAACTTATTCTGTCCACACTACTCAGTACTGAATATTAACACTGAGAACACATTGTTTCATCAAATCAGCATTTAATCCAAGCTTGAGCATCTTTCAATAGATCACCTTATTTTCCTTCAGTTTGCTTATGTGTTGGGCACAATAAATGTAGCCTTTCAGATATAACAGGTCCCACTTGACTCCTAGACACTTGGCCACCTGTTACCAAGAGTTATATAGTTTATCACCATTCAACAACACCCGAACTGCCATGGAGGTCTTGTTAATAGTCACAGCCAGAGACAGAGCAACTCAACAGCCAAAGGCTACGGACTAGTCTTCCAACTACTATATCAAACCATATCCCACTACTAGTTATAAGCTTTTCTCTTGCTAATTTTTTAAGGAATAAATCACCATATTTCTACCTTGTCTACCTTAGTCTGTAAACTCCATTGAAACCTATCTAATACGAGTGACTCTGCTAGCATTTGAAGTAGCAGTAGCATTCTTTACAGTATCTGAGCAATCTACAAACCACCAATGTATAACAAACTGATAAACTAGTCATGGCTCTAGTTATTTAAAGAAGGGATTTGGAACTAAAATGCACATACTCCACTCTCTCAAATTAATGAGTTTGTCTTTATATTAAAAATTCCATGTAAAGGACTTATGCTCTTCATTACCTCTATATTGTGCTTTCCTCTAGGTGACATCCATAAGAAGCTATCTCTAAGATCGCATAGGTGGTAAAAGGCATTGCAGAACATAAAAGAAGCAAATATATTTACCTCAGTTTAGATATAACAGCACAGCATCTTTCAGTATTACTTTCTGATTGTGGAATTAAGACATTTATCATTGTTGTTAGGTGACTCACAACAAACCCACGAACAACAGAGCAGAATCCTGTTCCTTTCTGTGCCATTCTCTTCATTGCTGATATAATTGAGGCCATTGCTGCAGTAATCAGGTCAATCCACTTCAGTGGGGTCTTCATCTCTTTCACTGGCCCTCTACATTTTCAAGCATGATACTTACCCCTTTATAATGAGTATTCTTTCCTAGCAACATGTCCAAAGTATGAGACACTAAGCTTCACCATCCTTTCCTCCAAGGAGACTCTGGGTGCACTTTTTCTAAGATATATCTGTTTGTTCTTTTGGCAGCCTGAGAGATAGTCCATGCTGTTATCCAACATCACAATCAAAGGCATCAATTCTTCTGTTATCCATCTTCATTGTCCAGTTCTCAGATGTATAGCAAGATACTGGAAAAAAAATTTACCAAACACACCTTCATCTTCAAACTAACATCATTGCTTTTCTATAATTTGGAGAACCCTGACAACAGATTTGCCCAAAGCCATATATCTCCTGATCTTCTGAGTACTGACACCAAGGGTCTTGATTGTGGATCCAAATAGGATTAAATCATTGCAAGTTTCAATCCTTTCTCCACCTATCATCATACTGGAGAATTGTAATGACATATTTTCTTGATCTTGAGATGTAATCCATATTGAGGTCTATAGTCTTTGATCTTCTGCAGCAAGCGTTTTGGATCTTCTTCCTATCACCAAGCGAGGTATGTCATCAGCATAATAATCAGGTTGTTGGAGAGTCATCTTCTTCTAATCCCGATTCCATATTTTTCTTCACAGAATGTGGCATCATGAAGCATTTGCTCAGCATACAGACTAAAGAGGTATGAAGAAATCTTACACCATTCTTGATTTTAAACCATGCAGTTCTCCCTTGTTCTGTTTGGACAATAGCTTCTTGAGTTAGATATAGACTAGAAATTGTCAAATGATTAAATGCATGGGTTTATTTTATTTATTTTCTAACATGCATTCCCTTTAAAATCAGAAAAGTACACAAAAGCATTGCTTTATAAGTATAGTATTTTCACTTAGTCATGTTGATATGTTGTTGTTGTTGTTATGTGCCATCGAGTTGCTTGTGATTCATAGCGACCCTATGTACAACAGCCCTAAACTCTGCTCTGTTCTGTGCCAATTGCACTGCCTCCAACACACCCACCCCAACTACCCCAGTTATTGAATCAATCAATACACCTCATAGAGGGTCTTCCCCTCCTTTGCTGTCCCTCCAGCCTCCCAAGCATGAAATCTTTCTCCAAAGTCCGGTCCTTCCTTGCAACATGTCCAAAGTATGTCAGACGAAGCCGCAGAACCCTTGCCTCCAAGGAGCAGCCTGGTTTAACCCTCTCTAGGATGAATCTGTTTGTTTGCTTAGCAGTCCATAGTATTCTCAATACTCTTCTCCAACACCAAAACTCAAAGGCATCGATTCTCCTTTCCTCCCTAGTCATTGTCCAACTCTCTGATGCATAACAAGTGATTGCAAAGACCATGGCCTGTATCAGACACACCTTAGTCTCCCGAGTGACACCATTGCTCTTTAGCACTTTGGAGAGGTCCCTAACAGCAGACTTTCCCATTGTAATATGTCTTTTAATTTCCTGGCTGATTATAGAACAGACAACCAACTCATATGCAAATTCAAGCTGAAGCTAAGGAAAATTAAACCGAATCCACAGGAACAAAGATATGATCTTGAGTCTATCCCACCTGAATTTCAGAACAATCTCAGGAACAGGTTTGAGGCCTTCAACACTAATAAGCGAAGACCAGAGGAGTTGTGGGAGGATATCAAGAGTATCATCCAGGAAGAGTGCAAAAGGTCATTATATAAAGACAGAGGAGGAAGAAAAGCCCAAAATGGATGTCAGAAGAAACTCTGAATATTGCACTGGAGTGCAGAGAAGCCAAAGCAGAAGGAAGAATTCAAGATACTAAAGAGCTGAACAGAAGATTTCAGAAGGCAGCAGGGGAAGACAAAGTAAAATACTGCAATGAAATGTGCAAGGAGCTGGAGTCAGAAAATCAAGAGGGCCGAACTCACTCGGCATTTCTTAAGCTCGAGGAGTTGAAGAACAAATTCAAACCTTGAGTTGCTATAATCAAGGATGCTTTAGGCAGAATATTAAATGATCTAGGAAGTATTAAAAGAAGATGGAAAGACTACACTGAGTCACTGTATTGAAAGGAATTGGCAGACACAGAAGAATTTCATGAAACAACATGTTGATATAGGGGGGAAAATCACCTACATTTTATGAGGCACCATTTTATCACCTATGAAATTGAGTTGATATCTTTTTCTGCAAATAGTATATCTGCATAAGTATCATGCATACACATATAATGGGTGGAAACAATAAAATCACATAAAAAAGGTCTTACATTGCATACCCATACATGCATCGTACATATGTTATTTCCAGAAGTGAATTTTGTTCTCACTCACTCTCATTCAAGAGCCTGAAATACATGACTTTTATTATATTTCTATAATACAAGTATAAAGCATGGACAAGAAGCCATACTTATTGTTTGACAGCATGTGGGCAACTGGAAAATACACAACTGAAACTGCTCTAGGAGAGTTTGCAGATGAACCCAAGATTAGTGGAAGTCCTTGCCCAGGAGATGAGTGGAGAGTCAGGCTGAAGGTTGTACGTGGGGCTGCCACATTCTGAACAGGGACTGATGATTCAATAGCTAAGACGTGACTGCTTTCACATAAAGTTGGGCAATGGGACAGTACCAGTGCAAGTGTACACTGTCCTGGACCTGAGGAACCTTTGGCATTCAAATAAGGGAGGCATGATCCTTTGCACCCACAGCTCTCATGTTTACCCAATCATTCATTTGATTGGGAGATTTAAATAACAGAGTGCAGCAGTTGGCTAGTGGGGTAGAAAGCATACAGTGTGCGGATGCAATAGAAACAGCTTCCCCCACCTAAATGGCATCTTCAGCCTGAGTGCACAGGTACGTGTATCTCCTGAGCGAGGTCTTCTCTGGTGAAGACTTTTCCTGTGGTTGGTAAAGTGATTTCTTCATGCACTGAATGAAGAAAGAAGTTTGCAGAGAGGGATGAAGTCCAGAAGAAAGAATAATTAGAAAGTTGTTGGTAGGCTAAAGATGAGTTGGCTGCTAGTAACCAAATATCCACATCAACTAGCATAAAAACTTGACATTAAGGCTGTTGCCTGGAGGGGAGGGGGAGATGACATTAACATCATCAACATGTGAAAGAAAAAGTATACGAACACACACATTTAAGAAAAAATAAGCAAAAGATTAAAATAGTATACAAAAACATATAATGTACATGTTGTTTGTATAAAATATCACATTGTCTTGTTGGTTTTCAGTACACTTGAGTTGACTACAATTCACAGTGACTGAGTAACAGAATCTGAATTTGCCCCACCCAGTCCAATCCTCACAATCACTGATGGATTCATTGTTACAGTCATTGTACTCATTCATCTCACTGAGAGTCTTCTTCTCTTTATTCATGCCTCCACCTATCCGAAATCGATATCTTGGTGGTGTTGTGTGCCATCAAGTTAGAAGTGGCCCATAGTTGATCCTCTGGCAGCTTTTTAGAGACAAGTAAATCACGAAGGAGGAGATTACTCGTTCTCCCACAGAGCAGCAGCTCTTAGGATGTTTAAAATTTTAAAGATACACTGAGCACACAGTGCACAAGTTTCTGGCACAAAGTCTGAATTCAACAATTAGTACACTGCTCTTCAAAATCACCTACTTATCCTAGACTGGCACCAATAGAGCTACTTTCACTAGTTATTTCCCAAACACTCTTCAATAAAATGATCTTCAGAGAAGCTCCCTCAGGTAGTTACGTGGTTTTAGGACACATTAGCTACATGCCAGGTAAACTCAACATTATAGAAGATATTTAAATATCTAGATGTTTTTGTCAT
>NW_006399949.1:4784535-4801629 GCF_000299155.1 Elephantulus edwardii
AGGCAATCCAACAAAATGTGGAATCTATCAAACAATATCATTAGTATTACAACCAAACAAAAAACTGCTGAAAATCACTCAAGAATTGATAGACCAGTGGTACACAGACAAGGAACTGCCGGAGAAGTTCATTCAAGCAGGATTCAGAAGAGGCTGTGGCACCAGGGATATCTTTGCTGATGTCAAGAAAAAGAACACTAGAAGAATGTCTATTTGTGATTTATTGATTGTACAAAGGTGTTTGACTGTGTGGATAAAAAATTATAGCTAACATTGAGAAGAATAAAAATCCCAGAGTACTTAATTGTTCTTGTGAAACCTATACCTAGACAAGGAGTCAGTTGTGTCAACAAAGCAAGGGCACATTAGGGTTGTAGTCTCTCTTCATATCTATTCAGTCTGTATGCTGAGCAAATTATTCAAAAAACTGGACTCTGTGAAAAGGAATGTGGCATTAGGATCAGAGGGAGACTCATCAAAACCTGCATTATGCAGATGACATAAACTTGCTTGCTAAAAGTGAGGAGGACTTGAAGCACTTGTTGCATAAGATCAAGGAATGCAGCCCTCAGGATGGATTGCACCACAGTTTCAAGAAAAACAGCTATTCTTACCACTGGACCTATATAGAGGCAACATCATGATGGATGGAAAACAGACTGAAACTGTCAACAACTTCATTTTACTTCATAATTTATTGGTACCTTGGTACTAGCAGTCAGGAAATGACATATTGCACTGGGAAAGTGTGTAGTTAGGAACATCTCCAAATTATTGAAGAGTAATGATGTCAGTTTGAGAACTGAGGTGCATCTGATTCAGGCCATGATCTTTCCAGTCATTGGCTATGCACCTGAGAACTAGACAATTAATAAGGATAATAGAAGAAGAGTTGATGGTTTTGAGCTAAGATGTTGGACGAGAGTACTGAACATCTCATGGGCAGCCAAAAGAACAAATACGTATTTTGTTTGACTTGTAGAGGGTACAGCCAGAGTACTGAGAAGTACAGAGGCAAGAATGATGAGACTTTTCCTCACATACTTCGGATATGTTGCTATGTGGGACTATTCTCTGGAAAGAGACATGATGCTCAGAAAGCTAGAGGTTTGGAGAAGGAGAGGCAGGCCTTCAGCTAGGTGGATTGACATGATGACTGTTGCATTGGGCTATAATGTGTCAGGAAGTATAAAGATGGCACAGAATAGGACAGGATCTGTTGTTTATAAGCCATGGGTACTTAAGGATACTTCGGATACAATGTTAAATGATCCAGGAAGTATCAAAAGAAGATGGAAGGAGTACACAGAGACACTGTATCAGAAGGAATTCGCTGACACAGAGGAATTTCAAGAAATAATATGTGAGTAAGAGCCTATGGTGATGAAGGAGGAAGTTCAACTTGCTTTGTAGGAATTGGCAAAAAACAAGGGTCCAGGAGTTGACAGCATACCAACTGACTTATTTCAACAAACAGATGCTACCCTGGATGTGCTCACTAAGTTATGCCAAGAAATCTGGAAGACAGCCAGCTGACCAACTGACTGGAAAAGATCGATTTTTGTACCCATTCCAAAGAAAGGTGACCCAATAGAGTGTGGAAATTATCGAACAATATCATTAATATCACATGCAAGCAAGATTCTGCTGAAAATTATCCAAAAATGTTTGGAACAATATGTCAACAGAGAAGTACCAGATGTGCAGGCTGGATTTAGAAGAGGTCGTGGTACTAGGGATATCATAGCTACTGTTGTTAGATGGATCTTGGAAGAAAACAAAGAATACCAGAAAAATGTCTGTTTGTGCTTCATTAACTATGTGGACTATGTGACTGTGTAGATCACAAAAAGCTATGGCTGACTCTGAGAATGGGGATCCCAGAACATTTGATTGTATTAATGCGAAACCTATACTTGGACCAAGAGGCAGTTGTCAGAACAGAGCAAGGAGACACTACATGGTTCAAAATCAAAAAGGAGGTCCATCAGGGATGTATTTTGACTCCATACCTTTTCAATCTGTATGCAGAACAGATCACCTGAGATGCTGGACTGTACAAGGAGGAATGTGGCATCAAGATTGGTGGAAGAGTCATCAACAAACTGTGTTATGCAGATGGTACAACCCTGCTTGCTGAAACTGAGGAAGACCTGAAGTGCTTCCTGTATTAGGTCAAGAACTGCAGCCTCCTATATAGACTGAAACTCAACATCAAGAAAACAAAGATTCTCACCACTGGGCCAATTGGCAGCATCAGTATGGATGGTGAAGAGATTGAGATAATTAAGTTTTAGTTTACTTGGCTCCACAGTCAACACTCTTGGTAACAGCAGCCAGGAAATCAGGAGACTAATTGTATTGGGAAAGTCAGCTGTGAGGGACCTCTCAAGAGTACTGAAGAGCAACGACGTCAGGCTGGGGGCTAAAATGCACCTGATCCAGGTTATGGTCTTTGAAATTACGTGCTATGCATCAGAGAGTTGGACAGTGAACAGGGATGACAGAGAATTGATGCCTTTGAACTGTGGTGCTGGAGAAGAGTGTTGGATATACTATGGACTGCAAGGAGAACAAACAGGTTTGTCCTGGAGAAGGTGAAGCTGGAATGCTCCTTGGAGTCAAGGATTCTGAAGCTTCGTCTGACATACTTTGGGCACGTTGCAAGGAGGGACTGGTCCTTGGAGAGGGACATCATGTTTGGGAGAGTGGAGGGATGGTGCAGGAGAGGAAGACCCTCGATGAGATGGATCAATTCTATGATTGTAGTGGTGGGAATGAGTGTGTTTGAGACAGCGAGGTTGGCATAGGATAGAATGGCATTTTGGGCTCTTGTACATAGGGTCGCTATGAGTCGCAAGGGACTCGATGGCACATAACAACAACAATATGGCTCCTGTTGAGTCCAGTAGACTCAAATCAACAGTACCTAACAACAACATTAGCAAGAAAGAGTTGGAAATGGATATTTAAACAATATTATTTACAAGAGTAGTAAAAACATTAAATAATTAGAATAAATCTAAAAACTACGTACAAAATCTCCATGTTGAAAACATTAAAGTATAGCTACAGGTATCAAAGAAGTAAGTAATAGAGATAGATTATGTTCATATGAGATGATTCATTTTTTTTAAACATTGACGAGTAGCTTCTAAAATTTGCTTAAAAAGGCAAAGAAATAAAACGATTTTGAAAAATAAAACATTTTCTGAAAATTTTTACTACATAATTTACAGATATATTACTAAGCTCTTTAGTCAAAATAATGTAGAATTAGAGGAAAATAAGACATATAGAGTGATGGGACATAATAAATAATCTAGAAAGAGATCTCCAGGTGAATTATCAAGTAAATTAAATATTTCAATAAAAGGATAGTCTTCTCAAAATACTTTAAAACAATTAAATATCTGCATGCATATAATAAACATCTTGATCTACACCTTATACATAAAAATTAACACATAAGGGACCATAAACTTAAATGTTAAAATTATAAAACTGCTGGTAGAAAATAGACAAAACAAACTAAAAATAAAAAAAAAGAGTCACAATCAGCTTATGACCTTGGAATAAGCAACAAGTTCTGACTGTGACATCAAAAATATAATCTGCTAAAGAAATTTAGATGAATTGAACTTTATCAAATGTAACAAGGTTCATTCTTCAAAAGCCATTGTCAAGAAATATATATATATATCCCAAAGAAAATGCAACTAAAATATTTTAAAGGTAGGTGCAATGATAAATTTTACTTGCCAGTTTGATTAGGTTATGATTTCTCTCAGCTTAGCCAAACACCAGGTACTATTCTATAACGCAGTCTAATATGATGTAATCATCTTCTATATTATAATGTAGGAAATCCGTTAAAAAATTCTTAGGCTGTACTTTGCTTCAAAATATAAATAGATATTTAGGCAGAATTTTCTCTCAATATCTTGACCTATGGATATTGAAACACAAGCCTGCAGAAGTCTCCAGTCTGACACTTGACCCTAAAATCTTTCATCAATCAGCTCCTACAGTCATGTAAGTCAATGCCTTGAAGTGAATCAATCTTTCTCTATTTCTCAAGCATTTTGCTTCATTTATCTAATTTTTTTTAAAAAAATACACAACCCAACACTTCAGACAAAGGCAGTTGTTGTTGTTGTTGAGTACCATAGAGTTTGAACTGACCCATAGTTGACCCTCCAGTGGGTTTTCAGAGGCAGTTAATCACACCAGAGGAGTTTCCCTTCTTTCTCCTGAGGAGCAGATAGTGGCCTCGAATCACATGCCTTGGAGATTGCAGGACAGCTTCTTGCTACTAGGCCACCAGAGCTCCAGACAAAGGCAGTAGGTAAAACAATTTAACAGATAATTTATCAAAAGCATAAAAATGGCAAGAAATCACATGAAAGGGTTTCCAGTGTCTTTAGTCATTAGGAAATATAAATTAAAATACAAACAAAACCCTACCATACAATTATTTGAATAACAAATAAAAATTGGTAATATGAAGTGATAGAAGAGATATAGAGTAAATGCTTATAAAATTAAAAGCATCACATTATTTGGCAATCTCACTCTTAGCTATTTATACAAGTGAAATGAAAATCTCATTTTACCCAAGGATTCTCTGCATGTTAGAGATATTTATTACTCTCACTAAGTAAAAGGTTGGAGGTTCAAGTTTGTTTTGATGTACCTTAGAAGAAAGGCCTGGATATCGTCTTAAAAATCAGCAGCTTAGAACCTTTTTGCTATGAATATGAGGTTATCGTGAGTCTGCAAGGGGACTGAAAGATCAAAAAATTATAGAAGACTTATTTATAATCACCAAAAATTGGAAGTAATCATGGTACAAACATAGAACAAAATATCACACGGTAATAAATTAAATGAATTCCTGATACATATAAACAATGTGAATAATTCTCAAATGTATAATTCTAGGACATACAAGGTATAATCAAAAGGCCTAGTTAAATTTATACACAACTGTTGCAAAAGCAAAACTTTCAGGATGAAAACAGATTAGTTGTTGCCCGGGACTAAAAATGGGGAGGGTTTTCAACCAGAAAGGGGCACTGAGGGTCATGGGGGGGGGGGGTGAGGAAACTTATTTTCTATCTTAATTTGTAGGAGGGGTTGTAAAATCAAACAACTATCAAAATTCACATAACTCTACTAAAAGGAGGAATTTTATTGTATATAAACTTTTTAAAAGTCGTTTTTTATCCTACTGCAAGTGTAACTCTCAGTCCACACACAATATTTGTGCAATATATGTGTTCATTTTCTATTGTTCCATGTAAATATTTTGTCATAAGTTCCTATTTGATGGGTTAGTAGATGGATTTATCTTCAATTCTCCCTGAGAATTTATCTTCTGTTTCTGCATACCTCAAGTTAATTTCATAATTCTGATTCCACAACCAGTGGTAAAGGGAGAACATAGGTTACACTCAGAGGTCCACATCGGCTGCTGCATCCAACGTCTCAAACCATGTGGTTCATTTGAAAATTTCGTTTATAAGCTGCAACACAGCAATTTTCGTGTTGTACTAAAGATCTCAAGCAGCCATTTCGTCTTTAAAATCTTGCTACCACTCCATTAACATTCCTGGGAAGCAGAGAAAAAAAAAATCTACTCTTTGGACCATAAACCTCCCTGAGTCATCCCTACTAAAGAGACAGACAGACACACACAGACACACACACACACACACACACACACACACACACACACCCCAAACACACATTTCACATTGCCCAAAGGAATGCTCTTCTCTCCACTCTGCTTACTTCTGGCCAAAATAATTTGTCTATATCCTTAAAATACCAACCTTTTACCTTCTCCACAAAACCCTCTAAGTTGCCCTAAGGGCTTAAGCTTTTCCCTGACAAATGTCAGAAAGACAAGCAGGCTATTTTTGAGTTAGTCCTTTTACTGCCTCCCCAGAGGCAATCAAGTACCAACTTAGCTGCATTGGTGCAGGGAGAGGTAAGAGAGATGGAAACACCAGGAGAAAAAAACATTTTGATATCATAAAATATTATACCACCTTACATGGATAAAAACTGTCTAAAAGTGCTGCTTGAGTGTACTTTCCTTTATAGGAAGGTGGAAATAGTTAAGCCAAATGACATTTTTCCCCAAGATACCATTCTCATGGCTTTTGATTTGACACTGCTGAAATTTTGTTATAAAATTATGTTATTTTTTCAGAATGCAGAACCAGAAAGAATTTTTAGTATAATGAATAATGTGTGAACCAACAAGTGAAAAAGAATGTGCATAAAATTCTACCAAGAAAAGTTGTGGATCTATCATCAACATTCTGTACAGTTGTTCTGAAGAAGAAAAAAAAAATGGAGACAGATTCTAAAAAATAAAAGTTATGAAAACTGCATTGCCAAATGTGAAAAGCAAAATAATCAGTGAAAAAGTGTAATTAATTCATATATGACACAGTTGTCTTTTAAATCCTCCCCAATGAAAATCATGTTTTTGAAGAGGGCATTTTGGGTACCTAAGCTCACTTATAACCTTCTCTTTCTAGCAAGCAGCTAGCCAGGAATCTGCATGCTCTGTGAGCACTGTCAGCTTGTCCCTGCAGCCAGCCCCAAATAAAATCCACCTGCCTTGCCACCAGGCAAATCTTAACAATTGCAAATTGACTCCAATTACAGAACCCGAAGTCCACATGTGCAGGATTGAGGGAAGCCAGGCCATATTGTTCAGACATGGAAATAAACTAGCTGGATTAGAGAAGTGGCAACCACTTTCTGAACCATACGCCTATGGAAACTCTGAACATGGAGAAACAACAATAGTTACAGAAAAAAAACAGGTTTTTTGCTCATAGAGTTGCTATGAGTTGTGCTCAACTCAATGGCAATCAACAAAAACAATAATTATTTTTGTTAAGTGCTATTGAGTCAACTATGACTCATAAAGACCCTGTGAAAGATGAATCGGAAGCCTGACTTTTCTTATGTCATCCTCATCTTCTGTATCACACTTGAGCTGAATGATAGAGTCAGTGGGTCAATACATCTCATTGAGGGTCTTTCGCTCCACTGACCTTCCATTTTTCTGACCATGATGTCCTTTTCCAACTACTATCTCCTTCTAACAACATGGTCAAAGTATATGGGACAAAACTTCACCATCCTTCCCTTCGAAAGAGCACCCTGATTACACAACCTCCAAGGAAGAATCATTTGTTCTTTTGACAGTCCTTAGAGTATTCCATAGTTTTTGCCAGCACTGCAGTTAAATGACATCAGTTCTTCTGTCATATTTATTCACTGTCCAACTCTCAAATTCCTAGCAAGTAATTGAAAAAGACAATAGCTTGAATCAAGTTCTCTATACTGACCTCCTTGCTCTTCAACACTTTGGAGGGGCCCTCTGACTGCAGACTTTCCCAGTGTTACACGTCTTTTGATGGCCTACTGCTGAAATTATTGACAACTTCTATCTTTGCTCCACTTATCCTGATGTTGTCTACTGGCCCAGTGGCGAGGGGTTTTGTGTTCTTGATGTGGAGATGATCTTCTGCAGCAAATGTGAGTGGATTTGGATTCTAAATCTAAATGCCTCTCAGTTCAAATTGGACACAGAGATTGGCATCCATGCATCAACACACATGCACAGCAGGTGAGGAGTCAGGGCAGATGCACTGTGAAGATTTTCTACAAGCAAAGGAACTAAGGTATCTCCCCTGAAAGGGAAGATCAACAAAGCTGATGGCTGAAAGTCTGATTCGGACTTTCTTCCTCTAAATGTGTGAAAAGATAAACTTCAAAGTGGTAATTCTGTTACAGCAGCACTAGGAAACTAAGACAGAGGGCCTGCTTTAGAAGATATTTAAAAGTTGTTGGTCTCAATGGCCTTTCAGACTCTTACCACCATGAGATGCTCTCTGTTCTTTAATATTCCTTTTATTCAGGGATGTGAGGGAACTTGTACAACAGTGTCTTTTCATTAATGAATCAAAGTTTGTCTGGTTCCACCACAAAATGAAAATGATTAACACTATATTCAAGAATTGTATTCCCTAAAAGGAAAATGAGGCTGTAAACCAAAGAATATTTTAAAGTTATACATCATTGCAGTAAAAGTACTTGTAGCAAATGAGATAAGAATTTTTTACATAAAGTTGTCTCACCATTGGAATTCTATGATATTCTGAAGAGGGGAGAATGAACATCAGAGTCTATCACAGAGCCACATGGCCGTAGTGGATACATTAACCCAAAGAGTAAAAGAACTGAGTGTCTTTGGTTAGAAGCTTCCTGGTGGGGTGAGCTGTTCTAGGCACTTACGGAACTGTAACTCTTCTGACAGAGGTTAGGCCTGAGCAGGAAAGCCAATAACCAGTAACGCTGAAGATAGTAACTTTACTCATTCCATTTCATTTTTGACAACTTCTAATTTCCCCTATTCATATTTCCTACGTTTCGCATTCTGATTATTAATGGATGTGTATAGCTGGATTTTTCTAATTTGAGTCATACCATATCAGCAAAAGGACGTCCATTCAGCAAAGCATTCTCGTGGAAGTTTTACTCCATCTATGCCATTAAAATTGACTCTACTTTGAGTAGGCAGCTCTTTCCAAGTTATATTTTGAATGCTTTCAACCTGGGGGATCTCATATTACATCAGACAGTGGTTTGGATGGACAATTATTTTAGAAGTAGATTGCCAATCCTGCTTCCCGGCCTGACTTAATCTGGAAGCTCAGTTGAAATCTATCCATCTTGGGTGATGTTTCAGGTATTTAAAACAGTGGTGTCATAACTTCTAGCAACACAACAACACACAAGCCACCACACTATGTCATACTGACAGCAAAAAGGTAGAAATTTAGAAAGCACATTAAAGCTCTTTGCAAACAACAAAATAAAATGTAAAAAAAAGAAGCAAACAAGAGTAGGAGTGGCATCCACTTCCTAAACAACATGCCTTTGGAAACTTTATGAACGTTGATACATGTCGATAGTTATAGAAAGGCTTCAGACCTTTTGTTCACAGGGTCGCTATGAGCTGTGCTTGACTAGATGGTGATCAAACATAACAAAAACAATGCCAAAATACTCATTTATTCAGGCTATATTGTACAAACACCCAATCTATACCAGGCATTCTGTCAGCATCAGGGGTTCTACAGCAATCTTTTCAGAGAAAGATAGAAAAATTATGATAAAGTAAACTTGAAACTTGCCTCATCATTGGAATTCTATGATATTCTGAAGAGGGGAGAATGAACACCAGATCCTATCAATGCCTAATAATAATAATAGGTGAGGTGATTTAGATTGAAACTGGAGAAGGGTTATTAGTATATCAAGAAAAAGCTTCTCAGAGGTTTCAAGTGGAAGAATGAGGTAGCATCCAGAACTTCTAAGGAGAAGAGGCTGCAAAGACAAAAGAAAAAGAACATTTAAAAGCCATGAGATGAAAAGAATTTGACGTTTTCAAGGCACTAAAAGAAATATCAGTAATTGCTGATGGATTTGTATTGTGTTACCATGATGATGATTTCATTCTGTGTTGGGGAAGAGATCAGAACAATTGTGAATATTGACACATTAATTTTTACTTAGAGTAAAATGCCCATCTTCAACAAATGTTTTCAATCTAAAAAGTCTCCATTTCCAAAGCAAATTCCCAATCTCCTTATACTTGGTAATTAATATGCCTGAAGGACATTTTGGACTTCCTCTGTTCTGTGAACTTCAAAGAGAAAGTCATCTTGTTAAAATTAACAATGTAAAAAAAATAAAATTGATAGACCAGCATCTATTCTAAAAAGGCAGTGGACCAGAAAAGCATACCATGTGAGCCACAGTTGTGATCCTGAGGCTGCTGGGGCTAGAAGAGTCAAAACAAACACAACACACTTTGACCACACAGCCCTTCTCAAGCTGTCATGAGGCAGAGACAACACAGAGCTCTGTAACGGGTAAGTAGTAGTAAAGTTTTCAGGAGGACAAAGCATTTCTCAATTTGGAAGAAAGAACTGGGATAATCTTCATCTGATAATATCTTCATCATTACTATGAAGTAACAGATATGGTTCACTGCTGACAAGTGGTGACTGTTGTGTACTCTTGAGTCTGACCCAACTCATAGCTGACCCCTTAGTGAGTTTCCAGGGGCAGTAAATCACATAGGAGGAAACTATTCATCTTCCTTCTGTGAAGCAGCAAGTGGATTTGAAATGCTACTTTGAATTGGCAGCAAATTCCTTACCACTAAGTCATCAGAGCTTCCTGGTAAGAGTGGTAGGAGCTATGAAATAGAGTGCTCGAGTATCTTGTCATGAGGTATCGTTCAGTTTGTTTGGACTCACAGCAATTCAGTGTACAACAGAAAGAAATAATACCCCTTCTGAGTTATCTTTGAGTGCATTTTTGGAGTCATTGTGTCAATCCATCTTATTAAAGATCTTTCTCTTCTTATTGATCTTCAGTTTTACCATGTGTGATATCAGAACCCTTGAAAATTGCCTTTTCTAGCCATTGCTGTGTCCTGATTGGGACAGGGGGGCATCATCTCCAGCTACCTTAACTGTGGACAGAATGTCTTATAAATCATCATCAGCTGTTGGACCAGTATAAAATAGTGCTTTCCACACTGTGAAAGAAAATGGTGATGATGGTGGAGAGATTGCGAAGAGGTTCTGCTGTGAAGACACTGTGGCGAGGTGTGACTGGAGGAACCCTAGAGATAAAGGTCACAGTTGAAAGTTTTTCTTGCTGGATAATTGAAGGGAAAGCCGACTTATAACTGCTCTGAGATAAAGTTTGCTGAATGATTGAAGAAACCAGAAGCTTCTTATGTTTGTGCTGATGAACTGAACATGGACTTTCACTAATAAAGGAGCTGGGGCTTTTTAATCTTGTTTGGGACTGCTGGACTAAACCTATTTAGCGTTGTGAGATAGTCTTTGCCTCCCCTGTCTCCGCCAACCTATTTCCTTAATAAACCCACCCTGAAATTGTGAGTAAATTCTGTGAGTCTTTCAATGAACATCAGACTGATATAAAAAGATGCAGGAGCATGGGGTTTGAGGCATGCCTGACCTTGTAGCTATTTTGATACTACTGATATTACTGATAGGGGAAATTTAGCTTTGTGGAGCTGGTAGAAGAAAGACTCAGCCATTCCGATGTTGCATCTGCTCCTTTAACACCAAACTTGATGTCCTTTTCCAAGGACTGTATGAGGAGGGGGGGTGTATGAGTGTGTGTGTGTGTGTGTGTGTGTGTGTGTGTGTGTGTGTGCATTTGTGTAGACAGAAGCGGGGTAGACAGGTGCTAGGGTTGGGTGTGAGAGGCCCAGATTACATCTCGTGGCCCCCGGGTGCAGTGGGCTAAAGGGAGCTCAGCTCTTAGATCGCCCATGGCAGACTCAGTGCACACAACGACTCCGCAAGGAGTCTTGATAACATGTCCAGCATATAGAACATACAGTTTCACTATACCCACTTCCAAGGAATATTCTGGTTATACATGGCAGATATTTTTCCTAAAAGACCATTGTGTACTTTATATTTTTTCCTAGCATCATAAATTCAATTCACCAGTTCAAATTCTTTTTATTGTCCGTTTCATCTAGCTTTCACATGTATATGAGACAATCGAAAACACTATGGGTTGGGAAAAGCACATTTTAGTGCTTCATTGGTTTTTTCCATGTTATAGAGATAATTTTGTCACAGATTTGCCCATCTAATATGCCATTTGATTTTTAACTGCTACTTCCAAGGGTTTTGATTATGGATCTAAGTCAAATGAAATTCTTGACAACTTGAAACTTTTCCCATTTATCATGATTTATCAAGGATTTACCATGGATTATCCTTATTAATTCATTTGTGGAATTTTTGTTTACTTTACTTTGAGATGTGATCTATACTGAAAACTATGTGGTCTTTAATTTTCACTATTGTTTCAAGTCTTCAAGTTTTGGCAGTTTTTCTATCAGCATATCACAGATTGTTAAAAAGTTTTTCTCCAATTATAATACTGTGTTCGCCTCCAAATAGTTCAGGTTCTTGGATTATTTGCTCACTATTCAAATTGAATAAATATGGTAAAATTATATAATCCTGATGCACACTTTCCTGATTTTAAGTCAGATAGTCTCTCCTTATGTGGTTAAATAACTACCTCTTGGTCTATGTAGAAGTTCCACATAAAAAAAAATTCTAGAAAACTCTAATTTACCTTTTGTAATGAATAAGAGAATGACAAAACTATGTATACACAAACAACTTTACAGTGATCACCAAGGGTCAGGCTGAGGCTGAAGGAATGGATTTGTTAAGAACTCAACTTACTGCCATCAAGTTGGAACTGACTGAAAGCTGACATTCCAGTGGATTTTCAAAGGCTGTAATTGTGTGAGAGGAAATTGTCCAACTTTTCCTCATATAGCAGCTGGTGAATTTGAACTCCCTACCTTTAGGTTGGCTGAATAATTCCTTACTCACCACTAGTTCGCCAGAGCTCTCTCCTCAAATATCATGACGTGATTTTGCCTCCAGTATCAGTGGCCCAAGAATTGGAATAGAGGAAAAGGACAGTTTGGTTGATTTAGAAGGAACAATAAACCAAATAAAAGGAATTTAAAATACAGGTACAAGAATGAAATATGTTTACGGCATTGAAGTCTATGGGGGAGAGAATAGTCTAAAAGTATTATATTTTAGGGCATTATTTTTATCGTAGGAGTATGCAATGAGGGTTGTAGAGTGGATTATATTTGGGGCTGGGGGGGGGGGTTGGGGGAGGTGCGGGGAGGGGGGATTGTGTACCAATGAGGGAGTTTTTCTTTTGCTTTTCAAGGAGAGGAGCAAATGGGGGGGCAGGGGGAGGGGTTTGTGCGGGGAGAAGGGTGCAACAATGAATGAATGGAATCCCAAAATCTCTGTAGATGTTCATTGAAATGAAAAATAAACAACCTAAATTAAAAAAAAAAAAAGAATGACATCTAAGTTGTGCAGAAATGTATGGGAAAGTAGAAAAAGGCCATGAGGTGATGAAAGGAGAATATGAATAGCACAAGTAAGCTCAAAAATGTTGTAGAACAGATTAAGTGAACAAAGATAGAATTGCAGATTGTGGTCAGAGAAAGAGATTCTAAAGTTTAAGATTGACTAATATTTGAAAAAGCCAAAGAATTTGGATATCACTGAGTATTGATCATGGGCAAGAATGAACTGAGCTATGGAAGAAGAATTGTAAAGAGTGTTCCTTAAATCTTCAAGTCGAATTGGGGAGAGATCGTGAAGGCCATAACTGACAGTGAAGAGCGGGTATAGAATGTAGAGTACTTGGGTGTTACAGCTAGACACCATATGATCTTGAAAAGAAACAGGAAAGTGGAGAAGGAATAATAATTTGGGAGCAGCAATAGTATCGAGGGGGGGGAATGCATTGCTCTAACTTTAGAATGCCAAACTCAGACTCACTGCAGCCTAGTGAATTTCAACTCATGGAAACTCTCCATCAGGTTTCTAAGGACGCAAATTATAGGGGAAGAGACTGCCTCAGAAGAGCTGGTGGATTCAAACCTCTGAACTTTCTGTTATTACCTCAACACATCACTCACTATGTCATCAGAAATCGTTTACATTTTAGAGAAAGATTTAGAAATGATTTAGAAGCCCATATAAGATATCTTTCTGCTAAGTAATACCCCTTAGGTATAGAACCAGGTTTCAGTTCTAATAGAAGGTAGGGAAAGAAGTTTGCAAACAAACTAAGACATAGAGATTGTTTTTTTGACATGGAAAGACAAGCTCCAAGAATTTAACGAAAGGGTTGGGTAGGATAGGATAAAGGAGGAAAAAGGAGAGAAATTAAAACCAGTTGGGATTTGCCTACAGGCGAAGTAATGAGCAAAGGGCATGATTATCAAGGAAAGTTATGATGTAAAACTTATCGAAGTCATTGCTTCTGAATTCACAAAGGAAACATTAGAAGTTGTATTTTGATGCTAGAAAGCTAGAGCATTTGCTCAGGGTTCTATCACCTCATGGAAGACTATAATGGTCAAAATATGATGCTTCCAAAATACTGCTTTTCGAGTGTGTAGAGTAGGATTTTTCTTTTACCAGAAATTCAGCTTTTGGTAAAAGTCACACACAACCACCTCACTGAGGAGAGGGCACTGATCCCTGAGAGACACCAACTGCTGCCCGACTGAGTAAAGCAAATGGCCTGAACTGAATCAATGAGAACGCTTGTCTTTAAAACATAAAATGAAGGAGATAGAGTTTGCGCTTTTGCTCCCACCTTGCCCCCACATCAAATAGACTGTCAGAAGCAAGGCTAGCTATTTCTCAGGATCTTTAGAGAGAGCCAATGAGTTCATGCTCTTACAAGCAATATCTTTTGTTAGGGGAGACACACAGTACAAATATTAGCCATTAATCTTACTAAAAGTACTTTCTTATTTGTTATGTGACACAAGCTAGAATATGAAGTGCAGACAGCAAGGGAAGCAGCCACGGGAGAGGGAGAACCAAGATCCAGTGAGGAGTGACGTGGCAAAGATTTGTGCAGGAGGTGAGATCTGAGCAGGCTGTCAAATGATGTGTTTGTTGCACATTTCCCAAGGATTTCTCTTTTCCAGAATTTTAGGTTCACCCTCAATTTTCTAAACTGAGGTAATTCCGCTTTAAGCAGAGAAGCAGGAGGCTGGAGAAACCAAAGCTGAGTGGGATGATACATTGTTGTTGTTGCTGTGTACCACAGAGTCAGAGCTTACCCTTAGCTGACCCTCCAGTGGGTTTTGCCTGTGTCTTTCTCCCAAGCCCACTGGACCTTCCTACAGAATCAAAGCCTTTAAAAAAAAATTGCAATCCCTGATAGGGAGAGAGTAAACCATTAAGCAAAATAAATACAGATTTGTGCTCACTCAGTAAACAATGTCGTATGCGACATTTCAAATTTGAAATCGTTTAGTACAGATGAGTAAGTAAGCACAAGTAGGGCGGCTCTTACTTGGCTTCTTGAGTAATCCGCTCTTGTACCTACCACACAGGCAGTTGTCTTCCCTTGGCAAAAACAGCCCTTGCTGCCACAGCCCGGCTCCTGGGGCCTGACCTCTTTTTCAAGCCTGTGGTCAGCTTGATTATCAGGCCTGACCTCCTCCAGCTGCATCTGATTTTCGACTTTGCTCCTTTCTTCTCAGCTGTTTCCATTTCAGCCGCCTGCTGCTGCATCTTGAGAGTGAAGATAGTTGAAATCCTCTTCTCCATCCATTCAAGGCAAAAGGACTGCATTTGAATATCTCAGAGGTAAAAAAAACAAGAAAAGAAGAGGCAGAAGACAGAGGTGGTCCACACTAGCTTTCTGAAGCCTCATCTGAGTATAGTTGTGTTTATCCTGATGGCTTCGAATTTGGAAAGTACAAGCCTTCATAGATTACACAGGACATGGAGAATCTAAGAGGGATGTAAGTTAGAAGGAGAGGGGAACTTTGTGTTTCTTAAGGACTTCTCTGCCTATGTCGTATTGACTTTATTTTGTGGACTTACGTTACTGAGGGTTCTAATTCAAGCCTCCCTTTTTATGAGCTTTTTATCCAGCTAAGGGAGAGGCATGACTGCTGTGTCAAGACTGCCACTCCTTCTACATGAATGAGAAATACACAGAAAATCGAGCCCAAATTTGTGGGCCACAGATGGGGGGGGGGGTCTCCACCTCTAGTAGTCAGTGGCTTCCTGGAAGGTTGATGGAGGTGAAAAAAGTTACTTTTTCCTAATTGTCCCTGTTATCTATTCTCATCCCACCACACAACCTTCCTCCACTTCCTATCCACAAGGTCTCATTCTTCCCAAGGGGTGCAATTTCAGAGCCAAAATCCACTTGGTCAGTGCAAGAGCAGCCCTGCCTTCTCTTGCTCCACATAACCATGTGACCCTGGAGAGACTCCAGGGGATATTTCATCTGGCAGCCACAACTAGAGGTCACTGTGACCCAAGACTTCCTGCATTCTCAGGCCTGGCAGTGCCTGCCAAAGCCAGCTATGGTGGGGAAGGAGCACGCCCCTGGGGGAGCTGACTGGAGGGTGGTGTCGGCTGTTCTGCCTGCCAGCAGACAGCGGCGCTGGTTTTCCACTGCTGGCCATTCATTGGACTTGGCCAGCCTTCCTCCTTCCCTGGGACCAAGTTTAAGAGCTGAGACTATAAGAGCTGCTGCTTCCAGACTCCCTAAAGCCAGTCTAGTTGCACATGTAGCAGTGGTCTCCATGGCTCTGCTCACCAGTCTTTGCCACCTGTCAGGCTCTGCATTGTGACACGGGTTCTAAAGTCTCAGGAATTTCTGCTGCTCCTCTCTTTTATATAAATAGGAAGAAAACATATCATTATAGTGGCTAAGGCCTTTCATGTTGAATTCTCAAGGTTAAAGACAATAAAGAAGACTCTAAGGCTGAACACTCTCTCACTATCAGTTTGCAGGGTCCCCTTTCATGCAAGAATTATAAAGCTTTAGAACTTGAAAAGAGTGTAAATGATCCGGACTAATAATTCTTGACCTAATAATATTAGAGAGTTCTTTGAGAAGTGATGAAAACTCTCCATCTAGGAAAAGCACCACTCACCACCCACCCTTCTTTCAAGGTTAAGTTCACACTTTTAGGGAATGTCATGACTACTAAAAGTTCCTCTGAGGATGCTCTCCTCTGTCTCTATGGCCTCCCTGCCCCATCCACCAAGCCCTCTCATGTTGTAGGAAGTGAAATGTAAGGCCCAGGAAAGAATACTGATTCTCACAGGCATAAGAACCACTTGTGATCCTGCCCTTTGTTGTTGTTATTATGTGCCATCGAGTCTTTTGTGACTCATAGCGACCCTATGTACAAGAGCCCTAAATGTCGTTCTATCCTGTGCCAACTTCGCCGTCTCAAACACACTCATTCCCACCACTACAATCACAGAATCAATCCATCTCATCGAGGGTCTTCCTCACCTGTGCATCCCTCCACTCTCCCAAACATGATGTCCCTCTCCAAGGACCAGTCCCTCCTTGCAACATGCCCAAAGTATGTCAGACAAAGCTTCAGAATCCTTG
>NW_006399949.1:4808409-4809755 GCF_000299155.1 Elephantulus edwardii
GAGAATCTTTGTCTTCTTGACATTGAGCCTCAATCCATATAAAGGCTGCAGTCCCTGACCCTCAGCAACAAGCGCTTCAGGTCTTCTTCAGTTTCAGCAAGCAGGGTTGTGTCATCTGCATATTGCAGATTGTTGATAGATCTTCCACCAATCCTGATGCCACATTTCTCCTCATAGAGCCCAGCCTCCCCGATGATCTGTTCTGCATATAGGTTGAAAAGGTCTGGAGAAAGGACATGGCCCTTGTGTACACTATTCCCAATTTTGAACCATGCAGTGTTTCCTTGCTCTGTTCTGAGGACTGCCTTTTGGTTCAAGCATAGGTTTTGCATTAGCACTATCAAGTGCCCTGGGATTCCCATTCTTCTCAGAGTCAGCCACAGTTTGTTATGGTCCACACAGTCAAATGCCTTTGCATAATCAATGACGCATATATAGACATTCCTCTGGTATTCCCTGCTTTCAGCCAAGATCCATCTAACATCAGCTACAATAACCCTAGTACAACGACCCCTTCTAAACCCAGCCCGAACTTCTGACAGTTCTCTGTTGATGTGCTGCTTCCGTCATTTTTGGAAAAATCTTCAGCAGAATCTTGCTTGCATGTGAAATCAATGATATTGTTCTATAGTTTCCACACTCAGTTGGGTCACCTTTCCTTGGAATGGGAACAAATATAGATCTCTTCCAGTCAGTTGGCCAAGTGGTTGTTCTCCAGGTTTCTTGACACAACTTGGTGAGCACATCCAGGCCAGCATCTGCTAGCTGAAATATGTCAATTGGTATACCATCTATTCCTGGGGTCTTATTTTTTGTGATTTCCTTCAAAGCAGCTTGAACTTCTTCCTTCATCATCATTGGCTCTTGCTCATATGTTGTTTCATTAAATTCTTCTGTGTCTGCCAATTCCTTTTGATACAATGACTCAGTATATTCTTTCCACTTTCTTTTGATACCTTCTAGATCGTTTAATACTCTGCCTAAAGCATCCTTGATTATAGCAACTTGGGGTTTGAATATGTTCTTCAGTTTCTTGAGGTTAAGAAATGCTGAGTGAGTTCTACTCTTCTGGTTTTCTGACTCCAGTTCCTTGCAAATTTCATTGTAATATTTTACTTTGTCATCCCGTGCTGCCGTTTGAAATTTTCTGTTCAGCTCTTTAGTATCTTGAATTCTTCCTTGTGCTCTGGCTTCTCTGCACTCCAGTGCAATATTCAGATTTTCTTCTGACATCCATTTTGGTTTTTTCTTCCTCTTCTGTCTTTGTAATGAACATTTGCACTCTTCTTGGATGATATCCTTGATATCCTCCCACAACTCATCTGGTCTTCATTCATTTGTGTTCA
>NW_006399949.1:4809855-4817464 GCF_000299155.1 Elephantulus edwardii
GCAACATGCCCAAAGTATGTCAGACAAAGCTTCAGAATCCTTGACTCCAGGGAACATTCTGGCTTCACCCTCTCTAGGACAAACCTGTTTGTTCTCCTAGCAGACCATGGTATATTCAACACTCTTCTCCAGCACCACAGCTCAAAGGCATCAATTATCTTTCTATCATCCCTATTCACTGTCCAACTCTCTGATGCATAAGTACATAATTGCAAAGACTATATCCTGGATCAGTCGCACCTTAGTCTCCAGCTTGACATCGTTGCACTTCAGTACTCTTGAGAGGTCACTCACAACTGACTTTCCCAATGCAATTCATCTCCTGATTTCCTGGCTGCTGTTACCAAGAGTGTTGACTGTGGAGCCAAGGAAACTAAAACTGTTAACTATCTCAGTCTCTTCACCATCCATATTGATGCTGCCAATCAGCCCAGTGGTGAGAATCTTTGTTTTCTTGATATTGAGCTTCAATCCATATTGAAGACTGCAGTCCTTCACCTTCTGTAGCAAGCGCTTCAGGTCCTCCTCAGTTTCAGCGAGCAGCGTTGTATCATCTGCATAACGCAGGTTGTTGACGATTCTTCCACTAATCCTGATGCCACATTCCTCTTCGTACAGCCCAGCGTCTTGGATGATCTGTTCTGCATACAGATTGAAAAGGTATGGAGACAAAATACATCCCTGATGGATCCCTGCTTTTATTTTGAACCATCCCATGTCTCCCTGCTCTGTTCTGATGACTGCCTCTTGGACCAAGTATAGGTTTCACATTAGCACAATCAAATGTTCTGGGATCCCCATTCTTAGAGTCAGCCACAGCTTGTTGTGATCCACACAGTCAAACGCCTTTGTATAGTCAATGAAGCACAGAGAGACATTCTTCTGGTACTCTCTGCTTTTTGCCAAGATCCATCTTACATTAACTATAATATCCCTAGTACTGCGACCTCCTCTAAATCCAGCCTGCACATCTGACAGTTCTCTGCTGACATGCTGTTCCAAACATTTTTGTATAATTTTCAGCAGAATCTTGCTTGCATATGATATCAATGATATTGCTTGATAATTTCCACACTCAGTTGGGTCACCTTTCTTTGGAATGGGAACAAATATCAATCTCTTCCAGTCAGTTGGCCAGCTGGCTGTGCTCCAGATTTCCTGACACAACCTAGTGAGCACATCCAGGGCACAGTCTGTTTGTTGAAATAAATCAATTGATATGCAGTCAACTCCTGGAGCCTTGTTTTTTGCCAGTTCCTTAATAGCAACTTGAACTTCCTCCTTCATCACCATAGGTTCTTGCTCATATGTTATTTCATGAAATTCCTCTGTGTCAGCCAATTCTTTCTGATACATTGACTCTGTGTACTCCTTCTATCTTCTTTTTATACATCCTGATCATTCAACCCTCTACCCAAACTATCCTTAAGTATTGCCACCCATGGCTTGAATTTGTTTTTCAACTCCTTCAGCTTAAGAAACGCTGAGCGAGTCTGGCCCTTTTGATTTTCTGACTCCAGCTCTTTGCACATTTCATTATAATATCTTACTTTGTCATCCGAGCTGCTTTTTGAAATTTTCAATTCAGCTCTTTTATTTCTTCCTTTAGCTTTGGCTTCTTGGCACTCTTAATGCAATACTCAGAGTCTCATCTGACATCCATCTTGGTCTTTTCTTCTTCTTTAGCCTTTGTAATGAACTTTTGCATTCTTCATGGATGATTTTCTTGATATCCTCCCAGAGCTCCTTTGGTCTATGCTCACTGGTGCTCAAGGCCTCAAATCTTTTCCTGAGATGGTTTTGAAATTCGAGTGGGACAGACTTAAGGTCAAATCTTGGTTCCCGTGGACTTGACTTAATTTTCCTCAACTTCAGCTTGAATTTGCATATGAGTAGTTAGTGGTCTGTCCCACAGTCAGCACCCGGCCTGGTTTTCACTGCTGATATTGAGCTTCTCCAGTGACTCTTTCCACAAATCGAATCGATTTGATTCCTATGCATACCATCAGGTGAGATATCCATGGGTATAGCCTGCGTTTGTTTCTTATAAAAGGTATTTGCAATGAATAAATCATTGAATGTGCAGAACTCTATCATTCTATCTCCAGCCTCATTTCTCTCACTGAGCCCATGTTTTCCAGCTACTGATCCTTCTTCCCTGTTCCTAACTTTTGCATTCCAGTCACCCATTATTATTAATGCATCTTGATTGCATGTTTGATCAATTTCTGACTGCAAATGTTGGTAAAAATCTTCTATTTCCTCTCCTTTGATTCTGGTTGTTGGTTCATATATTTGAATGATAGTGGTATTCACTGGACTTCCTTGTATGCGTATGGATATTATCCTGTCGCTCACCACCTTGGATTTCAGGATAGATCTAGAAATGATTTCTTTAATTATGGAACCAACCCCATTTTTTCTCACCTATTCATCCCCAGCATAGTAAATCATATAATCATCTGATGCCCTTTACAGATCTTATTTATCTACCCAAGACTTCTAGTTGTTTATCTTTTCCTTCATTTCCTTCTCCTTTCCACCATATGTATCCCTTCTCTTTCTTTCTTACATTCTTTCCTTTCAAATCCCCTTTTCCTTTGTGTTTTTCTTTGCCCCACATTCTTTTCCTCTTTCTATGAATGCTTCAGACACCTGATCAATAGATCCACTCTGTCAATAATCAATCAACTACCTCTGTGATGCTCTTCCTAGATTATGGGTATGTCATAGTCAGTCTAAGGCAGAATGTAATTGCTGAAATAAGTGAAATATAGGAAATTGGGAGAGAAGAAATTCATGCCTCTCTAAATCTTCAGTTCAGATCTACAGCATATGTGTTTTTTCCAGCAGGAGTGGCATCTACTTCCTAAACAAGCCTCTGGAAACTGTAAGAACTTTGATAAATGTCGATAGTTGTAGAGGGGCTTCAGGCCTTTTGTTCATAGGGTCACTATGAGTCATGCTTGACTCAAAGACAAGCAACAAAAATAAAGAAAAGGTGAATAAAGAAAAGAGAAGAAACATATAAATCAAGTATTCTGGTCAATGGTTCTTAAAGCATGGGCCAAGAACCTGTAGGTGCCACCAAGACCTTTCAGGGGATCCAAAAGGCAAACATATTTTCATAATAATGTTGTTGTTGTGTCATTGAGTTGGAACCAACTCATATCCTAACCCTCCAGTGAATTTTTAGAGAAAATTAATGGCACTGAAAGAGACTGCCCGTCCTTCTCCCACAGAGCAGCTGGTGGATTAGAAACCACAGGCCTTTGGTATTACAGAGAACCTTTTTGCTAATAGGCCAAGCTGATATTTGGCTTTTTCATTGTACTTCACTAATGGTGCACAATTAACAGTGGATAAATTTGGGACCTTAGTACAGATAGACAGTGAAATTGTACCTGTAGTAATAGGTCATATTTTCACCAACATGAATTGTTGTTGTTGCTGTTATGTGCCATTGAGTTGCTTGCGACTCATAGTGACCCTATGTACAACAGACCTAAACTCTGCTCTGTCCTGTGACAATAACACCAACCCCAATTACCCCAGTCACTGAATCAATCCACCTCATAGAGAGACTTCCCCTCCTGCGCTGTCCCTCCACCCTCCCAAGCATGATGTCCCTCTCCAAGGACTGGTCTCTCCTTACAACATGTCCAAAGTAGGTTAGACGGAGCCTCAGAATCCTTGCCTCCAAGGAGCCGCCCAGTTTAACCCTCTCTAGAATGAATCTGTTTGTTTTCCTAGCAGTCCATGGTACCCTCAACACTCATCTCCAACACCACAGCTCAAAGGCATCAATTCTCCTCCTTCTAGCCTTCCTAGTCATTGTCCAACTCTCTAATGCATAACAAGGGATTGCAAAGGCATGGCCTGTATCAGACCCACCTTAGTCTCCAGAGAGACACCATTGCTCTTCAGAACTTTGGAAAGGTCCCTAATAGCAGACTTCCCCATGGCAATACGTCTTTTAATTTCCTGGCTACTGGGACCAAGAGTGTTGACTGTGGAGCCAAGCAAACTAAAGCTGTGAACAATCTCAATTTCTTCACCATCCATCCTTATGCGGCAAATTGGTCCAGTGATGAGAATCTTTGTCTTTTTGACATTAAGCCTCATTCCATATTAAAGCCTGCAGTCCTTGACCCTCTGCAGCAAACGTTTCAGGTCCTCCTCAGTTTCAACAAGCAGGGTTGTGTCATCTACATATTGCAGATTGTTGACAGATCTTCCACCAATCCTGAAGCCGCATTTCTCCTCATAGAGCCCAGCCTCCCTGATGATCTGTTCTGCATACAGGTTGTAAAGGTATGGAGACAGGACACATACCTGGTGTACACCCTTCCCAATTTTGAACCATGCAGTAAACCTAGCTCTGTTCTGACGACTTCCTCTTGAATTAGCAGGGAGAAAAAGAAAAGAAAAACAAAAAAAAAGTTGTGTTTACTTAAGAGTGTACTTAATGAAGCAGTTAAAATTTTTTCATGTTAAATTTAGAAACTTGAGGACACAACTTTTTAATGTTCTAAGACAAAATTGGAAATGTGTGCAAAGAGTTTCTGCTGCACCCATGGGATCTAGCTTTCTTGTGGAAAAGCACTATGCCTTTGAGGTACAAGTGCAACTGGCTGCATTTTTCTCTTCTTGGAACACTTAAAAAAATCTTGGAAAAAATAAACCAAACACTGACATACAAACTATGATTACATAAACTTGACTACTTGTCAGGCAAGGAATCCTGGTCACACAGCTATTGAAGAAATTAATTGCTATTTCAGACTCACCAGGTACTTGGGGTAGAAAAAAATGTGATGGAGTTACAACTTTGGAAACACTATAAGGGAGCTCTACATAATCCTAAAGAATTGGAATTTATTCAAAGGCAGTAGGTTTGCTTTGTAAATTTGGGCAGATATGAAAGAATAAAACTTACTATATAATAAAATTTAAGCATTCCATCAAAAGTAAAATTTTGAGAAACTTTGAGATATCTACCAAAATCTTCCCAGAGATCCGGGTCATATTAGCAATATTACTTCATGAATGACATGTACTAACATGTGAAAGATCAGAACAAGAAAACTAGTATTTTCCAAATAATTAATATTTTAAAATGTCCATCTAATGTGCACTATAGACAAATGCATCTTAATAGAAATAAGTAAAACATATTCATTAAAACAGCTTAAAATTGTATAATACAACTAACACTAACCTTAAAGAAACTACTGCTTGTTGAGTTTTGTTATAGTAATAAAAGCAAATGGCTATACCTCTCTGAAAATATTAAATCCTACCCTTTTACAAATATGTATATGTAAGCCTATATTTTATAATTTACTTTGACTAAAATAATGTATGATACAAATAGAATAAAAAAGAATACCATAAACATGTTTCAAAAAATATGAAACAGAAACACATTTTCTTTTAAAGAATGTAAATTCATTAAATTATTCAGTTTTGAGCCTTGATAGTGTAAAAATCAATAAATGCAACCTATCTGATTGAGATAGTTAACAGTTTTAGTTTACTTGGCTCCACAGTCAATACTCTTGGTAACAGCAGCCAGGAAATCAAGAGACAAATTGCATTGGGAAAGTCAACTGTGAGGAACCTCTCATGAGTACTGAAGAGTAACAACATCAGACTGGAGACTAAGGTGTGACTGATCTGGGCTATAGTCTTCGCAATAGCATGCTATGCATCAGAGAGTGGACAGTGAATAGGGATGATAGAAAGGGAATTGATACCTTTGAGCTGTGGTGCTGGAGAAGAGTGTTGAATATACCATGGACTGCTAGGAGAACAAACAGGTTTGTACTGGAGAAGGTGAAGCTGGAATGCTCCTTGGAGTCAAGGATTCTGAAGCTTTGTCTGACATACTTTGGGCATGTTGCAAGGAGGAACTGGTCCTTGGAGAGAGACATCATGTTCGGCAGAGTAGAGGGGCGGCACAGGAGAGGAAGACCTTCAATGAGAAAGATCGATTCTGTGAGTAAAGTGGTGAGAATGATTGCATTTGAGATGGCTAGGTTGGCACAGGACAGAACGGAGTTTAGAGCTCTTGTACATTGGGTCGCTATAAGTTGCAAGCAACTTGATGGCATATAACAACAATAAAATATAAGCAAAAATTACTTGAGTTTTTAATAATTTTAAAGAATTCATAAGAGTCCTAACACTGTATCAGGAGGGAGTGGAAATAAATCAATACAGTATCCATATAATATATATTCGTTTAGTATGTTGTTGCTATTAGGTGCAATTGAGTTGAGTACAAGTCATAACAATTCTATGAGTAACAGGTCTGAATCCTATTGTACCCTGTGCCAACCTCACAATCAGTGACACACTCAAGCCATTGCTTCAGTCACTGTGTCAACCCACCTGACTGAAGATTCTCTTCTCCTTTGCTGTCCCTTCAACCTCTCAAACATGATGTCCCTCTCCAATTAATAGTCTTTCCTGACAACATGTCCAAAGTGTGTGAGATGAAGCTTTACCATTCTTACCTCCAAGGAACATCTGGCTACAACTTTTCTAAGACGTATGTTTTGTTCTTTTGACAGACAGTGGGTTACTCAACACACTTCTCCAACACCACAGTTAAAAGGCATCTTTTTCCCCCCCTGTAATCTTTATTCATAGTCCACATTTAAGCTGCATTCACAATTGCTAGAACAATACATAGATAGAAAACTTTCAAATGTTCAGACTGGATTTAGAGAAGGCCATGGTACCAGGGATATCATTGCTAATGTCAGATGGGTCCTGGGTGAAATCAAAGAATACCTGAAGAACATATGTTTGTGCTTTATTAACTATGCAAAGGCATTTTTGATCGTTGGATAATTAAAAAAAAATAAACATTATGGCTGATTTTGAGAAAACGGGAATCCCAGAACATTTAACTTTGCTCATGTGAAACCTATACCTCAACCAAGAGGTTGCTGGAGTGAGCAAAGCCAGGAGAAATTACATGGTTTAAAATTACAGAAGGTGAGTTTCAGGATTGTATCCTTTCTCCACACTTGTATTCTTTTGTCAGTATGCAGACAAATTAGCATTATTGTTGTTGTTATGTGCCATCGAGTCATTTATGACTTATAGAGACCTTATGTACAACAGCTCTAAACTCTGCTCTGTCCTGTGCCAATCTCATTGTCTCCAGCACACTCATCCTGATTACCCCAATAACTGAATCAATCCACCTCATAGAGGGCCTTCCCCTCCTGCGGCATCACTCCACCCTCCCAAGCATGAAGTCCTTCTCCAAGGACCGGTCTCTCCTTACAACATGACCAAAGCATGTCAGACGAAGCCTCAGAATCCTTGCCTCCAAGGAGAAGCCTGATTTAACCCTCTCCAGGATGAATCTGCTTGTTTTCTTAGCAATCCATGGCACCCTCAGCACTCTTCTCCAACACCAAAGCTTAAAAGCATCAATTCTCCTTCTATCCTCCATGGTTATTGTCCAGTTCTCTGTCGCATAACAAGTGATTGCAAAGACCATGGCCTGTATCAGATGCACCTTAGTCTCCAGAGACACACCGTTGCTTTTCAGTACTTTAGAGAGGTCCCTAACAGCAGACTTTCCCAT
>NW_006399949.1:4819219-4833122 GCF_000299155.1 Elephantulus edwardii
TGTGATGAATAAGTCATTGATTGTGCAAAATTCATTCATTCTATCTCCAGCTCCATTTCTGTCTCTGAGTCCAGGTTTTCCTAGAAGAGGCTCTTGAGGCTCTTCCTTGGAGAGGGACATATGCTTGGAAAGGTGGAGGGATGGATAAGAACATGAAGACCCTCCTCCACCAGGCAGATTAACACAGTGACAGCAGCAATGTGCTTGAAAGTCTCAGAGACTGTGAGGAAGGCATAGGAGAGGATAGAGTTCAAATCTGTTTTTCATGGGGTTGCTATGACTTGCACTCAATGACACTTAACAACGACAACAGTGATATAATGGGTTAATTATGAGACTTAAAAACATGTTGGCAATTCAAACCCATCATTCAGGAGGAGAAAGATGAAGTCAGTCTGCTTACCTTAAAATTTACAGCCTCATATCAAATTGATGATCACTATAAGTGCATAGTAAGTGTAAGAAGTACGAATCTAAGAAAATGGAAACTTTTCCAAAGTGAAATGACCACATAAAGACCAATGTCCTAAACATTTGTGAGTTGAACTGGACTGGTATTTAAAATCAGATAATCATATAATTTTATCATATAATACTAGGAATGAAAGAATGGTGTCAAACTCATTGTCAAAAAGAGCTTTCAAAATCTATGTGGAAGTATTATAAGTTGTAGGATACTATCTATATACATACAAGGAAGACTTATTAATAACAAAATATATTAGAATTTACACAACAACTAAATAAAACTTAAGAAATTGAGGAATTCTATCAACTTTTGCAGTCTGAAACTGATTGAACATGCAGTCAAGATGCATTAATAATAATCAGTGACTAGAATGCAAAAGTTGGAAACAAAGAAGGAATGGTAGTTGCCAAATATAGTCTTGGTGACAGAAACAAAGCTTGAAATCGAAGTAGAATGATAATATTTTATACAATCAATGATGTACTTATTGCAAATACTTAAAAAAAAACCAAACACATCATAAGTGGCAACGATATACATTGATTTCACCTAATGTACTACACAAGAATCAGACTGACTATATCAGAAAAGAGGAGTCAATGGAAAATCTCAATAACCACAGTCAAACTAGACCAGGGGCTGACTGTACAAGGAACATACAAGTACTCACATGCAAACTCAAATTGAAGGTCAAGGAAACGAAGGTAAATCATTAAGAATCCAAATACAACCATAAATATATCCAAGCTGAATTTAAAAACTATGTCAGAAATAGATTTGATTCATTGAACACTAATAAGCAAAGACTAGATCAGTTATGGGATGACATCAAGGAAATCATGCATGAAGAAAGAAAGAAATGATCGAAATGGGTCTCAGAAGAAACTCTGAAACTCATATTTGGAGTGAAAAGAAGCCAAAGCAAAGGAAATCATGCTGAAGTAAGAAAACCAAACACATTTCAAAGGGCAGATCAAGAAGAAAAAGCAAATTATTATAATGAAATGTTTAAGAAGCTAAAGTTAGAAAACAAAAATGGAAGACCACTCTCCCCATTTCTCAAGATAAATGAAATAAAAAACAAATTCAAGACTTAAGTGAGAAGACTAAAGGAGTCTGTGTGAAATATTTAATAACGCAGGAAACAACACTGTCACTGTACCAAAAAAAATTGCTTGACACTAAATCATTTCAGGAAGTAGCATATGATCAAACTCCAAAAGTACTCCAACCCACACTGAAAGCATTGATTAAGAAAAATAAGACCCTAGGAATTAAGGGAATATCAACTGAGAAATTTCAGGAAACATTTGCAGGCCTAGACAGACTCACCAGTAAATGTAAAAAATGTAGAAGTTAATTACCTCACCAGGTTTGTTCCATTCTCCAAAAAGATAATCTAACAGAGTATGGAAATAATTAATGCCATTAATAGAATATGCAAGTAAAATCTTGCTAAAGTTTATTTTTAAATGACTGATACAGTACATCAACAGAGAATTGCCAGAAATTCAAGCTGAATCCAATAATAGTCCATGGAATGAGGGCTATTATTGCTAATGTCTCACTGATTTTGGCTGAAAGCAGAAAATATAAGAAAGATGGTTACTTGTATTTGACTGACCAGGCAAAGGAACTTGACTTTGTCAATAATAGCAAATTATAGTTAACATTGAGAAGAATGGGAATACAGATCACTACCTTGTGCTCATGTGAAACCTGAACATAGGCCCTGAAGCAATTGTCCAAACAAAAGAACATTGTGGGCTCTAACATTAGGAAAGGTTTGCTTCAAGGTTCTATCCTTTCTCTATACTCAGTCTATCTGTGTGCTTAGTAAATACTTTGAGTAGTTGGACTATATAAATAAGAATGTGGCAACATTTTTGGAGGAAGACTCATCAAGGACCTCTGTTATTCAGATGATATAATCTTGCTTACAGAAAGAGAAGAAGGCTTATGACACGAACTGCATTACATTCAAAATTTAAAACCTTTATATGGGTTATATCTCAACATAAGAGAACAATCTTCACCTCTGGGCCCAAAAAATAACATTATGATAGATGGAGAAAAGATAGAAGTTTGAATGAATTCATATTGCCAGCAACCACAATCAACACCTATAGTAACAGCAGTCAAGAAATCAAAAGAGCTTGCCCAGACCTCGCTCCACCCTCCTGCTCAGAACCCCCACTGTTTGGAGACTTCCAACCTTCTAGTGGAGACACTGCCACCCCGCTGGGTGGAGACCCTCAACCTCATGATTTGGAGACTACCAGTTGCGTGGAGATGCCTCCACATGGAGATTGGCCCCCCTCCCTGCCATTTCTACCCCTATCCCCATGCCATCACCCACTGTCCTGCACCAGGAGCACCAATATCACAGATGAAGCCATTTCCTTCCCAAACACCATCTCAGTACTCTTAGCCCCTCCCATAGCTAGGGCTCAAGCTGCGGAACCTTTGGGACCTGCCTAGCTGAGGCAGTTGCCTGGCAGAGAAGGCTACTAATGGAACCCTTACTGATTGCTGGTGTGAGTGTAAAATGATGCAACCACTGTGGAAGGTGGGAGGGTACTTTCTCAAAAAGTTGTCAACAGAAATACAATTTGACTCAGCAATTCAACTACTAGGAATAGACTCTAAAGAAACCAGAGCGGAAACAAGCAGACATATGTTCACTCATGTTTATTGTTACACTGCACCAGTAGCCAGGAAATTAAAAGGCTTATTGCCATGGGAAAGTTTGCTATTAGGGACCTCATTGTACCGAAGAGCAATGGTGTTTCTCTGGAGACTAAGGTGCATCTGATACAGGCCATGGTCTTCGCAATCACTTGTTATGCATCAGAGAGTTGGCCAGTGACCAAGGAGGATAGAAGGAGAATTGGTGCCTTTGAGCTGTGGTGCTGGAGAAGAGTATTGAGAGTACCATGGACCGCTAGGAAAAAAACAGATTCATCCTGGAAAGGGTTAAACCAGGTGGCTCCTTGGAGGCAAAGATTCTGAGGCTCCGTCTAACATACTTTGAACATGTTGTAAGGAGGGACTGGTCCTTGAAGAGGGACATCATGCTTGGTAGGGTGGAGGGACAGCACAGGAGGGGAATGCCCTCTATGAGGTGGATTGATTCAGTGACTGGGATAATCGGGATGGGAGTGTCAGAGACAGTGCGATTGTCACAGGACAGAGCAGAGTTTAGGGCTGTTGTACATAGGGTGGCTAAGAGTCGCAAGCGATTCGACGGCACATAACAACAACAACAACAACAACAACAACATTCATAAAAGCAAAGAGATGGAAACAACTCAAGTGCACATCAACAAATGAATGGTTAGAAAAACTATGGTTTATTTGCACAATGGAATACTACACAGAACTGGAAAACAAGGAATTAATAAAATATTATACAACATGGGTGACCCTAGAGGACATTATGCTGAGTGAACTATCTTAGTCACAAAAGGACAAATACTGCATAACACCGCTTTTATAAAACAGGACTGACATGGGATTAAGGGAAACTGACAAAAGAAGGGATAAATAATGAGCACTGTATTGGAACAGATGAAGGAAAGAACTGTTTAAAAGAAATATATGACCAGGCATTATTTATTTATATGACAACAATCCAGATTAAGAGGTGCATAGCAAAGTGGACTGGGGAAGGGGTGGGGGAAGAGGAAATTTTGTAACAATGATTTTTAAAAAAATTGTGAACTAGAAGTTTCTGGGGTCCTTTTGTTGTGTATTACTTACTGTCTGACTAAGGACAAAGCCTAAAGCCTGCTTGAGGGTGTGACTTTAAAATTGTTGATGAGGCAATTGGTTTGTGGGATGATGGCCTGAGGCCTTGGGCCTTTGGAGTCTCCCTCCACTCTGGAAGTTAGCTGGCTGACTGATGTCTCCATGGCGATCTCGTCTTGGTGGCGGTTAGGCAAGGGAAGTTTCTGGTGTCCTTTTTTTCTTTTTTTTTTTAATTGAGAAGTCCTCATTTTATTGTCTGTTTAGTAACATGTTTGTTCCACAAACTAATTTTTTATAAAGCAAAGCACAACTTTTTTCTTATAAATAGTATAAATTATTTTATTTACAGAAACTTGTTACAAAACAGACTATATATTTCTTCTCTTTTAAATATCGAAAGTAATTTTCTATCCCTTGCCATTCATTCCTGTTCTATACAGCGGCTCACACCAAGTCCAGCTGAGATGCTCTTGATTATGTGTACAAATGACCTTTTTGTGTGTGTTACTGTTCTGACTAAGGCCAAATGCTGAGGCCTGCTTGAGGATGTGACTTTAAAATCGTGTAGGGCCCTTGATTAATTTTAGAAGAGTGTTCTTTTTAAAGACTCTGCAATCATTTGTCCATTTGTTGTACTGAACAACTTGGAGTTGCTGTGATGCTGAACACTATTCTATACCATACCAAATATCATAATGGTTACCCTTTATGTACAGTGTTTGGATGAGCTCCCAGATTGACTCATGTTGGGAAGCAGGAGTGGCATCCACTTCCTAACCTAGATGCCTCTGGAAACTTTACAAACTCTCTTATAAATGTACAAAAATGATGTTAATTATAGAAGAGAGTTCAGGTCTTTTGTGCAATGCTTACTCTGAGTCATATTCGACTTGACAACATTTAACCACTGCTAAATGAGACTAATGCTGTTATATCTGCAGGGATATTCTTCCACATTGCACATCACTCTTTATCAATGTGCTATATGAGGTAACCTGGGTTTGCTGTGATGCTGAACCTTGTGCCATAGGGATATCAAATTCCAGAATGGTTTCCCATTGTGGACAATGTTTGGTGGAGCTCCTAGTTGTAAAACAGGTTGGGAAGCAGGAGTGGCATCCACTTCCTAAACCACATGCCTCTGGAAACTCTATGAACTTGGAGAAACAATGATAGCTGTGGAAAGGCATTAGGTCTTTTGTTCATAGAGTCGCTATGAGTCGACCTCGACTCAATGGCAATCAACAACAACATGAACTGGGAGGTGGGTAGAGAGGAAAACGTGCACAACAATCAATGAATGAAAATCTAACTTTTCTGTAAACTTTCATTAATATCACAATTTAAAAAACAGAGAAAGAAATCAAAATACATGTTACCTTGAGAAAATCTGCTGTCAAAGACCTCTCCCAAGTGCTAGATATCAGTAGTGTCAGTTTAAAGGTTAAATTGTAGTCGAGGTCAGCTATGGTATTTCTAGATGCTTCCTATGCAACTGAAAGTTGGACGATGAATAACTAAGGATAACAGAACACAAATCAATCTGTTGAATTTTGGTGTTGAGGAGATTATTGAATATATAGACTGACTGAAGAATGAAAAAAAGCCTCTCAGAGTAAATGCAGTTATGATGCTTCTGAAAGGCAAAAAGAGAGAAACTTGTTTCATGTAATTTGGGGAGGTCCTCAGGAGGCATCATTCTTTGGAAAAAGACATTAACATTGAAGAAGTAGAGGGACAGAGACAGAGAGAAGACCCTACAGGATATGGATTAACAGTAACTGTAACAATGAGCTTGAGCGTGACAGAGATTGTGAGGCTGGTGGAGGACAGGGAAGGTCCAGCCCTGTTGTTCATAGGCTTGCTATGAGTTATAGTCAACCAGATGGCACCTAACCAACAGGAGTCCAAATTGACCGGATGGCAGAAGGCTGGGGTGTTGGTGAGCATTAGGCTCAGCGTTAATCATGGTGGAGGAGCCAGATTAGGAAGCTCACATTCTAGTAAGAAAAGATTTATAAATCAGTAAATACACTTTTAGTTATAGATGTGCCAAAGGAGAGAGAACAAAGCCCATACCAGAGAGTGACTCTGAATAGAAAGAAGACAGAATTAGAAAAGTCTTCACAGAAGGTGTAATAATTTAGAGTCACAACTGGAATGTCAGCAGCGAAAAACTAAAAGCAAAGAAATAGCTTTGAGGGAAGGTTAGTGTCTGCCAGGTAGAGGCTAGCTCATGAAGACTTCAAAACAGAGATTATATTGAATGAAGAGGAAATATTTGACACAACTGAGGCTGTTCAAAGCCTCATGGGAGAAGCCTTCACCCAGTTGGTGCTCAGTAATTGTTATCCAGACAAAAACCTGTGGGAAAACAAAGATTAACTACCTGAAACAGTAGATTCAGTAGGGAGCATATACGGGCTTAGCTTTATCTGATCATTACCATTTCCCATAGGGGAAGACACTTCAGTGTCTAAAGATGATATGGGCCAAGAATAAGGAGGTAATTCAAGTAAAATGTATTCAGGGGTAGAGTTGAGTCATAACTACACTTCCTTCTCCTGGCTTCAAGGTTTCTCTCACCTGGCAATTCTTCTCAAGTCAGACTGAATTCTTCTGTCCAAATAGGGAAGAATATTGAGTGCAGAAGGTAGAGACAGACAAGCCTTAAGATGTGTCATTGAAATCACCGTTCCTCCACACCTACTCCCTGTGAAAAACAATCGGGAGTGGAGAGGAAATAGACACATCAGTTCATAAATGCAAAGGCTTCTGAAGGAGAGTACCACACCTTATTTTTCTCTGTATTTCCAACATAGGGCACAAGGACCATTAAAGCAAAAGTATTCCATAAGCGTCTGGTGAACTACACTGATACAAAGATGAGGAAGAGATGTACTGCCAAGGCACCTTTTTGAATAAATTGTCACTGTTTCAGTTGCCATCTAGTTAGCTGTGACTCATGGAGACCTTATTTTTACCAGAAGGAAATGCTGCATATTCCCGCACCATCTCTATGATCTTCTGTATGCTTGAGCATATTGTTGAGATTCTTGTGTCAATGTCTTCGATTTTCTGATCTATGACTCCCCACTATACTCACACTCAATGTCAGAAATCTTGTCAGTCACTGGTACTGAAATCTCAGCCCAGCAGCCTGCCTCTCCTGGACCGGCAGTCAAAGGTAATAGATGTCCTGTGTCATCATCTCAGACAGTCTTGTAGGAACCCAGGACAAATGAGACAGGAACCTCAGAAGAGCAGCTTTTCACCTTAAATTGGTCTCTGTCACCTTCCTGTCTCTACAGGCAGGAGACAAAGTAATGCATTAGTACCCCAGTCATGAGCTAGACTTTAAGTAAAGAAGGCTGCAATCAATACTCATGACACAAGACTGATATGAAGCCCGGCAACTGAGGGAGATCTGTGAAACTGATGTCAATCATTTCCTAAGGTCATGCCTTGTCCTGTCCCAGATGGATGGGTTTACTCTCTGCCTTTACTAGAAGAAGGAGGAAGGCTTGAGTGACAGCAGAGCAAGGGGATTATCACCTCTACGGAAGGGATATTATGTAGCTCCTTCAGCTCCCCCCTCGCACTGGCAGCCACAGATATTCAGCACAACACATCTCGCAATTGCCCAAATTTAAAACACTTCCTCTTGTTGGATTGGCTGCCAATGCAAGTGACACCACAGGAAAATTAATTACGCCAGGTGAACTTTCGTGCTATAACTCACAGAGCTGCATTAGTCAGAACAAATGACGCAAACTGAAGAGGCAAATGGCAGTCAGTGAGGAGATAGATTTCAGTAGGATAAAGGAAGTTGAACTTCATGCTCAAGGACATGAAACAATCCAGTCATCCCAGGATTTCCTATGGGTCATGTCATGTTTGGAACCTCATCAATACATCTTTGAAAAGTAGTAACAAAAAGTGCAAGATTGGAGGGAGTGGTGAAGTGAAGAGGAGGGGAGAGAGTTGTGGGGTTACGATGTATTTAAGAAAGCATGATAGAGACTAGGGGTTTTTTTGTTTTGTTTTTTTTATTATTAAATTATATTAGTTTTAATGAACATTTACAGAGATTTTGGGTTTTCATTCATTCATTGTTGCACTGTTCTCCACCCTCCTCCTCAGTTCGTTCTTCTTTCCTCCCACCATGTCTGTTTTAATTGTCCAATTGCCACAGTGCTTGTCAAAGCCAGTTCTGATTAATCTCCTTTGTCAGTGTGTCCCTTGCCATTCCCTATCACTTCTCCCTGAGAGAGACTTCACCCTGATTCATAAGGAAAAGGGGATGGCGTATTCTCTTAGCTACTTCCTGCTGAAAAGGGACGGTGTGGGTTTCAAGGTGAATGTCTTCTCTCACTACTCTAAAGGGTCCCCTTGGCAGTAGGAAACACATAGACTATTATGGAGATTGATTCTGGAATTTAGATGCACTGTTATCAATTGTGCTTAGCCATACATGTTCATATCCTTGAAGATGTATCATGGAAGTGTTGCAGCCTAGAAGATACAAATTTAACTAACAAGTTAAAAGTGCATGAGTCAAAAATTGAAAAGCAATAATATTCTGAGTAGAGGTTCTAATAGTGGCACAAATCAAGTTACAGAGGTAAGGTGGTTCCATTGCCAACCTTCATCCTTACTCTAACTTAATTCTTTTTTTTTTAATTTAAATTTGTTATTAATTTCGGTGAAAATTTACAGAGGCTTTAGATTTCCATTCATTCATTGTTGTAGATAGAGACTAGTTTTATCTCACTTTACCAGAGAAAAATTCTTCTTTTTCTTTTCACTTCACCTAGAAAACTTATGAAATGTCTGGCTGGCACAAACCATTAAGTGCTTGGTTAAGTGCAGCAGCTTGTCAGTTTGAATCCACCCAGAGGTGCATTATAAGAAAAGACTGGCTATCCACTCTTTACAAACTTCATGGAGCACAGATCTCATCGGATGATCATGAGATCACCATGAGTCAGAGCAGACTCCACAACACATTTAGAAAACTTCTATGCGTTCTGTTAGATCAAGTTAGAATGCCACCTCCTTCATGAAGACTTTCCTGGATTTCTACTTGCTCAGCTGAGAGACGTCCACTCTCCTTTTGAGTCATCCTACACTCTTTAATCCTGATCCAAGCTATGGGCTCTTCGATTACTTGCTATGTATCTGAAAGTTGGACAATGAAGAAGGATGAGAGACGGAGAATAGATGCCTTTGAACTGTGGTGTTGGAGAAAAGAAGTGAAAATACAACTCCTTAGAGGCAAGAATGTTGAAACCTCATCTCATATTACTTTGGGCATATTGTTAGGAAGGACAAGTCCTTGGAAACAGACATAGAACTTGAAGTGCTTCTCAGCAAGAGAAGACAACTCTCAATAAAATGGTTTGACATAGTCCCTGTAGCAATAGGCTCAAGGACATCAGGCATAAAAATGATGGCACAGCATAAGTGAGGGTTCAGATTCATTGTGACAGGATTGCTATGAGTCCTAGTGGACTCCGCAGCACCTAACACTAACAACATAACTGTGTCAAAGCACCTATCGTAGCACTGTTTCTGAACAAGTCTTCCTATAGGATTCTGATGCTCTGTAAATTAAGAAGCTTGGTCAAACTAATTTTGTATTCTGGGACCCTGGCCAATGACCAGGCCCACAGTCAAATTTCGTGGACTTAGAGGCATATTTTGAGTGAAATTCAAGAGACACTTAATTTAAGGTAGAGTCAGAGTCAAGTGAGGTTTATGTCAAAAGGGTCCCTCTGACTATGTACTTTCTGTTAGGCTGTTTCCTTTACCCAGAATAGCACAATCTGATCTTAATTAAGAACAATGAGAAAGATCCCTGAAGGCATGGTCAATATGAAACAACTTGAAATAAACAGATTTTGAAAACTGTAGCAAATCAGGATTGTGCTTTCTTTTCAGAACAAATGACTTTAAAAGCAAGGGAAAGCATGGTCAAGAGTGTGAACATCTAATATTCCAGAACCCAACATACTGGAAATTGGTGGTCTAAGCCCAAGATACAGATGGCTTTTATCTTTCTCTCCATTGTCCATCCACCTCCTGAAATTTGAAGGTAAAATCCCTGAGATGGAAGATCAGGTGAAATTGCAAATTCAAATCAGGTTCCAAAATGGAAATGATTTCCTCTTTAGCATCTAAGTGAATATTGCGAATAAAAAGCACTGTAAGCCCACAAGATAGGAGACTACTTTATTCCGCTCACAGAAATAATCCATACAACACAGAACAAGACGTCTCTTCAATAAATATATGAGAATTTACCTCTTTGGAAGCCAAAATTAATATTTCCTCCTCTCCTGGGTTAGAGTCAGCAATGTCACTACAGCCAGGGCCTCTCTGAATGTCAAAGGCTATTCAATTAATCTTCTTGTTTGCAAAGATCTGAAAGAATTTAATGAAGGTCAAAAATAAAACCAAGCAAAATGCAGTTGAATTCCCCAACGTTGTGCATGTTTTCCCTGCTCTCATTTTCCCCATGTCCTTATTTCAGTTTCCTCTTTTTTAACCTTCTCTTCTTAACTTATCTTTTTAAATTAGTTTCCTACCTTCCTCTGTCATTTTCTTGACTCCGTCTTCTTTATCTTTCTTTGATATCAGCTTTGAGAAATTATCCAATTATCCTGAAATATATGGGCTAGTTTATCAAGACAAATATCTACATCTTTAACATCAATTATGAAATGAGTTGTGTTTCAAAATAAATATGAAGGCTTATCTCTGGTACCTGTGAATATGACCTTCTTTGGAAACAAAGACTTTGAAAATATTACCAGATCGCATTAGGTCATAGTAGAGTAAGATGGATCCTAATCTGTGTGATGTTCCTGTCAAAGACGAGGAAGAGCAGCAGAAAAGAAAGGGGATACAAAGGTGTGTCTACAAGAACTTTTAGGGTTATTAGGAGCTGAGAGAGACAAGAAAGACTTCTCCATTAAAGATTTCAAAGGGATCATATCCAGCTTAGCTTAATTTGGACTTCTAGCCTCTCTAACATACTATCCATTTTTTGTTAATACAATCCACCAGACATGTGGTGTTTTTTAAGGTAGTCCCAGAAAACAAATATAAGTTCTTTCTCTCAACTCTTAGAATGGAGGGAGCTCTGGCTTAGGGTTAAGGAACTCTGCTTCCTACCCAAAGACAGATAGTTTGAATCCATCAGCAGCTCCTTGGGAGAGAGATGAGTAATTTCTTTTCATGCTATTTACAGCTTCTGAAAAGTTGCTGGAGGGTCGGCTACGAGTAGGTTCCAACTCAACAGCACATAACAACAGCACCACAGAATGAAGGGAGGGGGGGGAAAAGGCACAGCAATGTTCTTTAACATAAGTAAATTACAGCACACTGATAACACAGGCAAAGAATAAGGGTTGGTAGGGCTTAAATGTGTTTGAGTCTTTGAATAGTTGCTACTATTTGATACTGATGAGTTGGTTTGGGGGAATAGTGACCTTATGCATTACAGAAAAAAACATGGCCAGATGCTGTGCCATCATCACTCTTACAGATATGTTTGAGTCCATTGTTGTAGCTACTGTGCCAATCATGCTCATGGAAGGCCTTCCTCTTTTTTGCTGATCCTCCACTTTATCTGAGTACTTTTACTACTCACAGAATAAAGGGAGCTCTGGTGACTTAGAGATAAGAGATTGCACAGCAATCCCCGATGGATACAGTTCGAATTCACCATCTGCTATACTGGAGAAGGATTGTTTATATCTTCTCATGTGATTCACTGCCTTTGAAAACTCACCAGAGTGTCAGGTATGGGTGGATTCTGACTTGATGGTACTCAAAAGCAACCACTTTGCCTAGGATGATGGAGAGACTGCTTCGTCCTAATGATACCCAAAGAATAATAAATGAAGTCTGAACATACTCACTTCAAAGGAGCTTCCTGACTGTTCTTTTTCCAAGACAAATTCATCTCTCTGTCTGGAAGTCTACCTTTAAGTTATGGTGCTGGAGAAGAGTATTGAATATACTCTAGACTGAAAAGAGAACAAACAAATCTGTCTTGGAAGAGGTACAGTTATAATGTTCTATAGAAGCAAAGACAGTGAGACTTATTCTCACATATTTTAGGCATGTTGTCAGAGGAGAAGGACATCAACAAACGAATGCATAGAGAAGCTGTGGTATATTCACACAATGGAATACTACACTGCATTGAAAAACAAAGAACTCATGCAATATTGTTCAAAATGGCTGACCCTGGAGGACATTATGCTGAGTGAAATATCTCAGTCACAAAAGGACAAATATTGAATGGTGCCACTGTTGTAAAACAGAACTGACATTAGGGTTGGGGGGAGAGTGAGAAAGATGGGTTCAATAATGTATACTGCATTGAAACAGATGAGGGAGAGAGAACTGTTTAAATGAGATATGTGATTAGGTATTATTGTCATGATAGAAGTCCAGAACGAAGGCTGCATAGTGGAGTGGACTTGGAGGGAGGGATTGTATAGCAAGGAAAGAATTTTTCTTTTACTTTTTAAAGAGAAGAACTAACTGGAGGGGAGGGGTGGGCAGGGAGAAAAGTGCAACAGTGAATGAATGGAAATTCAAAATATCTATAAATTTTCATTAAAATTAATAATAATTTTTTTTAAAAAAGTAAAGGGTCAGTGAAGGAGAGGAAGACTTTCAGTGAGGTGTATTGACATGGTGGCTAAAACAACAGGAGATTTTAAGGATAGTGTAAAAGCAAACAACATTTCAACCTATCGTGCATGGTCACTGTGGGTAGGAATTGGGTTGATGGCATCTAACAACACCACCATTAGCAGCAGTCCAAGCATTTGTCTAGAGGTTAAAGTCATTTTATTAATTTCTATTTGCAGACCAAGTTCTTACCATGTTCCCCTAGCAAACTGCTTCCGTCTCCCATAATCAGAGGAAGAAATAAATAATCAGTAACTCAGAAAAGCAAGAATACTTTTCAGAAGAAAATAAACAAACAAAAACATTTAAGGAAAACATACCAGAAGAAATCACACACCAAACAAAACACATATATTATAAATACTGGAAAACAGAGTTAAGGGAGGATGTGGACATTTGGAATAATGATAATACTTACAAAGTTATTGGAGAGGCTAGTTAATCTATGAAGAAGAGACACCTACAGCCTTGTTATTTAATGTCTGTTCTGCAAATGAACAGCTTCACTATTGCTGCTGTATTTGTTGGAATTACAAGGACTCAGGCATCATTCCAGAAAGACTGAGCCATGCCCAGGTGATTGGTATGTCCGCTGTCAATTAAAAGAGTACTGAATTAGACAGCTTGATATTTGAAAGCTTTTTTTATTGAAAAATGTCAATGGGCTGAAAAGCAGAAACAGACGCAACTGAATTGTAATAGTGAGGTAAAAAGCTCATATGATGGGAATTTTCTTTAGTTCATCAGAACTCTCATTAAGGAGTTTAGATACTGAAAAACAACAAAGAAAATAGATTTCTCTTAGAATTCTTTCAGTCAGCTCTCAGTCAAATAAGAGAAGAAAATGAAGACATATTCAGAATTGAAAGGATGTGGGGATGGGTGGAAGTACAATCCACAAGCCCTCTTTTTTGTTGTTGTTGTTGTTATGTGCCACTGAGTCGCTTGCGACTCATAGCGACCCTATGTACA